>NC_041224.1:40999586-41050982 GCF_002837175.3 Physeter macrocephalus
TTTAGTTTTTTAAGGAACTTCCATACTGTTCTCCATAGTGGCTGTATCAATTTACATTCCCACCAACAGTGTAAGAGGGTTCCCTTTTCTCCACACCCTCTCCAGCATTTGTTGTCTGTAGATTTTTTGATGATGGCCCTCTGCCCATTTTTAATTGGGTTGTTTGTTTGCTTTTTAATGTTGAGTTGTATGAGTTCTTTATATATTTTGGATATATTATCAGATATATGATTTGCAAATATCTTCTCCAGTTCAATAGGTTGCCATTAATAGAGTTTCTTTTAAATAACCCACAAGTCAAAAAAGAAAGCATCATGAAAGTTAGAAAATATTCTTAACAAATGAAGGTGAGTATATTACATATCAAAGCTTAGAGAAAGCAGTTAAAGCTGTGCTTAGAAAGAAATTTGTAGTTTTACATATACACATACTTGAAAAGAAGAAAGGTGGGAAAAAAATCAATGATCTCAGTTATTTCAAGACATTAGAAAAATGGCAGCAAACAAAACCCAAAGAAAGTAGAGGAGGAAAATAATGAAAATAAAAACAGCAATTATGAAATAGAAAACAAAAATATAAAAAGGAAGATCAACAAATCTAAAAATGGGTTCATTATGAAAACAATTGGCTGAATTCTTTGGCAAGACTACTGAAGAAAAAAAGAGAGAGAAAATCAATTCCAAGAATGAAATGTGGAACATCACTATAGATTGTGTAAGCACTGAAATGCTAAGAGGATGAAAGCCAAATATCTTTATGGTAATGTAGTTCAGACTTTAGATTCAGGCCCAGCTCCCCAACCCTGAGGCAGGGCAAACTCTGCACAGTATAATTTACCCTCCAGTGGGCCCCACAGGATAAGACAAGGCTGGGACTTCACTTGAAAACCCCCCTTGGCTGTGCTCTTTCCCCTTCCCTATCTTGCTTCTCCCACTCCCTAACCGGATTCCACTGAAGATGCTTCCTGAATAAATCACTTGGATGTGAATCCTCATCTCAGCTCTGCCTCTCAGAACTCAAGCCAAGTAACTTCTAAGACTCTACACACATAAAATACTGATAAAAAAGTACTCTGACCCAAACATGACAAAATACTAGCATTAGTTAATGCTGGGTGGCGGATATATATGAATCTGTTATACTAGTCTCTGCATTTTTCTTTTTCTTTATATATATTTTTCCAATTAAAACAAAAAGTAAGCACTCCTGGGAGGATATGGAGAGGGAGAATTTCTGAGGCATTCAAGTAGTGACAGCAAGTCATTTGCAGGGGAGAAGTCTGCCTTCTCTACAATAACATTTAATGACATAAGACAGGGAAGCAATCCCTAAATATTACAAAAAATGAAAGAAAAGAAAGGGAAGGAAGGAAGGAAGGAAAGAAGGAAGGAAGGAAGGAAGGGAAGGAGGAGGGAGGGAGGGAGGGAGGGAGGAAGGGAGGGAGGGAGGGAGAAAGAAAAAAAGAACCATCTAAGAATATTGTATTACACTCGTCCAAGACCTATTCAAGAATAAAGGCACTTTACCAAAATTTAAACCTTTTGTGCATCAAAGGATACTATTAACAGAATGAAAAGGGAATCCAAGAAAGGCAGGAAATATTTACAAATCATATATCATATAAGGGATTAATATCCAGAATGCATAAAAATAAGTCAACGACCAAAAAAGAAACACCTCAGTTAAAATTGGGCAAAGGACATGAATAGACATTTCTCCAAAGAAGATATACAGATGTCCAATAAGCACGTGAAAAGATGCTCAACATCGCTAACCATTAGGAAAATGGACATGAAAACGCACAATGTGGTAACACTTCACACCCACTAGGTTGACTATTATTAAAAACAAAAACAAACAAACAAACAAAAACAAGTGTTGAGGAAAATGTAGAGAAATTGGAACACTTATGCCTTGCTGATGAAAATGTAAAATGGTGCGGCCCCTGTGGAAAATAGTCTGGTGGTTCCTAAAAAAAAAATTAAATAGAATTACCAGATGATCCAGCAATTCCATTTTGGGGTATATATGCAAAAGAACTGAAAGCAGGGACTCAGACATTTGTTCACCCATGTTCACAGCAGCATTATTCAAAATAGCCAAAAGGTGGAAACAACCCAAATGTCCATCGACAGATGAATGGATAAACAAAATGTAATACATACATACAATGGAATATGATTCAGGTTTAAAAAAGAATGAAATTCTCATACATGCTACAACATGGATGAAACTTGAAGCCCATTATACTAGTGAAATAAGTCAGACCAAAAAAGGACAAATAGTCCCTGATTCCACTTACATTAGATACTTAGAGTACTCTAATTCATAGAGACAGAAAGTAGAATGGTGGTTGCCCGGGGCTGGGGGAGGGGAAATGGGGAATTATTCTTTAATGGGTACAGAGTTTCAGTGTGGAAAGATAAAAAACTTCTGGAGAAGAATAGTGGTGATGTTTGCACAACAATATGAATGTACTTAATGCCTCTGAACTGTATACTTAAAAATGGTTAAGATGATATATTTTATGTCATGTGTATTTTACCACAATAAAATAGAAGGAATAAAGGCAACATTAACATTTTCAAATGTAGGAAAAACATTCAGGAAATGGAGCCTTTCTTTAAAAAAACTGATGAAGAACTCTAACCAACCAAGAGATGATTCAAAATTTTAAAAACAGAATTATAGAAGTCACATAAAAGGAATGAAGGTGTGTATTTAATCGATTCAAATACTGAACCATGAATAAACAACAGAAAATTAAGGTTGTAGAACAGAATATGTATTATATTAAGTTAGTATGCATATGATAAAAATTGGGATGTGAAAGCAGAAACTAACACACCATTGTAAAGCAATTATACTCCAATAAAGTTGTTAAAAAAAAAATTGGGAGGTGAAAGAAGGAAAGTTGCAAGGAAGTCAAGAAATATTGACTAAAATTTAAACATGAAATTTGAAAACATAATAACTCCAACCTCCAAATGTTTTTCATAATCTTTTGTAATATTCTAAGAGATATCTTTGAGGAAATAATTTATCATTATTCTGTGAAGGAACATTCATCCCAAGTTTGGCAAGTCCTTCAATTTCACTTCATTTCCTTATTATCTATTAAATTCACAAAAATTAAATACTTTAAATATAAAATGGCATGCATGTGATGGCACTGTTATCGAACTATGTCAATTTATTTATCCTATCCAAAATCCTATTCATACATGTGTGTGAAAATGTCTAGAAATGCTCTTTACCAAATATAAACACTAGTTATTTCTAGAAAGTGGAATATAGGGTGATTTGTAGTTTTCTTTGTAGTTTTCTGTACTGCTAGATTTTTTAAATAACAAAATACAATTTTTTTTAATGTTAATTATTCTGATAAATAAATAAACCCAACCTGCATCCAAAGAAGTCATTCCACTGTGGCTTCAAAACCCAAGGCAATTCAGTGTCTCTCTGGTTAATGCTTGCCAAGAAGCCTGCATTGGTGTCTGGCATTCCTGTGAGCAATATTTATGGAAACTGTCTCAGGGCATCTCAAGGCTGAGTGAACAAGGCCCTCAGTCAGAGGCTATGGATTATTAACTTCCAGCCTTAGACATCTCAACAAATGTTCTAGAAGTGAGACAGGCTGGGACCTGGGACCTGGGACACTTTGCTGCAGTGCTGCAGTGCTTCTACCTGGACAAACATCTCCTAGAGCAACAAAATACCAACAAACTATAAGGGACTAAAAATAATTGCGTGCACACACAGTTGGGGTAAATTATGGACAACAAGATATAAAAAGACCAAAAAAACCCAACCAGCACTTCTGAAGGGCGGGGAGCAAAAACAGGGTGTCACTAGCAAAAGCAGAGTGCTGTGCATGCCCCCTGCACTCACCACCAAAAGGGTGGGCAAAACACCTAAGCCAACCCTCCAGCCCTACCCCTGGACACACCCCTACCCTCATGCCATATGAGGAATCAGCTCACCACCCCCACATCAGGAAGCAAGCAAGGGAAACTGTTACTTGTTTTTGCTCCCTCCTGTGGCCGCAGGAGCCCCAATAAAGCCTTGCCGGAATACCTTGTCTGGCCTCTTATCAATTTCTATTGAGTGGGGAAGGCCAAGAACCCTGGTCGGTAACAGAAGGATATTTCTCAGTTGGGCACTTTTATCCCCCAGGGGCATTTGGCAATGGAGACATTTTTGGTTGTTGCAACTAGGGCAAGGGTGTTGCTACTAGCATCTAATGGATAGAGGCCAGGGATGCTGCTAAACATCCTACACTACATAGGACAGCCCGCGACAACAAAGAATTATCTGACCCAAAATGTCAACTGTGGCGAGGTTGAGAAACCCATTCGAGAAGGATGCATGTCCATACAACCCAGATTCTTTACTCTCAAAATGACTTATACTGGTTAAAGTGAAAAAAAAAAAAAAAAAAAAACCTATTTTCTAAACCAACTTAACAACCAAGCATCATTAAAATCCTCAAGCTTCAGCTAGTCTTAACAATGCAAAATGCTTTACTTTCACTCCCCACATTGGAACAAAATAATACCCTGCATATGTATAATGCTTCTTACCATTTTAAAGCAGGTTCATGAAGATTACTTTACATATTTTCTTGCCCTACATTAAGAACCACAAACTAGTCTTAAGGAGCTCCTAATTTCAACATACCTCAAACAATATTCAAAGCATTCATATTTGAAAATCCACAGTAGACTTTTCTTTCCAAGGAAAAAATAAGCATAGACTTTCACGTTTAATGATATCAAGTATTTAAAAAATTCTTTTTTGACTTTTCTCAGTGATTTACTTCCATCCATGGTTAGCCGTTTCACATAGAAAAACACAGGATTTGTGCCAACAACTCATCAAGAATATTGCCCAGACCACATTTTAGGGGCATAGGCTTGAAACAAACTCCCACAAGAAATATTATTTGACAGTTACAAAAGTAAGTAATAAAAGAAGCCAGCATGTTGCTTTTATCTCATGCCTCTCCTTCTGGGATTGGCTGGTGGTCTGCATGTCCTGAGCCACCTGTGGTCACCCCAGGTAAAGAGAGAAAACTGAGACATTCTGCATATCTGAGATTGGTGGCCCTGTGACCGGAAGAGATGACAGCAAACTCCTAATTGCTTCACTAAAAATGGTAGGAGAGTCTCCCTAGTTGGATAACAGCCTTGTGTAGGTCACTGCTAAATGGTTGAGGTTTGGATACACTGAATTTTCATGAACATTAGCCAGAGTTTGGGCAGGTTTAGCAAAGTTAAAATTTTTTCACCCACTCAACAACATTCACCAAGTCCAATTTAGTCACTGCCGTCAAGAAGATTCATCTAGTTGGAAGATAAAACACATACACACACACACACACACACATATGGATTTATAATACAATCTTACATTAAATCAATCATTTATTTGATTTGATCGTATATGTAATTAACTTTAAAAATATCCAGTGGGAATTTTTAATAATAGAACTTAAACTTTCAGAATCACCAGAGACAATGAACTCAAGCAAAATATGATCTGTAGAGCAAAGTACCAAAAAGAAACATATCCCAGATTTGGCTGTACCCCAAACTATGAACATGATAAAGAAATAAACCAAAAGTAACAGAAATGAGAGTAAGTATAAACAAAACAGGGCATTTTCTTTTCAGCACTTTTATTTCTTTATATTCTATGTCATTGATTCCGTTTTCTACAATTTCAGTTTTGTTCTTTGTTGCTTCTAATGCTATCAAAATCCTGCTGTTGCATCATCTGTTTACATTCTTTCCTTAACTTTTAAGCCCTTTTTTCATCTCATTTTGTGTTTTCATACACTCAATGTCTTCTTCAATTTTATCAATAGCCAAAGCAAATGTTAAACAATTTGTTTCCTGCAATAAATTACCTTCTAAGTATTCCTACTTTAGAATATCGTTTTGTGTTATGATGCAGAATCTTTTCACATTTCTCATGTTATTATTATTGATTTTTACTCATATTGTACAAGGAAAAATCTATTCTCGGCTGGTGTTGCCTCAGAAAGTTCTGGGGCAGATTCTTCTCACTTCTTACCCGGACACTATGGGCAAATTTCTTACACCTAGGCTTAGGTGATACATGAGAAGTAGGTAGTGAATGAACACTAAAAGCAATCCCAAAGAAAGAATATCACCTCTGCATCACCTTAGTTACAGTTACCAAGATATGGAAGCAGCCTAAGTGTTCATCAACAGATGAATGGATACAGAAGAACGATAAAGAAGATGCCATACATATATAAAATGGAACACATTTATATATGTATATAACGGAACACTGCTCAGCCATACAAAAGAATGAAATTTTGCCATTTGCAGCAAGGTGGATGGACTTGGAAGGCATTATGCTAAGTGCAATAAGTCAGACAGAGAAAGACAAATACTGTATGATATCACTTATAGGCGGAATCTAAAAAATACAACAAACTAGTGAATATAACAAAAAAGCGGCAGACCCACAGATATAGAGAACAAGTGGTGATTATCAGTGAGGGGGAGGGGCAATATAGGGGTGAGGAGTGGGAGACACAAAGTATTGGGTGTAAGACAGGCTTAAGGATGTATTCTATAACCCGGAATATTGCCAATATTTTGTAATAACTGTAAATGGAAAGTAACCTTTAAAATTGTAGAATTTTTTAAAATTAAAAACCTTTAAATGTAAGAGAAAAAAAGATGCTGCATCAAAGAATGAAATTTCCATATGTAGTTTCCTGTTCATACCAGTCTCCACACCATATCAAATGAACCTCCTGGCACAGCTGCTCACCTTCTTAGAAAGGACCCAAACATGTTGGGGAAAATCTACATCAGAGAAAGTTACAAATACCCACAGGTTTATGTTTGGTGTGGCTCCTTTTGTGCTTAATTTACCTGGACCAGGAGCTTCCAAATATTAACTCACAACAGCCAACAAGGTTCCAAGAGGAATCATATCTGTCTCCCTGTCATTTTAGACTTTATTTCAAGGCCACTTTAAATTTGATTTTGCTTCTAGCCTGCTGGATGACCCCCAACACTTGGTTAAGTCAATATATTAGTTTTTCCCTCTTTCCCATAATAATATAAAATGCCAAAATTTTAATGATCTTGAGGTTGCATTCATCAATGACTCAAAGCTACAATCCAACCTCACCTAGTTAACTTAGTCCTTCAGTTCTCAGCTCAGTTGTCACTTCCTCAGAGGAACCTTACCTGACTTCAGTCTGTAATTATAGAGCAAACCATGTGATTATCTGATTAATGTCTGTCTCATCAACTAGACTGTAAGCTCCATAAAATTTGGTATTTGATCTGGTTTCATCTGCCAGTGTATCTCCAGAACTTAGCATGGTACCTGACATACAAGAGGCACTTAATGAGAGTATTTACTAAATGAAGGCGTGAATTAATAATTTAGTTAATAAACAAACAAGTGCATAAAGTTTAAATCATAAATGTATTTGGATTAAAAGTCATGTTTTGAGACAATAAGTCAGGGAATTAAAATTTCTCCAATACAGAAAAATTTCTCTATGAAACATTTTGAAAGAGAAGTGGGCCAGAGCCCTGACCGGTGAATTTATCTCTTTTGTTTATTGTCTGACATTTATCCTTCTCTAAAATAGCTGTTGATTCTGATCACAACACTAAGCTATGCCACAGAATCCACAAGGGAGAAAGAAACATATCCTACCCACGTTCTCAACAAGAATGGGCTCAGACTGGTTCGTTTCTTTATTGCCAGTGTTAAATCTCTTCTCATGACTAAGCAAGAGCTTAAGGAATGCTAATCAGTTTTCTGGGGAGCTGGGTTGAGTTAGCAGATATGTTCATTGTAATTGATTAAGAAACAAAACCCTCAGGCTTGTAATAGCTGATACCTGATTCTGGTTCAGCTTAAATCCATAATCCACTGGCTTCAAAATTTGTGTGGAAATATGGGGATTTGGAAGGCCATGAAAGAGGAGGAACCAATTAACATACAAACATCCAAACTGAAGCTTCCAGAAGTCTGGTTTTACACTAAACGAGCCTTCAACATCTTTCTCAAGGATACAATGAAGGAACACAAATGAATATCGATAATTTAACGTGGAATCAAAAAGTGTTAGAGCTGGAAAGGGACCCTCAGGCTTATTACTTTTACAGATGGTAAAACAAAGGCCCAAGTGGAAAAGCTACACAGTCAATCCAGTGACAGAGGGCTTGGATGAGAATTCGGTTATTTCCTCTTGCAACCCAGGATGCTTGCTCACTAAGCACAAAGCTCATGAATTGCTAGTCTACCCCCATCTTCCCATCTTTTACCTTCTCCACTCTTCATCCTAAACATCTAAGCCAGATGTGTCCCTTTAAAGCATCATTTCACATCTGTCACACCCACTCACTGTTCAAACTATTTAGTATCCACTACCCACATTTTTTGTCCTACTACCCACAGGACAGAATCCAAAGTCTTCAGCTTGGTCATTACGACCCTCCCCTCTGCCTTCCCCCGGCATCCCCATATTACCTCCCTCTATGCTTCCACATGTAACAGCCACTACAGTTCAATTGTTCTGGTCATCACTGATCATCACGCTGGCTATGCATACATTTGCTGATGTCATTCTCCCTATGGTGACACGTTGATGGCTGCCCAGAATCCCTGTCAGCGAACTCTTGGGACCTCAGCTGCAGGATTATGTTATCAAAGAGCCTTCAACCTTCAGTCTTTTCAGGAATTGACTCCGTTACAGAAAAGCATCTCTCTTAGGGCCATGCCCCCCTTATCCAGGGGCAGTCCACATCCAATGACTAATCAAAGAATTGATATAAAGTCCTGGCCATCTCGGTCCAACTTGGGACAACTCTAAAAGCTTTACTTGCTCCAGAGTTCCTGGAGGTGGGTTGAAGCTGTGTTTGGGTCTGCATTACAGCTGAACTTCTCCCCCTGCACATCCTGCTTCCTTCCCTCTCTTCCATGGGTGTCAATCCCAAGGGAACTCCCACATACACACCTTGCATCCTAAACTCCGCTCAGCGTCTGCTCCCCAGGAAACCCGACACACAACATTTCATCTCCGTAAATGCCTTCCTCCATTCTCTTTCAAGAATGAAGGCCACTCCTCTTCAGAAATTCTATAGCACATATAGATCATTTCACTTATTTTACATTAATGTGAACCATGGCACACCGTTAATTATATCCTAGGCACTTGAAGTTGAAAGCATCCACTATGTTTTACACCTGTTTGTATCCCTAAGAACTAGCACCATGGCATGTACACAGTGAGTGATCAACCCACGAAGACAATGTCAGTGATAATGAAGATGTAACAAATCTTGAGTGGACAATCCATTTGAACTCATGTGTCACTCTCCTTCCCCTACTTGACAAAATTCCCAGAGAGCAGAGTACTGCTATCCCCCTAGGCGTCTTATGGCAGGCATTGAATAAATGTCCAACACAACTCTGATGCAGTACTCCCTTTAAAACGAAGGAGAATAAGTTTGCTTTTGTATTCTCAAACATGAGAGAGGAGGTTAGGGAAGGAGGAGACATGTTTTGCTTAAGGGGAATGACATATGAGGAATGTCATACAAGGTCTTTCTTCCAGGCCTAGAACACTCCAGAAGATGCTGAGCAGACACTTGCTGAGAGCTGCCGCTCTGGTGCCAGGGAGTCTGGGTCTGCCAGATCTGATGACCGCCCCACCGCAAGCTGCCCTCATCCATCTAGAATGACCTATAGTCTGAAATAGGAGCCCCTTCTCCATCCTTGAAACAGCCAAGCACAACTATTCCTTTTGTCTCCTTCTCCTGGAGAACAATGGATGTTTGGGAGCCATGGGTTTGCTTTAATTAAAACAAAACTAGATCACAGTAACTCTTACCAAGTAGACACAAAATAAACAAAAACCCATTATGAGCCGTCAGGGCCGAGGCTTGAATTTTGTGATATATGAGCATGCTCTGAAAAGGAAAGAGAAATCTCTTATCCTCCAGGAGAAATCTTAAAAGCTAACCTTGGAGAAAGTCCTCCAGCCAAGGTCACTGCCACTACTGCTCTGTAAATGGGAGAGGCACAGCATCCAGCCTTCTCTTACACGCGTGGACAGATCTGGCTGGGTAACTGACAGGAAATCTAACACGTGGGAAATGGAAAAAGTTACTGAAACCATTTCTCCTGCTGGGGCAGAAACAGTCTAAAGTGGGGACAATACTACTGCCTTGAAGTGCCAAATAATGAAATGTTGTTTCAATGCTCTTTCCAAGTGAGGAAAGAGGAAGTGAAAGATGAACAGCAGGGGAAAGCAAAACAGGAAGAGGGTGCAAGGGGAGAATCAGGGAAGCAGAAAACCTCAGGAATGGCCAGAACTGGCTCTTAGCTGACAGGGATTTCAGAGGCTTGCAGCAAGAGGGCAGCCCAATACTTCCTTATAGAACTTAATTTCCAGATTACACCTAGACCACATTATGTGGGCAGCGTCCTTTGAAAGCCAATCTAGACTGTCACTTCTGTGAGCTTTGGACATTTTCTTGGTGTCCAAACACAGATAAATTATGAGACAGTTCCAGTCCTTTTATTTTCCCCCAGAAAAATCCACAACAAAGCTTTGTCTTACTGAAAATTATTTATTCCATTGCATGTTAAGTAAGAAAAATTCCTATTTTACTTCACTTTTTAAAAAAATGAGAAACTACTTTAAACCTGAAGTGTACTGTTTTCACCTAAGGCTAGCTTCATCGTGTAACCACCATTGTAAATATCATTCACATTACACAATGCCCTTCATAAAATGACCCTGGTTTACTAGATAATAGTCAGGAACATGGGCTTAAAAGTGAAGTAGACCTTGGCTGATGTACTGTCACACAAGAGCTGGTGGTTTTGGTCCAACTAGTTATCCTATCTCAATCTAAACTTGCCCATGGGTATAAATAATACAGGACTTGTGTCAGACACTAAGATTGACCTCCAATATCCATGTCCTCCTTCTTTTTTGCTAACAGAATCCCAGGTGGTCAATCATAAGTCAATATGATTAAGCCTGTTCCCACTTTCCCAGCCTCCCTTGCATTCTGGGTGGCCATGTGACCCAGTTCTTGTCAATGACAGGTAAGGGGACATCTGCTCTGGGTGTTCTGGGCAAACACTGCTTTCTTGATTAATGGGACATCAGTGGTCCCATCCTCTTTGGGTCCCTTCTTTCCTCTTTGGAGCTCAGTGTGGTATCTGAAGCTGCAATAACCATCTTGCAACGGTAAGAGGAACAGCCAACGCACTGAGTACAGAGAACAGAAGAAAGGGAGCCTACATTTTTTATTGTGGCACTGAGCTACTATGCCAGTCCTATTTGTTTAAACAACTATTGGTGTGGTGTTATGTTCCTTGCAATTGAAAACCCTCGTAACTGATAAAGGTTGTTGTGAAGATTAAAGAAAATACTCTATGAAAGTCTCTTGGCAAAGCATCTGTTACATCTTAGATTTGTCTGGCTTCAAAGCCTGCCCACTGCCATGAAAAGTACATTTATCCTTAACATATATTGCCCAATTACACTAGATATATCAAGTGTCACTCTATGTACTTTCTGTTTCATTTATTAATGCAAATAATTTCACATAAGAAGCAAACACTCTCTTTTGACATTACACAAATGCCTACTCTAGAAAGGCATATATAGGAAATCCCAAGCACTAAAATCTTGCTGACAAACCACTGATTGACAATTAATGCTCAGAAACAACATTTACTTGAGTGTCCATGAGAGACACATATGGGATATCCAATGGAGGTGGAAAGAATTCTACCTTACACAGAGTGGGAATGGAGAAAATCATGGAATCTGAAGTATTCCAAAGTATATAAATTTGAACAAAATATTTTTGGTGTCCTTGGCAAATATTAAATCATGAATGTGGTTTAATCTTTATATGGCAGTGCTCTGCTTTTCTAGGAAGATTAGAATGACCTGTGCTACATAAATGAACTTTCCACATGAAAAAAGTTGTTTACCCCTTTTGGTGTTATTTGAATTAAAGAAATCTTTTCTTGTTAAATCCATTATTATTATAAACAGTAATTATTACACTAGATTGAAATACAACACTTTTAATAACCTCATCCAATCTCCTCACACAACTATTATAAAGTTGGGTGTTATATTTTCAGGTTAGTGTTAGTTAGACACTAGTAACACATATCTACCTTTTAATTAGTTTCCCTTCCCCCCAACTATGACAGGCAGAGAGATTAGATAGTTGTAAACATTAAACTCATTACAAAAGTAGGTGCTTTTGTGCAGGGAAAAAAATGAATATATCACTCAAAAGGTAAAGGAAAGCACACTTTTTAATAAATGTACTAAAATCAAAAGAGATAAATGTTAGATTCCTGTTTTCACTCATGTAAATTCAAGGCAAATGGACACAATGGTAGAAGAGATAAAAATGGAATGATGAGGTAACAAACTCTTACCAAAAGGAAGATGATATACATAAAGTTAGATGTAAGGACAGTTGCAATACCATAGGAGAGTTAAAAACTAAGTACAAGCAGCAACAAACAGAAGAGATAATTCATAAATAAAAATCCCATAAGGAGCAGAAAAATTTTAAAGCATTTCCCAGAATGCTGATGAAAAGGATAAGAAAATTCAAACAATGAGAGAGAAAATAATACATGTGGAGATCAAAGAACAATGTTCTAACATGTAACTTGTGTTTTTAATTGTATAGAGGGAAACTTTTCTGAGCTGAAGTCAGATTGCCACACCAAGGTTGCAGAGGTTCATTTTAGGCAAAATCATTGAAAAGCACCACTCACATAAACACATCCAGGCCAGTTGTCTGAAGTACAAAGATTTAGAACTAATCCTACAAGCTTCTAGACAGGAGAAACATACATGATTACAAACTAAGAAAAATCCTACTGGCCAAGAATTACTTTATTATTTTTATCTGTTATTCTACTTTGTTATTCCAAATTTTGTGTTATTCCTCATTTCTTTTTTTGCTAAGGCTAACCAGAGGTTTATTCATTTTATTGCTGTTTTTTTTCCAAATAACCATGTTTAAATTTAGCCTTTCCAATGTTTTTAACTATTCTAATTAACAAAATTCTGCTTTCACTTATATTAACTTTTTCTTCTGAATTCCTTAGGTATATTTTGTTTTTCTAATGTCAGGAGTTGAATGTTTGTTTAGTTCCTTTCTATTCATTCTTTCTTACGAAGTTTCCTCTAATTACAGCTTAGGCTGTATGTTTTAACATAACACATTCTTTCTATTTTTCACTTTCATTATTTTCCAGATAACCTACAATCATGGATTTTACTTCATCTTTGATCAAGTAATTATTGGCTTAGGAAAGAGGCTTATTTCATTTTGAATATGACTGGACTTATTTAATTTCTACTTTTTGTTGCATATTTCTAGTTTTATTACATTGTGATAAACAATGTAGTATATACTCTAATATGGGACATTTGCTGACTTTTATTTGTGAGCTAGTATATTGTATTTTTGAACTGACCCCTGGGGTTTTTTTTAAAAAGAAGACATGTTTTCTGTTTGGAAAGCATAGGGCTCAGTATACATCTATTAGATTAACTATGTTGAATATATTTCAATTTATATCACCTTGCTGATTTCACCTTTCACTTTCAATAGTTTTTGAGTTGATTTTCTCAAATGTTTAGATTGATCATAATTTCTTCAAATAATTACAGTTTTGTCTCTTCCTTTATCATCTTTATACCACTTATTTTTCTTTTCTTGTTGCATTGGCTAGGTATTCTCGTTTAATACTTAGTATTTTTATATGATTCTATTATGCCTTCCTTATTTCAATAAGATGTTTTAACACTAATAGGATGCTGGTTGACAATATTCACTAACATATTTTCCTTACAGTACTAGTGAACTGAAAAAAAATTTTATTGGTATTCCATATTGAATACATCACATCCCTTTATGACAACTTTTGAGACAATTCCTCAGTCTGTTAATGACTAAATTTTTCATCTGATAATGACTGAAATTTAAACTATTTTTTCATTCCTAGAAAAACTACACTTGGTCATGATGTAGAAAAAAAACCCCAAAACCAAAAAAACCCTCCTGGATTTCATTGATTAATATTTTATATAGGATTTTAGCCTTTAGTTCATGAGATTAAAGTATAATTTCCTTCTCTGTGCTATCTTTGATATTTCAGTATTATACTAGTCTCTTAGAACGTTTTCTATCTCTTTCTACACCCTAGAATAGTTTATATTACATAGGAAATACATGTTCCCTTCAATGGTTGTTAGAATTCATATAGAAAAATATGTTGATGACTTTAATAGATAACTGGCCACTTTTTCAACTTTTCCAATGAATATTGGTCTATTTATATTTTCTATTTTTTATTTTAGGAGTTTGAGTTTTAAGATTACCCATTGTATTCAATTTTTCAATTTTGTTATAAAATTATACGTAGTAACTGCTCATAATTTATAATCCTTTTTATATCTGTGATTCTGTTTCTGATATTTATTTGCGTCTTCTTTAATTCTTAATCAGACTTGTCAGAAGTCAGTGTATTTTACTGGTTTTCTCAAAGGAAGAGTTTTTAGCTGTATTGATGAAGTATATTGTTTTGTGAATGTTACTCTTCTATTTCAACGTTTTTGCTCTTATCTTTACTTTCTTTGTGTTACTTTGACATCCTTTTATGTGTTTGAGTTGAACGTGTGTTCATTTATTTATTTATTTTTAATAGATCTTTACTGGAGTATAATTGCTTCACAATACTGTGCTAGCTTCTGTTGTACAACGAAGTGCATCAGCCATATGCATACATATATCCCCATATCCCCTCCCTCTCGAGCCTCCCTCCCACCCTCCCTATCCCACGTCTCCAGGTAATTGCAAAGCACTGAGCCGATCTCCCTGTGCTATGCTGCAGCTTCCCACTAGCTAACTATTTTATATTTGGTAGTGTATATATGTCGATGCTACTGTCACTTCGCCCCAGTTTCCCCCTCTCCCGCCTTGTCCTCAAGTCCATTCTCTATGTCTACGTCTTTATTCCTGCCCTGCCACTAGGTCCATCAGTACTTTTTTTTTTTTTAGATTCCATATATATGTGTTAGCATACAGTATTTGTTTTTCTCTTTGAAAAAGGAACCCTCCTGCACTGTTGGTGGGAATGTAAATTTCTTTTTATAATTTAATTTTATTTAATTTTTTATACAGCAGGTCCTTATTAGTCATCCATTTAATACACATCAGTGTATACATGTCAATCCCAATCGCCCAATTCATCACACACACCCTCACCCTCCCGCCGCTTTCCCCGCTTTGGGTTCATTTATTTTTATTTTATATTTTCCCTGCTTTTTAAGCCAAAACATTTCTCTCAGTACTGTTTTCACATGGGGGTTAATTTTTTAAATATAATTATTTGACCATTAGATATTCTACATCTTCCATGGTGCAGCTAATCATTGGGAGGACCTCAATGCGAGGATTGATAGAAAATCCAATGTAATCCCAGCAGGATTGCTAAAGAATAGAATGACTGCTTTCCCCTATTAGGGATACTAGATTATTATGCAAGATGATATGTTAGATAAACCTGAGGGAAATTTTTGCCAATATTGCAAATTTGTGCCTTAGCAATATAAAGTTTAGTCAATTTTGCATCTTCCTGCCCTAAGAATGCTACTGCAGATAAAGTCAAAAGGGAATATTTCTCCCTTGTTCTCACAATATGCATAGCTTCCCCAAATCCCTTCTGCCAAGTAATTAGATCAAAGTAAGAGGGACTGAGGCACTTGCAAACTTTATTGGTAACCTCTTTCTAGGCAAAGACTCTTTCAAATTCTACTGTGTGTCTTAAAGGTGAGGCTTCCTTCTGTCACCAGCAGATTATGAATAACCCAAACCCGGTTTAATTTACTAAGAGTCCTTTGGTAGCTGGTTTGACAAACACTGGTCAGTAGCAAACAAACAAACAAACATTTAGGTTATTGAGATGCCAAACAACATACATATGTCTTAGTTTATGAAAAATCTCTCTTGACCCCAAAAATGTCCTTATAAATCTTATAAGAAGACTCTTAATGGGAGAAGCTTCTGGAACATAATCATTCATATGAATCTGGTAAGCAGATTAAGGAAGCCCAACATTGAAATGCTTCTTTTTCAAAGCCAAATATCCTGACCTTTGTGGACTAAAAGCTACTTTTTTATAAAATCAGTAGCTTTTTCCATCTTATCGTAAGGAATATGTTTTTGCTCCTGAGAAACACTGTTTATTATCTTATGGACCCTGTGAACTGTGTAACTGATTGGGTTTATCCCTCCAAGTTGGCTGCTAGAAAGTTCAGAATTATCAATAAATATGTACCCCCTCCTCTCCCGTAGTAAGTATGTAGACCTGTGTGGTGTGCATTTTTATTTTAGTCTTATTTCTGGCTATAACATATTTATTTTAGTCTTATTCTTGGCTATAACATATTTTATTTTAGTCTCATTCTTGGCTATAACATATGCCTTTATCCTTGTTTTTTCTTTGTCACCTACTTCTGGTTTATTTCATATCAGATTTTTCTATCTCTTTATGGGCTGCCTTGTTTAAAATTAGATATAATTTTTTAAAATAAAAACCCTTATTCTGCAACATTTGCATAGTGAGGCTGCCTGATACAGTTTTACTCCCCACTAGATATATATAATTACAGGTGAAGCTCAGAAAATAGCATACTCAGATCAGAAAACCAGTATGGGGAGTACAGGCTCCCCACCTTCTGGAGGCATTCAAAGAGAAGCTGGACGACCTCATAACAGAGATGTAATATCAAACATGACATGTTTTGCCCTCCCTACCAGCAGGGGAGAAGTTAGAGAAAAGATACTTCTACCATCTGCAGCCATCATTCCCTAGGTGAGATGAGAATTACCCAGGGGCAGGCTGCCCCTGATGCTTTCTGGGGTCTGAAAAGGAGACTCCTTTCTCCTCAGCTCCAACAGTGATTTGTGCTTGCATGGTTTGGAGGAGAAATGTTCTAACTCCTTTGTGCCTTGGTGTGTTCATATCTATCAACCATGAGACTATTTGCTGAACATCTCTTCCTCCCAGAAATAGCTACACCTGTACCTGAGCTGGCAGGTATAAATGAGCAGAGGCAACTTGTCACAAAACAGGCACACAGGTGTTGTGATGCCGAACAGTTACAGCAGTTTGGTCAAGGAACTACTGTATGAACATCTCCATGGCCAGGGAACCTGGACTCCCATCCCTGGCTTTCCTAGCTCTGCCCTTGTTATGCCCATACAAACTTACTGACAGCTTGAGGATGAAAAATAATTTAATTAACAGAATGGGTTTTTTTAGGCTATGATTCTTGCCAATGCCATTAATTATGGAATAATGTCTACAAATCCAAATTAGCATAATAGGTGACTCAATAAAATCCTTACAATTGCTATAATCACTCAGATCACAAAAACTCAAAAGAGAATTCTTTTTTTTCCTGAAAACTGCAAAATATATGTCGAAAACTTTTTCCCCTTTAAAGAACTCACACAGATGCACCATAAATTGTTGCCATAAAAATTACTATCTGGACTTAATATCATTATGAGTTCATAGTCTATATTTTATAGTTAAACAGTTTCAAGCTGTAAAGCATTATTATAAAACAAAAAATATTAACAATTTTTGTTTCAGAGACTCACTATTCCCTTTATGCTAGGAGGCTCACCACACTTCCCTCTGGTCTGAATACCAACCTTTCATTAAATGTCCGCCTGCAATGCCTATTCCTCATACACCATTCCAGATGTCTATCCAGTGGGAAGGGGTCCCTGGGCCGTTTTGTGGTTGATGTCTGAGTTACCGTCCTGCTTTTACTGGGCACTAAGCCAAATAAATGATCTAAAGCATTCAAAATAGACGTCAAAATTAATAAATTTTACTCATATGAAATTCAGGATCATGCACCCTGTATTATGAAGTATGAATGCTGTCAACAAACTAGAGGAGATTTTTAAATAAAGTCATCCCCCTATAAATTTAATCAACACCATTTTCTCCAGACAGTGAGATAGCTTCCATCAGACAAAGCATAGCGAGTATGGCACAATCATTTGAAAGATCTGCACTAAAATGTAGCATATTGCCAAGCAAGTTATTTTCCAAACCTCTAGACCCACGAACTTTCTCTGGTGAGTTAAAATGACATTAAATTCCACTCATATGTGTGCAACCCACAAAAATGCCAAAGGACAATGAACTTAGCACCAGCCCCAGAATTCCAATCACATTTAGAAGCTGTGACTCACAGTTTCTCTCCATCAAGGTCAGTACCTAACATGTAGACACCCACCTAAGTCCCTCACCCCCAGGAAGAGAACGTTCCTCTCTACTTCTTGCTTTCCATCAACACCTCTACCATAGCATCACATTAGGATTACTTTTGACCATTTGTCTCCCCTGCTGGGCTACAAGCTAGCTGAAAACAGAAACTGTCTTGTTAGTCATTTTATCACCAACGGCTGCTGTATAGTAGGTGCTCAACTTGTTGGATTGAATAAAAGATCCAGTTCATTTTTGTTTAGGAGGGTTTAAGGAGACATTTTACATTACCTTCCCCATTTCAGTCTTGTGATTACACCCAGACAGTAAATTTAATGAAATGCTGAAAATGGAAATAATGTGGCATGTCATAATAAATGCCAGCTCAGGAATTCCTTAAAAGTGTGTTTCCCCAATACAATGCAGTATTGTGCTCTTTTCAAGGGCCATAATTTAGCCAACCCATTTTGACAGATTCTAATGAACCAAATGTCATGTATGACAATATCCATTACCTGTGCTCACTGCAGTCTGACAGCAATCACATTCAGAGAAACACTGTATCCTAAGCTGGCTATTTCTAAAGAAATATACCCCTTTAACAAACACAAAGAAAGATAAACAGGAATGTGTGATGTTCTGATGAAAATCCAACCCGATCTAAGAAGCAGAAAGATAATCTAGCACAAATGAGGAAAATTCAACAAATTCTGTGAAATGTCAATGGAATAAAAATAACGGCTTTACGGAATATAACGAACTGGTTAAAAGAGAGCTGAACATTGTTTATATAGCTTCTAATACAGTTCTACAGTATTTCTTGTAATTCACACTTATTATCAAGTGTAAAAGCAACAGCCCTGGTATATATTATTGCCAATTATTCGAACAGAATAGAATTTTCTTGGAAAATCCATTTTTAAGGAAGAACGTTGATCCAACATGTTCCTTTAAATCCCAGTTTTACTCATATGTTTTGATCTGACAAAGGAAGCATCTGTTAAATGGATAAAATATACAGAGATGACTCATTTATCTGACACCATTAGAGAAATGAGTAATTTTCCAGGTAAAGAAGGATGCCCTCCAGAGTATCATTTTTAGCTTAACTCTTTTTAAATGGAAAGTATACATTAAAGCCTTTAAATTAGGGACCTAGAAAATAATTTTACACCTTCTTGGTACTCAGCATTATTTCAGGGAATACCCATTACTATAAAAGCAATGGGTCAGTTTGTGTGATTCTAACTGCTCCCAACCACTAAGCTTTTGAGCCCTCAAGGCTGGTTGTGAAACTGAGCTATGATTTTTCAAACCCCAATCTCCATCCCAGCTTCTGACCCGCTTTCTCCCTTCTTTCCCCTTTGCCACACAGAGTGACCTAGGCACCATTCTGAGGAGGATGCTCCAGCCTCAGTCCTTAGTTCACCATTCCAGGCTTTGGATAGCATTTCAGATTCAACTCTGCAGGCTTTATTCCTGGAGTTCCCACTTGGACAATGCATTGGTTTGGAACTTCCTAGGTGGCCAGTTCTCCTGGCCTTATCACTAGCACCTTCTCTAGGTAATCAGTACCTGCAAGTGACCTAGCACATTCTAAAATGTTCCATGTCATTTTTATTTTTTTTAATTTTCCTCTTACTGTATGTATTTTATTTAAAATTTTTATTTATATTTTTATTGCATATATAATAAACAATATTTATGTTATATATTTATAGTGTGTATATATGTATTATATATATAATACAAAATTTACTATTTTAACCATTTTTAAGTGTACAGTTTTGTGGCATTAGGTACATTCACAATGTTGTGCAATCATTACCTCTATTTCCAGAACTTTCTCATCATCCAAACAGAAGCTCTACATCACTAAACAACAACTCCCCATATTCCTCTCTGCCCAGCCCCTGGAAACTTCTATGCTACTTTCTGTCTCTATGAATTTGCCTGTTCTAGGTATCTCATACAAATGGAATTATACAATATTTATCCTTTTATGTCCGGATTATCTCAGCAAAATGTTTTCAAGATTCAACCATATTGCAACACATATCAGAATTTCATTTTATTTTAACAGAAAAGTAAACAGAAATATAAAAATGAGATAAACCAAAGAGTTTCTTCCCCGTAAAACAAGAAGAAAACTTCCTCTTTTGCAATGGCACTGGAGAAAAATGAGGAAATAAAATCTTACAAACTTACGGAATGGAGGCAAAACCATGGGAACGTTGTAGTCATCTTCCTGCAGTGTCCTCCCCTCTTCACACTCCTTGTATTCCTGGCTCTTTCTTCTCTACCTAACCTCCATCCGTGGCGTGCCTCAGGCCTCAGGCCTGGGTTCCTATCCCCTACTCTACCCTCATCTGTTCCTGTATCTTTATTTTTTTTAAATTTAATTTATTTATTTTTTATACAGCAGGTTCTTATTAGTTATCTATTTTATACATATTAGTGTATACATGTCAATCCCAATCTCCCAATTCACCCCACCACTACCATCCCCCCCATGTCATTTTTAAACATCAGATTTTTAATGTCAGTTTTTAGATGTTATCCATCTCTTAAAGAAAAAAAAAATTAGGACCTAACAGGTCAGATACCACACCACTAGGTTACCTGCTCTGTGACAATTCTGTCCCTCTGAAATTAATGCAAAAACCATAGACCTGGGTGGTCTTTTTCAAACTGAGATCCATAGAGGTCCAGTAATTTTGAATTTTCTATGCTGAGTTTCCATTGCAGACATAATCTAAAAAATTAATCTAAGCATGTTGAGGCTCATCTGAGGGTGGGGACACATTATAGCCAAATGATGTCCCTGTTCCCTTTTGTATTTACGTTGATGATTGTGTTCAAGTCGATGGATCACCCAAAGTGATTGGGTTTTCCTTTCAAGGAAATCTTTCTCAAACCAGGGTGCAAGTTCTCAGGTTTTGAGTGTTACTGCAAGGGAACATTTCTAGGGGGTTCTATTCCTTTGTCAAACGTGTCCAACCTCAATTTTTTATACCTTTTTAATCACAAAATTATTCTATTAAATGATTTAACATGAGCAACTTTAATGAGTAATGCAAATTACTGTTTCAAACTAACACTTTATTGATGAGTGTTTGTACTGATAGACAGGTATTCATGTTCACATTACAGTATGCATTTCACCCAAATGTAGAGGGAGGGGAATCAATGTGTGTGTGTTTGTGTAGGTGAAATTGAACACCTAAACATATGCATCCCCCAAGGCTGAATCCTGCAGACTTCTCTGCTCTGAAAAGTGAAAAAAGGAAAAGATTTCCACAGGAAAATAAAGTTTCTCCGTAGAAGACAAAAGTAAAGGTGAGGTCTTCTGTCTCATTAGTGAAGTTCTTCAAAGAAAAACAAGAAGGACAATGACCCACCAGACATAGAAGAAGGTGGTCGCTTATTAAATAAGTGTGAGTCTTGGACATCCATTCCCCAATCCTTTCCATTTATTAAAATTGCTCCCAACCTTCAAAGTATCCCAGTATTGGTAGCCACTCCCCCTGAGTGGTCCTTCATCACTATTTAAAAAGAATATTTATCATGTTTTAACGATCAAAGTATTATACTGTTATTTGCAGAAAACCTGGAAAATATATTTAAAAGAAAATTTGAAACATCCATAATTCTACAATCCAAAGATAACCACTGTTAACAGCTGGGGGTATTTCTTTTTTTTTTTTTTTAACATCTTTATTGGAATATAATTGCTTTACAATGGTATTGGGGTATTTCTTGATGTTCTTCTTTCTGTCCACATATGAACAAAATTGGAGACTTGTATGATTTTGTGACCTAATCTTTCAACTTATGGATATAATACTAATGTGTCCCATGTTATTTTGAAAGTGTATATGTAATAAAAATTTTGTAATATTCCATCTTAGAAATCCCATAATTTACTCAACCATTTCCTTATGGTTTAATATTTAGATTGGTCCTGGTTTCCACATATTATAAACAATGATGAGATCAATGTACTTTTGCATAAACCTTTTTTTTAAACTTAAAATATTCCCTCGATTAATTCTCAGAAAAGACATTAGCTGGGTCTAAAAGTAAACATATTTTTGAGGCTCCTAATAAAGGTTGCAAAACTGCTTTACCAAAGCATTGCACTTATTATTATTCAATAGCATCACATAAGCCTAATCTTTCCCATCACAATCACCAGCACTGGGTTTTCATACTTTTTCTTTTTTAAAGTAAAGTTGGGGGGTGATGCTATTTGGTCACTGCTTGGATTTACATTTTATTGATTATAAGGGAAGTTGAATCTTTCCATATGACTTAACGGGTCTTCTGCTTTCCTTTTAGAAGAATAAATTATTTTCCTTTACCATCTATTTTCCTTAATTTTTCTTACAAAGTATTTTATACAGTAAGCATTTTAACATAATTTGTATTATATATTTTCCTTTAACTTTTCATTTGAATGATTTTCAATAAATATACATTTTAAGCCTTCTAAGTAGTCAAAGTCATCAATACACTTCATTTTCCATTCATTGTGAGTTTCTCCATCAGAAATTTGAGAAACATCTATTTTTACAGCCTTATTATATTTTTATGGTTTAATTTTTATTTAACTCTCCAGTCCATATGGAATTTATTTTGGCATATGGAAAGGACTTTTAACTTCCTCTAAATAGTTAACCAATTGTTCTAATACCACTTGTTGACTATATTAAATGTTTACATTTACTGAAAGTATTTGAGGCTATATTTTTACTTCTCAATATAGATTACAGTTAATTTTGATTTTTGAGATAGTATTATTTTTTTGTTATTTCCTACAAAGTGTGTAATTACACTTCTCATTTCCTCTTTGATAAATCATTGCTTTAGGAGAATATTTTTAAATTTCTAAGTGTTTATAGTTTTTTGGCTTAAAACATCTTTTCTTAATGTTTATTTGGATTACTTAGACTCAGAGAACATGGGCTATATTCATCTCCATATCTTCATTTTTTCTATATCTGCATTTCCTAAATTCTAAGATGCTGCTTCCCACTTTTTTTTTGAAATCAGAATGCAATACAATCAACATAGGTATTAGTGCTATTTTTGGATTTTTTTCACAAAAGCTTTTAGTAAATCAAACATGTCTTATAGCATATATTTAATTTCTTCTTCTCTTCCACCTGATCTCTTTCTTCTTCTCTTCCACCTGATTTGTGAGTACATAGGTTAGCTCTCTGAGATGTATATAACATAGCTACAATCTCCTTCTCATCGATTTTATTTCCCTGTCCTTTTCCTCTGTTACTAAATTTCTGAAATTTGTTTTCATTGATTCAATTTTCTGCTGAATCCAGAATGCTTAATACCTCCTGCATCTTGATTTCCTTTGAAACTATGCTTTTCCTCTTTTTTAGTCTTTGTTCACCTCAGCCTGCTATGCCACCTGATGGTCTAAGCGAGTTTCAGAGAGGTAATGACTGAAAAACAAACCAGTCAGTGTGCTGTATTTCTTAGGTTTCTTGTTGCAAATCTATTTTGGAGGGAGGCAATATCTAAGAGTGTTAAGAGAATTGGAGGTTCCCTTTCTCTCAAACTGAAGAACATTTTTTCTCTTCTGTGACATCCCGTGCTTATACTTTTTTAGAGCGAGTAATCCATCTAGAATCAGATTAAAACCGAGCAGGAGTTAAACGAGGGTATGTTGTGGTGGTGGGGGGGGTCTCTCAGAGACCTGTAGGGAAAGACACCTTATTCACCCCAATACTTTACTAAGGAATCTCTGAGTCTGAGTCACCAGCAGGTGCATATGGGGCAAAATGACCGTGGGGTCCAACACCACTAAATGCTCATGAGCATTAGAGTATGCCAGGTATTTAATGATATTGATGATCAGATGAATTCTGGTGTTTGTTTGTTTGTTTGTTTTTGGCCTCACATCGCAGCATATGGGATCTTAGTTTCCTGACCAGGGATCAAACCCACGCCCCCTGCCAGAGTCTTAACCACTGGACCGCCAGGGAATTCCTGAATTCTGGTTGTTTAAAACAAGATTTCCTGCACTGTGTGGCAAGAGGGAGGCCTAATAGAGAGATGTAGAGCATCGCTACAAGATCACACATGGCAGACCAAAATGAAACTTCAAGGCAACCTCTGATAGCTCTGCCAAATGGGTCAGCTTTGCTAACTTAAAAAGTACTTATGCTCCTAAATAAATTGCAACATTTATATATATCGATGTATCTATATCGATATATATAACTAAACTGTATAGAAAAAAGACTTCCTATACTCTTCATCTGAACCTGGGAAAGAACAAAAGGATTTTTGCATTTATTTTTTAGGCTTCTTATTCTAATATTCTGCAATAAAATTTGGCAAGTTTAATGAAGTATTTTTTTAACTTAAAAACTGTAAGTGACTATTTTGTCTTAAAATTAAGAGAAAATAAGCTTTTAAAATATTTCTGCTAAGAATTTACCCCAAGTTCATGGCATTAATAAATCCACGTCTTAAAATGGGTTGAATTTGGGATACTTGTGTTCTAAGAGCACTATCCTGTAATGGGGCAGAAAATTAAGCTCCTCCAAGTTAGGACACAAAATAGACTCAACTTGTAAAATATGTTAATGGTAACACAGTTTCACTTGCAATTGCAGGGCATACTTAGTGTTCTTAAAATATTTTAGTGCTGAACACAGTCATTCAGAATGCAATGCCCACTGACACATTCTTATCTTTGTAAATGCTGGAACTCCAAAATACCTTTTGTCACCAACCTCTAAATCAATACTTCTCAAACATGTTCTGGTTTCAGAACGTGTGAAACATCATGGGATATTTTACAAAGCCCCATGGAATACTAATAAATTAAACTTTAGTTTATTGTTCATATAATTTTGGACTAATGAAAACTATTTTATGTCATATTTTAGTCTGGCAAAGAGGTCAGGAGCCAAACACTAAAGAACCATCTATAGAATAAACATCTAATTGCAAAATATCTTTCTAATCAAGTTCTTTCTTGTGAATTTGATATTTTAAAATTTGCATTATTTAATTTTAGGTATGCAACCTCGTATGGGAAAAAATGAACTCCTCCCTTGAGAAAGACTAGGTTTGATGAGGTCATTAATTCTTCCAAGCTGCAACTTCCTTATTAATAATATGAAATGATACTAGCCACCTCACAGGAATGTTGTTTCATTTTGTTGTTGTGTAATTGTTACCCTTTTACTTTTTATTATGGAAATTTTCAAATATACATAAAGATAGAATAGTAAAATGAACGCCAAGGATCCCTCATTCCGCCCCACAGTCAGCAACCCAAGGTCAATTCTAATCCATCCACCACCCACCTACTCCCCATTATCTTGAAGCAAATGCAAAATACCATGTCATGTTATCAGTAAACATTGTCATGTGCCTCTACAAAAGACACTCTTTTTAAACATAATCACAATGCTGTTTCACATCTTAAAATTTAGCAATTGACAATAAAATATTAATTTTCTTATGTCATAAATGGTATTGTCATTTGGGGTTTCTTGTTTGTTTAAATCAGGATCCAAATAAGGTTCACATATTGCAACTGGTTGATATATCTTCCACATCTCCTTTCATCATTTTGGTTCCCTTCTTTTTTTCCTTTAACAACGTATTTGTCGAAGAAACTGTGTTGTTTGTCCTGTAAAGTTTCCTCCTGTCTGGATTCTGGTGTTGCAGATGCATGGATGAGTTTAACGTTTCTCTGTACCTGTTTCTCTGTTACTTCTTTTTTTTTTTTTTTTTTTGCGGTACGCGGGCCTCTCACTGTTGTGGCCTCTCCGGTTGCGGAGCACAGGCTCCGGACGCGCAGACTCAGCGGCCATGGCTCACGGGCCCAGCCGCTCCGCGGCATGTGGGATCCTCCCGGACCGGGCCACGAACCCGTGTCCCCTGCATCGGCAGGCGGACTCTCAACCACTGCGCCACCAGGGAAGCCCCTCTGTTACTTCTTATGAATGGGCAGTTGGATCTAGAGCCTTGATTTTTTGTTGTTGTTTTAGCCGCGGGGTGCGGCTTGCTGTATTTAGTTCCCCGACCCGGGATGGAACCTGGGCCCCTCAGTGAAAACGCTGAGCTCTAACCACTGGACTGCCAGGGAATTCCCTAGAGCCTTTATTTTTTAGGGAGGTGATGGGAAGCACAGATGGTACTGTGCTCTTCCAGCATGCGACGCATCACGTTTGGTTGTCTCTCTTCTTGTGATATTCGCAGCTGTTGATATTCAATGCCTAGAACCATCAAATTCATTAGGGGCTGCACAGTGATGACATTCTCATTCTGTCACTCCGTCTTTATTTACTAGCAGGACTATTTCTGTTAAGACAAAATCTCCTCTACTATTTGGTCACAGTCATATAGAGAAGGCAGGATAAATGTTTGGGTTTTTTTCTCCCCTTATTGGTTTCCAGTGTCATGAGTTGATACCCTAACACCTGCCAACATTGACTAATACATTCTAGTGTCGTTGTTGACTTAGGAATTTAAATATAGTATATATATCTCTCTATATATAGAGAGAGATATATATATATCCTTTGCAGTTTTTATTCTTACTGATGCTCAGATTGTCCCAATTTATGCTCGTAAGCATCTCTACAAGTTGGCTGAGCCCTTTCGATCGGACTATTAGTCTGGACAGCTTCCTTACTACCTGGTAATTACATGATGTCCCAGGTTAATTTTGCGTATTTCCACCCCCCACAGACCTGGAATAAGCCATTTTTCCATGGAGTTCTGGTTCCTTTTAAGTAGAAAATGGTATTTAGAGACCATAATCCGGACATTAGGGAAGTTGCTAGTAAGTTGGCCATTTGGTCACTGTTTTTAGGACTTTTCAGTGAATGGAGCGAGAAAATATGTTCCATTTTGTTTTTGTTTAAGATAAAACACCTCAGGAGTTTTTACAGATACTTACAGTTCAATTTTAGGACTATAGGGTTTTTACTTAATTTCTTCTCTCTTATATTTGTATCTCCTCGCTCCTTCACTGAGAATCTGGGTTCTCAAGAGTGCCAGAAATAAAAATTAGATTATCCATCTGTATTGTTCATTTGCTTTATCCCACATTACCCCCATAGAAGTCCCAGAATAGCACTGCCAATGCTACCGTCAAAAATGTGATCCCTACAAAAAGTTTTATGATTTTATTTTTAGTTCTTTTTGGCCTTGGATATACCCACTTAAAGTCAAATTAATATGTCTTAAAGTTACTTGGAATAATTCTTCTCTATGTGGTTACTGCCCTCAGCTGAAAACACAGATTTTTTTCAGTTGTGTTATTTTATTTTTTTATTTTTAGGGATCGTACTTTTAAAATCTAATTTTGTTTTAGAATTTTGTAAATTATTTGCTTGATTCCAAATTCAAATGTATACAGAGAAGCTTAGCTTCTATCCCTTGCCCCTATACCTTAGTCTCTCCCACTTTTTTTTTTCAACTCTTCACAAATTTCATCCCAACTTGTACAGGGGCCATGCTAATCCTTCCCGTATTGTCAGTTTTACTATATGTGCTGCACAGAGCACACACAGAGGATTTTTTTTTTTGAGGAGTCACATTTATTATCTGATACAGTTCCTGTATATGGAGGCTGCTTAATAAAGGCAGCTATAATCTTAGTTTTATCTGAACTAGAAACAGCTTCCTCTTCCCTAGCTCTCGAGATTGGAATTGCAGGAGTTATTTTGGATGCAATACTATGTCACATCATTACATCCCACACCCAGCACAATGTCTGGCATGCTGCAGAGATTCAATCAACATTTATTGAGGGAATGAATGAATGACTGTTCCTTAGCCTGCTGCTGCTATCAGCACAGATGTCAAATATGAAACGCCTAAATTCACAGCATTATAATCTTTCATGGGAATGGTGTGTTGAGGATTAGGTTTTTATAGAGAGCATAGTTGTATTTAATGTATATATTTAATATATCATAGCTCTATTCAATACACATGTATTTTCATGTAGCAGAAACCTAATTCAAAGGCAAATTTTTGAGTCAAAAATCTTGCCTTTTTTTAATGAGAAAGGAAATATTTCTCAACCATTTTAAACTCTGCAGAATTAAAAACTTGTCAGTGTTACATCCCAGAGGGAAGAGGTTAAGAGAAGGATGCACTCAAACGGACTAGGAGTTCTGTCCTTGTTGGTGGTCTGCCACATGGAAAAAGTTGAGAATTGAAAGCAGAGCAGCCAGTGTCCAAAAATAGAAAACAATCTGATTCTCCAACCAAGCCTTTGGGCTAACAGTGTTTGGAAGAAAAAACATATTTCCCCACAGCTGCAGGTAGAGAGTAAAAAATAGAAATGAATATACACACACATGCACACAAGAAAGAAATCAGGATAGACTCTTTGCTATAACCAAGGGTAAATAACATTTTTGAAGCATTTATTCCATTCCTTAAAGAAAACTCAGAAATAAAGGTATAGTTAGAATTTCTCCAAGTCTTGTCACTGCTGGAAGTCGGCCTTCTATCCACTTGGTGTCCATGGGAGACACAGAGAAGTTACACAGGCTCGCTCTAGAATTGCTCTTATTCTAGTAGAAGAGATAAGACATCCACATAAATAATTACAAACCCAGATGAAGCCTTCGGACCCTAAGCAAGGATGAGCTGCTCCTCTCCAAAGAACAGAAAGAAAGCGCTTTACCTGAGGACTTCTCTCAAAGCTACCTGGAGGAGATGCTGTCTAAGCTGGGCACTGCGGGAAACACAGACATTCAGTGAGGAGCATGGCCGGCCAAGTGCCTGGCACAGGCAAAGGCTGGAAAGGACCTGAAGTCCATTTTGGCCAGAGCACTGGGCACACAAAAAGAAATGGGGGATAAGGGACCAAGCTATGTAGGGACTTGAATGCCGGTCAGGAATGAGCTATTTCAGAGAAGGAAACCAATGGGACCCACTTAAGGTTTTTGACAAGGGATGTAACCTTCAACAAGCAAACGTTCATTGTGCGTCTACTACGTGCCAGGCCATGAAGTAAGATCTGAGCCTATGGTGATGAAAAGACACAGTCCCTACCCTGAAGAGGCTCAGAGCCCCGTGGAGAGTCAGAGGAGGAAATAATCCCTGTGCTGGGAGCAGAAGAGGGGGAATTAATGTCAGAACCTCGAAGGAGAGGTTAAAGTCCTCTTTAAGGACTTGGTAACATCCTTAATGAGTTAGATCCAGTTCTGGAAAGGGAGGTGTCTGTTATGTTATGTACTTTAATTTCCACATATCTCAAATGTATTCCTGAAAGCAGCCACATATTATGAACTTTTAGAAGTGGAAACCTGTCCAAAACGATTGTGCATTTGTGCAAGTGCAGAATGACAAACGTAATTGAAATGGTTTCTGGGAAGAGGCAATATTAAAAGCCATCCGTCACTGTCCTGGGCTATCACTGCCAACCCTGGGGACGTGGGGCTCACCGAAAGTGCTCCAAACCTCAGATCCTGGATCATGTTTTCTTGAAATAGTTCATGATGCAGCATCTCCACGGGATTTGCTGTTTGGATAAATAAGTCACCCAGACCAGCACTAGAAATTCAAACTGACCAGGCGCACTCTCTCTTTACACCCACTCCTCTATCCTCACTCCCTCCTGCCACCCAGGAAGGTTAGTGATAGCCTACTTGAGAGGCAGAAAATGCTACAAGAAAAAGGCTCCCAGGATGCTAAGGAAAGGAAGCAAGCAAGCAGACCTAATCTCACCTGGGTGGGCAGTAAAGGTGAGGATGTTATCAGGGGACTTCCTTGAGGAAGTAATAGTTGAGCTGAAGGAGGAACAAGAGTTCAACAGAGATGCCAGGTGAGGGGAGGGAGCGGGGGGATAAGAAGCAGAGGAGGATGTTCCAAGCAACTGGGACAATTTGTGCAAAGACGGCAGATGGAGAAGACCCAAGTGAATGGACACATGAAAGCTTCATTAATAAAACCAGACCTGGAAATTCACTGGAAGGCAATGCCGAGAGAATGTCCAAATGGGACATCCCTAACACCTACACCCTTGTCCCCCACTTGCCCTTGGAATGTCCCACCAAGCACAGCAGCCAGCAGCACCTCGACCTCAGGGCCACTGATCTCCATTGGTAACTCCAGCCCAAGAGTGCACAGAAAAGTCCGGCCTGGAAAGTTGGGTGATCAACTGTTCCAGTTTGCCTGGATTATCTCAGTCCCAAGAAAACTAGGAAAGCTGGCCACCTACGAAAGTTGACACGAGACTCATATTACAAGTATCATAAAAGGTAAGATAGAGAATAACACTATAGACACTTTCAAGGTACTTCTCCAACCGGTCTCAGGCATCCACATGCCAGAACCATTTCCCTACCACCTGGAAGAGCCCTCAAGAATGCCTTCACTACCCAAAGTCCACACCCAAGAAAACACAGTGCAGAGTGATGAAGCTTCAAACATGAGCAGACAAAAGCATCCATGGAATGACCCAAACCTCAAAGAGCCTTAGCCCATCAGGAACCTCTTTGCAAGCATGCCTGTACTTTTGTGATGTAGGCCAGAACTGGCCCAACAAAAAGAAACATTTCCAAACTTGAAATAAGCCAATCAAAACATAATGCTTAAAATCCCTCATGATAGGAAAAAATTCCATTATTGCCTCGACATCTAGCCCTTCCAACTTCAGCTTGGAGAAAATCAGCAGTCTTTTCTTGCCTGACATGGCTCTCTCTCGGCCGGCCAGCAAATCAACTCACCTGTGTTTTGCAGCTCTCTCAATCTCTGTCGTCCTTGACAAGAGAAAGAAATAACATGCTTCCAGTGAGTCCTCCACCTGCCATTTACTCCCCACCCTCATAGCAAGCCTGCAAGGCCAGCCTCCTGGCCCTAGCCCAGCACTGGCCCAAGATAGCAAGACACCACTAAAACCCACTCCCTTTGCTATGCCTGAAGAAGAAAGACCACAACAGAATGCAAGCCCTGGCATTCATTTAAGAGAAACACGCATTTCGTAGCAGAGCAGAGAGGGGGGCCCACTTGCTTTCCTTCATCCAAGGATTGAGGGTGACACAGTAGAACGACTGGAAGTGACCTAGTCTCAAAGTGCTTGAAGACCTGGAACATCTCTGGGCAGGGACTGGCCAGATCTCAGAGAGAAGAGAAGTCTGGGCACAGCCAGCAAGGGCCCTGTCTCTCAGCAATCCTGACTGCAGTGAGGGACGTGTAGGGGATACTGCATTTGGGACCGTTTTTAACTTCACCAGCTTGTATCTACCATTTAACCCACCTGATGAAAGTGATTTAAAAAATGACACGGTATCCCAAAAATGAGTCAAGGAAGACAGCGTTAGAAGAGGAAAATGTCTGCATGTTTCAGAGGCTGGAACTGACTCTCCATTTAACAGACCTAACTCTTTTATGCTTGAGAACGAGCTGATGTGTGAAAAGCTCGATGATAATGAAATTTCAGACTCCACGTGTGCCAAAGTCGATCAGAACAGCACGTACGGTTGCGTGTGCAGTGTTCGTGTATTTGCAGTGCTCCTGAACTAGGAATCGAGTACAAGTCATTCCAATCAGTGTGTTCCTGTCTTCTCCTAACAGACCATGAGCTCGCCTCATTAGATAGCTAAATCTTTGGAACATCGAAGGAGCGTAACTACATTTGACCAACATTACTCACTAACAAAGGAATGAACTATTCAAATTCAAATGGCTCGCTGCTTAAAAACATTTTACACATAGGCCAGACACAACACAGAAAACTCTCCTATGTGGAGAATGTGTGATCTAGATCCCCCAAAGACAATGACAATACCCTATATGTCCGAGGGCTAAGGCCATTTCCCTTCACTAGAAACTTCAGAAGTTGGTATATACTTCCCAAGTTAAAAACTATTACATAAATAACTTGGAAACATCAAGTGATATTTCTGAGGCCTGCCAACAGTTTAACCACAATGAAGCTCCCGGCCAAGACATTCATGAAAAGTTCAGAAGAAGTTACTTTGAGAAAAATGGACTCACAGCAAACAGATTTCTTGTCCTTAGAAAGAATGCATAAATCAATAATTAAATAAGGAAGAGGAAAATTTGGTTTGTCATAATCGTTGAAGAAAAAAAGACATTTAAAAGAAGTCTAGAAAGAAGACTACACAAAGGCTTCATTATTAATATATTATTGTTACGACTCGTATTAAAAATTCATTCAAACATTGCTCTCATACTTTTCCTTCCCGCAGATTAGATGTAAAAATGTCTTAACTGAGCTTCAGGGCAAAGAACAGGCACTTGGCTTTGCTACTGCCTGGCTGTGTGATCTTGGGTAAGACACTGCTCCTCTCTGGGGCTCAGATTCCTCACCTGAAAAAACAGAGTCCCTAAACTTCCTTCCAACTCTGTCATGCTACAATTCCAGATGCCTGTCAGGGCTGGGCCACACATCCAGCCCTCTACCTCCCTGGTGATGGAAACAGTAAAGAAAATACAAATTGGAGAGGCGTTTTGAAACGAGAAATCACACAAGTAGGCAGTCAACGGCATCCAGGGGAGGAAAGCGAAGAGTCAACTATGACTCCATTGATGACGTCGTAAGGCCTTAGAATTCTGACAAACACAGAATTTTACAAACATAGCATTTTACAGATGTAGAATGATTCGCACCAAACCCTGGATTTGACTTCAGAAAAGGAAGTGAAATTCTTGAAAAGGATGCCCGTCTAAGGTGAGGGGTGGGGTGTGGAAGCAGGAGATACTGGAAGTCAGATTTTAAGAGCTAAGAGGAGGAGGAGGAAGCAGCAGGAGACAATAAGAATTTGGAAATCAAGGTCGCTGAAAGCAACAGTAGATCAGAGTATAGCTGACAGCAATGTTAACTTGAAAAAACATCTTGAATCCACTTAAACGTGGGCAGAAAGAGACAAAACAAATGCCAGATCAGCCAGGGACTCCTTACCTGGAGTTACAGGGGAGACAGAAGGTAACAGGGGAGAAAGGATGATGGGTATAGACAGTGTAAAAGGACCTCTGCGACATGAAATCAAGGTGGTTCTCTTCCAAATGTCCGCAAGCTTATGTTAGAATTTACCCTAGGTTCGTTTTAGGAAAGTCAGAACCCACCACTAACTGAACACCCAGGCTTATCCCACATGCCTGGAATTCAAGTTAACGCTTTGGGTGTTTTTTGTTTTTGTTTTTGTTTTTCAGCCTATTAGTGCTTTGTAGCCTAAGGTGGCAAGGTAGACATTACATCAACATGTGCACACGAAAAGACAATCCTTGGACCATAGGAAAATGCACATGGGCATGAATTTCTAAGTGTGCTTAACCACCTTTATCCCACCACAGCTGCCCACAAGGAGGAAGCACATTATAGCCAATCCACAAAATCTGGGAAGACGTACCTTCCACATTTCCCTGCACCTAACGAACGCTAAAAAATAAGACACAAAAAGAAAAGAATATTTGTGCAAAACAAAGAGTTCCCCTAACTTTAAAAAAAAAAAAAAAGAAAAGAAATGACTTTCAACGGAGAAACACAATTCCTGGGACAGACTTTTAAGTCAGTCCCATGACAACTCATGAAGCCCCACGTCTAAAGCTTCAGTGTGTCGAAGGGCAGGATGGGAAGACTCGGCATCCTCTTTCCCAGAAAGAGACTTAGGCAGACACTGAGCAGCTCTCAGTTCTGCCTCATCAGCGATAGGAGAAAGAACAAACTGCAGAATTCAAGACTCCACTTCCTAGAACCAGCCAACACTCAGCTGCTTGCCTGTGAACAGGTCCTCTGGGGGACAAAACTCTAAATCCACCATGAGGAATGACCAAAGAATCTACCCCAGAGGCTGGCTGCCTAACAAGGCTTTCCACCACAAGCTCCTTAGCAAGTCATCCCAAACTAACACATTTTAACTACCTTGTACCACGGATACAACCGAATGTCAGAACGCTTTCATTCCAAGGATCTGCTCACTACATGGGAAGTCGGTGCCATTTTCATCTCCGCTACCACGTTTCACCCAGACCTTGAAAACAATGTCATTCCTACTGTGATAATAATTCTCCCTATAAATGCTATCAGAATGGTTAATTCCAAATTCCCAAACGAGTTAAGAATGAGCTGATGAAGCAACCCATGAATATGAAATCATTCCCTTGGATGTACTAAGGTCTCCAAAGCCCTATTCACTATAACAGTGGAATCGGGATTTTGGGGAAAAGAGATAATTTTCTAGGCGATTCTTCTGAGAGAAGCAACTGGATGTATCTCAGAGTGGGGGAGCCTGAGGTGTGGAGTATAAGTTTTAGTTTTTTTCACATGACCATCCGGGTGTCCTTGAGTAAGTCATTTGCACTTTCAGAGGCTCTGTTTTCTTGACTTGTAAAATGAGGCATTTGAGCCAAAGTCTCCACCAGTTGTAAAATTCTATGATTCTCTAAAGTAACAGTTTACTGCATCGCTGGCAAGCCTGCCTCGATAATCAGAATGATCCAATTAACACTCTGCAATGTAGAGTAATCATTTTGTAGTTTCGAAAAATAGACTCTTTTCGGGGGAAGGAGTTCGGATCATGAAATACGGTCGCTTTGCTTTTCAAGACAAATGAGGCATCTGCGGTCCAAAGATGTTGGATAACTTTGTTAAATTCCAAGCCAATTAGTGGCAGAAGCAAGACGAAGGCTGTCTGACTAGTCCTGTGTGCACTGAACCACGCTGCTACCCAGTTGGCTTCAGAACGGCTTTCTTCACTAGAAGCCGTCTCAGCCCCCTGTATAATCCACAGTGTGCCTTTTATGTGACTCATTAAACACAGTCTACATCACAGCTGTGCTTTACCGGCCTCACGGTTATTAGTTTTCCAGACACCTAATCCAGGAGACATTGGAAGAGTGACCTGAAGGTCTTCATGAAAATACACCAGAATAAAACACTTTAAAAAGTCCTGCAGGGCTTCCCTGGTGGCGCAGTGGTTGAGAGTCCACCTGCCGATGCAGGGAACGCGGGATCGTGCCCCGGTCCGGGAGGATCCCACGTGCTGCAGAGCGGCTGGGCCTGTGAGCCATGGATGCTGAGCCTGCGCGTCCGGAGCCGGTGCTCCGCAACGGGAGAGGCCACAACAGTGAGAGGCTCGCATACCATTAAAAAAAAAAAAAAAATGTCCTACAGGCTGTATAAAAACATAAACAAAATAAAATTTTTTTTAAAAAAAGAATTTACTGTATAACACAGGGAACAATATTCAATATTTTGTAATAACACATAGTGGAAAATAACCTGAAAAAATAATAGCTATATACACCTGAATCACTTTACTGTACATGTAAAACTAACACAATATTGTAAATCAACTATACTTCAATAAAAATGTTAAAAAAAAAAAAAAGTCCTACAGGGGTCGTTGAAGAGAGCAAACACACACCATCTGCTTGCTTCCCATTTTATCAAATGAGTATTTGATAGGTAGGAAGTTCCTAGTGAACCCAGTTTTGACCCAACAACTTCAGTAACCAGACAGCAGCGCCTGCAGCATAAGCACTTTGTCACTCTGATTTCAGGCCGTTGGGACAGCAGGACGGTGCCTCTGGCACATACCCACAAACTCCACAGGTAGGTGTACTTAAGCGACATGACAGCACAGACACTGGGTGCCCTGGGTGCCAACTCACCCAGACCTAGACCTATTTCTGACCATGGAATGCCAGCAGCTGCTGGGATGGAACAAAGGCTACTCTGGAACACCGCCTCCAGCACACCCCAGGTACGGAATCTTTGGAGGGGCTGCCCTGAAAACCTTTGAGGGACAACCGGGGAACTTCTGTGCAAGAGCAATGCTGCATGCCACCCAATATGCTGCGATCTGTTCCAATATGAGACAGTTCGTTCCAAAGAGCGCAACAGCAGACATTAAACCCTAAATTCTGTTGCATCCAGCAACTTGGTTGAACCCTTCAGACATCATGATGTGTGAAAGAAGCCAAACATAAATGAGTATGTGCTGTATGATTCCATTTATATAAAAAATAAAAGTAAAAACCAAAACGAATCTATAAGAGTGATAGAAGTCAGGATGGTGGTTCATTCTTGGGTGAGGGATATTGACCAGAAGGGGTCCAAGGAGCTTCCTAGGGTGCTGGGAATGTTTAATTGCTGGATCTGGGTGGTGGCTACAGAGGTGTAAAGTTATTTAAAAACTTACCAAGTTCTACACTTCAGATATGGGTGTACTTTACTATATGCTTGTTATACCTTAATAAAAAATTAAACATATTGTGTGAGGTCCTTTGATTTTTTTTTTTTTTTTTTTTTTTTTTTTTTGTGGTATGCGGGCCTCCCTCTGCTGTGGCCTCTCCCGTTGCGGAGCACAGGCTCCGGACGCGCAGGCTCAGCGGCCATGGCTCACGGGCCCAGCCGCTCCGCGGCACGTGGGATCCTCCCAGACCGGGGCGCGAACCCAGTTCCCCTGCATCGGCAGGCGGATGCGCAACCACTGCGCCTCCAGGGAAGCCCAAGGTCCTTTGATATTAATGGAGAATATGCTTCTTCCTTTTCTTTAGCATAAGAATATCTGAGATTCTCTGAATTGAGTCTTTGCAAATAATATTACTAGCAATAACAATAGCTAGATTAAGGGCTTATATACTCCAGAACCTGTGCAGGGAGACATATGAATTATCTCCTTTAATCCTTAAAACATTTCCGTGAGGTTGACACCATCATATATTTCAGAGGTGACAAAACTGAGGCACAGAGAAGTGAAGTAACTTGTCCGAAGTCACACAGCAAATAAAACATCAGAAATGGAGTTCAAATCCAAAGCAGTCTGACTCCTGAGTCTATGTTCTTAGATGTTCTTCACATTTTATGGTATGTTACAGGATAGGGGGAGTTTTCTAACTGAGTCATATTTGATCTAACTTTTCCCCTGAGCCTAAGAAGCTCCCTGATATTACAATGCAGTCTGCACACTCAGCATTAAGAGAAAAGAGAATCAAGGCTTGGGCTGATGGGTTAACAGTCTCTAGATGATTACATTCTTGAGATTCATTCAACAGATACACCTAGTTTGGTACAAAGGCCTATTTTCTTTGCCTTTAGTAGCAGAGGGTAGATGCTATTATTGGCTTGTTATAGTTTGACCTTGTTCCTTTCCCTTAAAAGAAATACACAGTGGGGGCAACACAGAATGTTTTTATATGCTATTCACTGGGGCTCTCTGGAACACTGTGTCCCAGGACAAAATTTCCACAGCGTGCCACACACTTTTAAGATCTGCTTCAGGCCTTTTGGAAAGACTAAAGGGGCTTACTTTCCTCTTTTGCTAGCTTTTATATTGTTATTATATTAAATATCATTTATTTGCAGAACCTGGAGAAGGCATCAACCACTCTTTCATTAAAAAACACAGAGCTGGGCTTCCCTGGTGGTGCAGTGGTTGAGAGACCGCCTGCCAATGCAGGGGACATGGGTTCGTGCCCCGGTCCGGGAGGATCACACATGCCGCGGAGCGGCTGGGCCCGTGACCCATGGCCGCTGAGCCTGCGCGTCCGGAGCTTGTGCTCCACGGCGGGAGAGGCCACAGCAGTGAGAGGCCCGTGCACCGCAAAAAAAAAAAACAACAAAAAAAAACCCCACAGAGCTCATGATTTTCCAGACACTCTCTTCTATCCTTTACTGCCTCCTCAGTTAGTTTCTCTGAAGCTCTCATATGAAAACCTGTTAGAGCATTAATTTCTTGATTAAAAGAAGCCATAAATCATAGGCCCTCTAAAAATCCATCGGGGAGAAGGTCCAAAAGCAATGTGATGGTTTAGGCCCTCTTAGCAACCAGGCCCAAATGCCTGTCCAAAGGATTAACTGGGGTCTATTAACATGAATATCGAATCATCTTCCACCCCACCCCTGCTCCCCGCAATAACTATTTGTGGACTCACTATTCAGGGAACTTAAATGATTGATGTTGACAATTTTGATTAAAAAAAAAACTGGTCTCATCCCACCCCTGCCCCTGACTACCTGGATAGCATCCTGCTCACAGATGGGTGCACTGGTTTAAGGCCTGCCCCTCACCCCAATCCCAGTTCCAGAGCTCAATGTACCAAGCACAGGTCACGCAGTAGAAGCTGAGGATCAAAATCAATGGTGCCTCCCCCTGAGCTGGGATACAGAGCACCCTGCAATAGATGTCTCTACCCGCCCTCCATGCTCCATCCTTCATCGACCAGTTATGCTGCCTGCGACTTTAATCCTCCTCTCAGCCTCATCTGCACTCTGCCCACCTCCAAGCCGGCCCCAGAGCCGCGTACCACTCCCTGCTGTCACGTTGTACATCTACCCACGTTGGCAGACTGACCTTCCCAGAGCTGCTCCTTCCGAGCAATATCTTTCACCCCCTAACTAGGCCCTGTGCAACTCAAGCCAGAATTCACCAGCCTTGACCACACAGATCAGGACAGCACAGCGGACCTCGGTCCCTGGGCCATCTTCCTCCACCCCGTCATGTCCCGAGAGAAGACATTCTTTCCCCATTCCTCACCCACACTTGGTCCCTTCGGTGCCAAGGTCTACCAGATCTTTCAACGTCACTCATCATCCTAAATCCTAGCCCAGTTTGCACCACTGCCTCAGAAGTTCAGGCCCTATCAGCTAGAAACTCTGCCTTTGGCAAACTTGACACTCTCTGTTTCAAACGAGTTGTGAGTGATTTCAAAGACATACGTAATCTTCCATGCTGTTAGGGCATCAATGTAAATCGAGAATGGAGAGTCACAGTCCCAAGCGTGCGGTTTCTGCATCTCAGCCAAGCATGGCCTCACTCTCCAGTTGGGTTTCGTGCAGTGATTTAAACACACAAGCATGTGCACACACACGCGCCCTCACACAGTGGCATGCATATGTTTTCCCTTTCTGGAAAATGGGCTTGGAAAAGAAAAGTTTTGGTGCTGGTAAAAGAAATAAAGTAAGAGCTAAGAGGGCAAAGAAAGTAAAGCTTAATCAGAAAACAGAACTTTTGTTTAACTTCAGAATTACATGATGAATTTGGCAATAGCTGAAATGAATGAATTTAAATATTTATATTAATATGGAAATATTTCTGATGAAAATAAGAGAATGTGTCACTCAAGGCAATGCCCCACCCAGAGCGAGAACCACACACTGTGCAGGAAGCTACATGCAAGCGCGAGCAGCCCAGCGTCTTGGGGTCCTTCCTGGTGTAATGGGTCTATTATATAAGTGGTGCCAAGGAGGAAATATAATTATTTTGAAGTTATTTTTGAGAAACTGTTTCCTGCCCATTGGCAAATGGCAAAGTCAAAAATAGGCTCTTTAATGAAGTTCTTACCTGGTCGTCATAGCGATACGTCAGGAACTGCTCCCCTGTTGTATCTTCCAGAAAACTTCCCTGAGGGGAGAGTGCAAACTCAGGAAGGAAATAGGCCCCAGGAGACTTCTCTGCTGTGGTCTGAAAGGCAAGATCACTTGGTTACAAATAAGGCCCCAGTAAGGACTCCCAACAGGCAGTCTCTGAAAAGGGCGAGTCCAAGAGAATCCACCCACCAAAAGGCTGTACCAAGAAAAGGTAAGTGCCTATTTACAATAGCCTAGATGTGGAAACAACCTAAATGCCCCTCGATAGACGAATGGATAAAGAAGACGTGGTACATATACACAATGGAATATTACTCAGCCATAAAAAAGAATGAAATAATGCCATTTGCATTATTTCAAATGGCATTAGACCTAGAGATTATCATACTAGGAATACTACTCAGCCATAAAAAAAGAATGAAATAATGCCATTTGCAGCAACATGGATGGACCTAGAGATTATCATACTAAGTGAAGTAAGTCAAACAGAGAAAGACAAATACCATATGATATCACTTATACGTGGAATCTAAAATAAGACAAATGAACCTATCTGTGAAACAGAAATAGACTCAAAAGACATAGAGAACAGACTTGTGGTTGCCAAGGGGGAGGGGACTGGGGGAAGGATGGATTGGGAGTTTGGGATTAGCAGATGCAAACTAGTATATATAGGACGGATAAACAACAAGGTCCTCCTGTATAGCGCAGAAAACTGTATTCAATATCCTGTGATACACCATAATGGAAAAGAATATAAAAAAGAATGTATATATATGTGTTTATATACACATATATGTATATATAGATATGTGTATATAAACACATATATATCTGTATATATATGTATAACTGAGTCACTTTGCTGCACAGCAGAAATTAACACAACATTGTAAATCAACTATACTTCAATAAAATTTTTTTTTAAAAAGGGAAGTGCCCTCTCTTGGCAAAGGCCATGCGAGACACACCAGGTATCTGTGTTGAGGGGCTTTTAGACCAGGATAGCACCCTGGGCCACCTCAAATCAGCTCACACAGTATTTACTCCCTGACACCTGTTTCCTCCCCCTGCCCACAACCTTCCAGCAATGCAGCCACAGTGAGGTTACCTTGCTTAAGTTCTGTTGTTACAAATCCATTGTTTCTAGGATGTGCTTTCTTTCTCTTTCCTTTTCTTTCTTTCTTTCTGTTTTTGATTTTTTGGTGAAAGAGTGAGAAACAAACTTATTTTTTCCATACTATAACAGAAGTGCATGTTCCTTAAAGAAACTTTAGAAAATTCAGATGAGTGCAAAAGAAAATAAAAACCACCCATATATACTCCAACCTATAATACCCCTTTTAATTGTTTTGATGTATTTCCTTTGAGATTTTTTTCTCATCATGCTTTGTATGTTTATATAAAAAAAAAATCCAAGATTAAATAAACATGGATTTTGCAGAAAGACTCCATTGGATTCAAGGAAAGCTCATGCCCTGGCATCTGAATTGGTAGACGTAAGCCCCATTTGTTGGGGTCAAGGGGAGACAGGAAGGACATCAACTGTTGGAGAATATGGCTTGGACACAATGGCCCAATGGACTTGCTATCAACGCTTGCCACGCCCCCATCCAAGGGAAGTTGGAGCATGTAGAGGGCTTATCCAGATCACTGCCTTGATTGGTTCAAGGAGAAACAAGATAAAGGAGATGGAACCCCCAGTGCTTAGCCCCACATGATCAAAAACACGGGTCCATGACTCTGCCCCCAACAGGGTACCTCACTCCCCCTGCTCCAGAAGGAGCGAGCAAGAAACAGAGTGAGAGGCCATGGGTGTAACTCCGAGGAAGTCATTTTCTGCAAATAGGGGGAATGGGGAATAAAAGTACCCCTCTAACACCTCTGTTCCACCAAGGGTCACAATTCCAAACTGCAGCAGGAACTGCGGTTAAAGCGAAAACAGCCATCTGAATGCTACACGTTAAAAAAAAGAAATCAAGATGTGATAGCTTTGTTAAGGAACTTCGAACAGATAAGTCTGTGTTTTGGTTAGCCCTACCCTGTTCAAAGAATTTCAAGATTCTCTCATTAAATTTCATTCACATGAGGGGCTCAGCACCAAGCGAGAGACAGGAATCTTCCCAGAGCCCTGCAGCCCCAGATCTCCTTTGCCCTCCCTCTAAATGGCTTGCTTGAGGTCCAGTGACTCCTACCTGAGTGCGGGAAATTGGAAAAACACCTGTGGATGTTCTACCTGCTACACTGTGAAGCCACCCTTGACACGGGTCTGTCACCCCAGTGTTCAGACCACCACCGGGTGTTCTGTGGAGGTTTTCTCTGTTATGTCACCTTCCTGTGGGGAGGCTCTGCTCTAAAAGTTAGCATGGTCACCCTGAGGTCCACAGCAAAGCCACGGTGTCAAGAGCCTGGAAAGGAGCTCTGATCAGGCCCAGGCAAGGGCACAGAATACATCTGTCAGACCTGGTCGGCCAGCTCTCTGATAAGTGCTGGAGATTGCTCCTAAGTGACCTTGGGAGGAAAAGGAAGGGGAGCTAATACCACAGCCTCCACAGAGACAGCCGGACTCTCACACGCTTTAGCAGTGTTCTGTGGGGTGTTCTGAAATATCAGAAAAAGCAAAAAGTCTTGCTGGTAGTAAAGCTTTCCGGTCCTCAGTATTCATTAGTGTGGGAAAAAAATAGCAGACACTTATGACTTGATTATAACTATAGCTGATTACCTCCCACTTTGTGAGCCACTGTTCCAAACTTTACATTGTATTTATCAGGGTTTAAAAAGGTGAGGCGGGGATAAAAACTTCCACGTGAAAATAAGAGGTGAATTTGATGGTAAAATGTATGTCTCTGTATGTTTCCCAGGAAGTTTGAGTATGTGTAAAAGTATCGCTCTTCTCACCAAGGATAAAAACACATCTAGGTAAACCTCAGGGCCAAATTTTATATAACTGCTGGTAAAGAATGGATTCTATCTTAACGTAATTCATGGACACGGATTACCAAAATGCTTAGCGAAGAATGGATAAAAGTTAGTTGTTGGTGTTGCTTGCCTCTATTGGCTTCAGAGATGGTAGAATCATAGTTTTAAAGGCCTGAAGAGGCCTTAGAAGTCATCCAGGTCAAACTCCTTTTTTTAGAAATGAGTAAACTAAGGCTCTGAAAGTGAAGAGACTTGCCAAACACCACAGAGCAGGAGCCAGGTCTAACATGTTAGTGGCCATTTGCAAAGACACAGTTAGATTGTTTTACCAAAGAGTGGGGGCTGGGAGTAGCCTAGGATCAACACCTGAAATCAGCTCCCTGAATACACAGGGCCTCCCAGTATGATGCTTATCTTTAGTAGACCATACATTCAACACATATTGATTGAGCACCTACTACATGCCTGTAACTGTTCTATGTGCTATGAATACAATGACGTACGAGAAAGATAAGGTCCCTCTTTTCATGAAGGTTATACTCTAGTGGGAAGAGATACATAATAAAATAAGCAAACAAATTCATAAACAAGAAAATTAAAGCTCTACGTGCTATAAAGGAAATAAACAGAGGGATATGAGAATAAGGTTGGGAGAGGGTTGTTTAACTTTAGATAAGAAGATCAGGAAGGCATCTCTGAGAAGACAAGATTTAAGCTAATACCTAACAGGTAAGAAGGAACTAGTCACACAAAGAGCCAAGGATAAGCATTCATGATGAAAAGAAGAGCAAGTACAAAAGCCCTAAGGTGGGAAGCAGGTCAGTGGGACTGCAAATCAGAAAGGAAGTCAGTGCGGCTGGATACAGTGTGAACAAGGAAGAGAGCGCATGAAATGGAAATAAGAGAGAAAGGAGGAGCTGGGACATTCAAAGCCTTACAGGCCATGGCAAGCAGTTGAAGAACTATAGATTTCAGTTAACACTGACTGCTTTGTGGAGGATAGGTTAGGAGGATGCAAGATGGAATCATATAGATCAATTAGAAGGCCGTTGCACTAATCCAGTTGAGAAGGGATGATTCCTTTGACTGGGAGGATGGCCGCGGTGAAGGGGAGAGGTAGATAGACTAGAAGTTACTGATGGGTGAGAAAAAGCAAGGCATCAAGGATGACTTGAGCAACAGGCTACAGAAGATTCAGTATGAGGGACTTTGCTGGTGGTCCAGTGGGTAAGAATCCACGCTCCTAACGCAGGGGGCCCAGGTTCGATCCCTGGTCGGGGAACTAGATCCCACTTGCATGCTGCAACTAAGAGTCCGCGTGCCACAACTAGAAGTCTGCATGCCGTAATTAAAGATCCCGCATGCTGCAACAAAGATCCCACGTCCTGCAACTAAGACCGAGTGCAGCTTAAATAAATAAATAAGAGATTTAAGTAGTAAGAAAAAAAGTTCTTTAAGGAAAAAAAAAAAAGATTCAATGGGTGGGTTGCCCTGAGGCAGGAAGGGATCTGCTGGGGAGGGGCAGAGAGTTTGGGTCTGTTTGGGTCACATTAAGTCTGAGATGTGCATGAGACATCCATCCATGTGGAAAGCTTGAGCTGGCTGTTCAATATGCAAGTCTGGAACTCATAAGGGAGGTCTAAGGCTGAAGACAGAAATTTGGAAGACATCGTTTTCATTTCCTACACATATATATTTACAGCATCATACTGGAAAGGACCCTCCCTAGAGAATAAGTTTGGCGGACAAGAGGGCTTTGTCTGGAGCCCTCAATAATTTTAATATCTGAGGACTTCCCTGGTGGCACAGTGGTTAAGAATCCACCTGCCAGTGCAGGGGACACGGGTTTGATCCCTGGTCCGGGAAGATCCCAAGTGCCACGGAGCACCTAAGCCCGTGCACCACAACTACTGAGGCTGCGTGCCACAACTACTGAAGCCCGCATGCCCAGAGCCCGTGCTCCACAAGAGAAGCCACCACAATGAGAAGCCTGCACACCGCAACAAAGAGTAGCCCCCGCTCGCCACAACTAGAGAAAGCCCGTGCACAGCAACAAAGACCCAACACAGCCAAAATAAATAAATAAAATTAAAAATTAAAAAAATAAATAAGTCTAATATCTGAATGTGAGTAGAAGAGGAGAAGCAAGCAAAAGAGACTAAAAATGATAATCAATTAGAGTAGAATGAAGGAAAAAAAGACAAATATTGGGTCATGGAAGGATTCAGCATCAGAGTGACCAATGGTCTTGAATGCTGCTAAGAGACTGAGATGACGCCAGACACGTGTCCATTGGATCTGACAGCAAGGAGGTCACACTGTTGACCTTGACAAGAGTAGTTACGGTGATGCGGCAGGGACAACTGTCATGGTTTTAAGAGGTGAATGGGAGAAGAGGAAGTAGAGACCGTGATGAGAGACTCAGAAAGGGGCCATAGCTGGAAGGAAACGTGGAATCGCAGGTATTTTTAAAGATAGGAGACACTGGAGCAGGTTTGTTTGCTTACAGGAATCATCCAGTAGCAAGAGAGAGAATGGAGAAGACAGAAGAGGTAACTACAGGTGCAAAACCCCGGAGAAGGAAGAGCAATGGGATCCAAATTGATTGCGGAGGCTCTGGCTTTTGTCCAGATGAGGGCCCTTGGCCCACATAAGCCTTCATCAGGCCATACTCCCTAGCAGACTTGGAGCCTCCATCTCCCCTGTGCCTACTCCTTGGATACCCTTCTGCGAGGTCCCAGGGACTCCTGGTCCCAAGATCATCCATTTGTCTCTATCACCCTCTCCGACCACCCCCCACCCACCCCAGCCCCAATCAGCTTTCTCACCTCTGAGCTGGCTCTCTTTCCTGGGCTCTGCTGCAGCTGCAGCTGCCCTACTGGTGAAAGAAAGTGCAGCCACATTTCATCCCAAATTGCTGCCTTCTGTGGCGAGGGGGGACTGTCCTAAGCCTCTGTAATCAGAGCATTTGTCTGTTGTGCTTCTTTTATTTTATTTTTTAAAATTATCTTCGAACTACCAATTTCTTTTTTTTTTTGGCTGCATTGGGTCTTCGTTGCTGCGCGCGGCTTTCACTAGTTGTGGCGAGCGGGGCCTACTCTTTGTTGCGGTGCACGGGCTTCTCATTGTGGGGCTTCCCTTGTTGCAGAGCATGGGCTCTAAGCACACGGGGTTCAGTAGCTGTGGCACGTGGGCTCAGTAGTTGTGGCTCACGGGCTTAGTTGCTCCGCGGCATGTGGGATCTTCCCGGACCAGGGATCAAACCTTTGTCCCCTGCATTGGCAGGCAGATTCTTAACCACTGCGCCACCAGGGAAATCCCCAGAGTATTTTGTCTGTTGTGCTTCTATACTATTAACAGCAACTACAAACATTTCATAAGCTCCAATGAGCTTTTTTTTTTCTCTGCTTAAATTCGACTGGGTAAAAGGATGTTATGTTTGCCCTACATTTTGTTCATTGTATTCCTATCCCAGGCTTCTGTCTCTCCCCCAAGGCATCTCAGTGCAGCATTTTGGAGGAAGTTCCACAGGGCTGAGGACTGTCTCCATCATGTCTGCGTTCCCCAGGGGAGATGCCTGGTGTAAGGTCATGAGAGTGAAAGACTGCTGGCCTGCACTACCTGAGCTAGAGACTAGGGGGCCTTCTTCCTCACCAACCCCCATTCTCCCGTGGGAGTTAAACGCTGCTAATCCCTGAGCTAGCCCAGATTCTCTCCAGGCTCACATAACACTCCGTGTTACTGATAAACTGATTTTACATTCACCTCTTTTTATCAAAATCCTTACTCCTGAGTCAATTTTTCAATCATCTGGGAGTCGAGGCTACAGCCTGGTGCCATCCAAGTCCTTTCCCTCTGTAGTGGCGAGGATGCACCACCATGCTTGTTTGAAGAGCCGTCCTGTAGCATCCCATGATCATGAAAGCTCAGTGCTGGGAGGGACCGTTTCAGTCATTTAATCCAGCCTGTCCACCTCAGCAATCCTGCCAGATGCCCTGCAGCCTCTGCTTGAATTCCTTTAGTGACGGGGAGCTCACTCTCTTACAAGGCAAAAGGGGTCTGTCAGAATCTAGGAAGTTCAGAGATACCAACCTAGTGTGAAGTGGCCCATTGCTCCCCAAGGGTGGAATGAGGTACCTTTCCTCTGTCATCCTCCCCCACGTCCTTCCCCTGCCTTTCCCTCTCCCTAGAGGGAACTGAATTCTAGAATCTGAACAGAGTAGGATTTGGGAAGGGACAAATATTTGAGTCACAGAGCTATATAACTGGAAGAAATTTTAGAGACAGGCTAATCCCAACCCCTCCTTTGGAGCAGGAATTTCTCCTGCAGCATCTTCCACAGTCATGCACATAGACTCAATAGAGGCCCTTTGAAGAGAAAGCTGAGAAGGAAGGAAATTCAAGTTTATTGAGCATCTACTGTGAGCTAGGATTTGTGAACACTGCCTCTATCTGTCCTCACCACTACGCTGTGAGGTATGTGTCACCAGCCTCTTTTCTCACAGGAAATAACCAAGACACAGGACATCAGGACATTTAACTAGGGACACACAAGGTCCCAGCTGCTGAGTGAAAGTTCACCCCCATCCCAGTCCCCCAGCTCCCTCAGTGGAAAACAGTCTTGGAAAAACTGGACCTTCCTTGAAGGAGAAATGGCTAAGTTGACTCATGGCTTCAGAAAGCAAGCACCCTGGGCAGCAAAGAACACGCGCTGACATTCTCACCACATGGGTGTTGACTTCCTAAAGGTCAGGGAGACTCGGTGTCAGGCACCTCCTCACAGGACAGGGTGACCAAAGAGTTCAGGCCCCTTCAGCAGCAAGAGTTGACGGCAGGGTGGGGGGAGGGAGGCCAGACCAGGAAGTGTGCAATCTTCCCAGGGCGCAGATCCAGGGCAGAGGAGAGCAACTGCCAAAATGCATCATCCCACGAGCCACTGTCCACAGCTGCTGAATCACTGGGGATGGGGTCCGAGTCACCGGGGACTGGGTCAGAAGGAATCCAGACGGCCCCTCCAGGGACCTGAGGATGCAGCTGATCCACCTCCCCCTCCAGCTGAAGGCTTTGACTTCGGCAGGAGGAAGTAAGTATGGGATGGGGATTCAAGGACAGGATTTCAGCATCCTAGCCTCCATCTACACCCTGGAAAGGATAGAGAATGTCTATCAAGACTTGGCTGATGGCATGGAAGGAGAAACAAGTGGAGGAGAAGTGGGTGTTCCTATATATAGAACAGAACCCAATACTCCTCGAAGGTTGAGCAGTCACCATTAAAAAGAATATGATGGGATTCTCATTGAATTTCAACAAGCCAGTTTAAACCCTTCTCCCAGCCTTGTCTGAGCACTACAGGTGGACGTTCGTCTCTCTCCAGAGCGTGAACACAGCCAAACACCACACCACTGACCTCTACAGAACTGTGGTCAATAAAGATCACTAAGTTCTCTTTCCTACCTGCCACTGTTAAGCCATATCTGTATTCGGGACCGAGAGCCGGACTGTACCATCCCTGGTCGTTCACGCCCTCTTTAGATCTGGCCCATCCTTTCAGCCTATCAAGGCTCTTTTTGGATCCTGAGTCCATCTACCAACTTTTGCATCGCTCTCTCCCTGCTTCACATTAGCCCAAATTTGAGCAGCACTCTCTCTATCTCTCTCCTTGTTACTGCCACAAACACTGAGCTGGAACAAGGCTGAGAACTGGGCTCTTTACCAGGCCAAGAGAAGCCTGTCTCCAGGCTCACAGTGACTTTACTCACTTAGGGTCTTCTCACCTCATATATCCCCAACTTGGCCACTGGGGATTCAAGAAACACCTTGTCCGATTCTGCCATGACACAGACAACACATGGAAGTAAGACGCTAGATGGAAGAACTGAGATTCCAACGGATCTTCCTAGGTCGGGACAAAAGCTAAAGGCTAAGAAGGGACAACACTGAGCCACTATTGCAGAACAATTCCCCATGACACCACGGCTTAGCAGAGGACAGTTATGGTCACTGTCAGGAATATGAATGCATAAGAAGTCAATCTCAATTAATGGCAACCAAGATCTGCAGCAGAGGGCTTCCCTGGTGGCGCAGTGGTTGAGAATCCACCTGCCGATGCAGGGGACACGGGCTCGTGCCCCGGTCCGGGAAGATCCCATATGCCGCGGAGCGGCTGGGCCCGTGAGCCATGGCCGCTGAGCCTGCGCGTCCAGAGCCTGTGCTCCGCAACGGGAGAGGCCACAACAGTGAGAGTCCCTTGTACCGCCAAAAAAAAAAAAAAAAAAAAAAAAAAAAAAAAGATCTGCAGCAGAGAGTTTAGCACCAGGATGGGAGGCGCGGACCACTCCTACCAGTGGAAGGTCCTTTTAAATGATAATATTTGGTTGAGTCTGAAAGTGTGTGTTCCAGGTGGAACAGGAGAATCCCCAGGTTCTGGGGACAGTCTGCCAGGAATACATTCTCTGGAGGGTCTCTGGGGGTTGTTCCTCCCGGCCTGGATTACACATGGGACTTTACAGTTTGTACCCTCCAAAGTCCATGAGGGAATAATCAAGTTAACTGATATTATTTAAATTCAGCATACCAAACACATTTTTGTTCCAAGAAGGAGGATGTGCATTTTGTTTCCTGAACCTGAAACAAAGGCTCAAAAAGAAACCTTCAGGATCATCCTACTTTGGTTTTTCAAGTAGGATGTTGTCATTCCAAGATGTTTCAAAGTCATGGGGGTCCCCAAACTTCCTGATTAAATATAAAATGTATTTACTTTGCCAAGGCTGAAAGAAAATGAGTTTTCACATTTTTTTCTGAGTCTTTAAAAAAAATTAATGCTAGGAATTTAAGATTCATCCTTTCTATTTACCATCAACTAATGAATACATTCTCTTGTTCTTGTTGGGTTAAAAGGCCTAACATTTGAATGAACATCTGAGTGTGAGTACATCTCAGCCAAAATACCATGTCGTTTCAAACTTCAGCTTCACTCTGAGTCACATTTTCAGCAGACCCTTCTGGATCCCTCTTAGTGCTGGAAGGTGGGTGATGCCTTGTGGGTGTGCATATCCAGAACAAGCTGTTCCATGGAGAAGGTCTTTCCTTGAATTTAAATTTATCATATTAAGACTCTCCTTAGCAAACTGGAATGTGGATCTTATAAATGTCATTCATAGCACTACTCTTCCATCTGCCACTAAACACAAATTCTCTCTCTTTTTCTCTCATTCCCTCCCCTTCCCCTACACACACACACACACACACACACACACACACACACACACACACACACATCTTTAATCAGCCCTGGCAAGCAGGGCCAAAAGTAATCAGTGAAAAGATCTTGCTGGAACAGATTTCACCTTTCAGTTCCCTGAAAATGAAATCACAATACTTCTTTATATATCTGAACCGTCTTTAGCCCTCAGCACCAGGCTTTGTGCATAGGAGACATTCAATAATTAATTTTCTTTCCTAGAAAAACTGACATAGGTTGCCCTTTCCAGCCCCACAGAGCCCTGCATGACTGATGCCTGATTTTCTCTCTGCCACAGAAAGACCAGAATGCTCTGGCTGAAGCACATGCTGGCATTTCACAAGGGGTTATTTAAAAACTTGACCATTACTCTGAATGGGGAGAGGAAAGAAAGCCTGCCCCTGCCAATATAAACAATACAGATCCTCTTTCCCTGTAGGCCACCCCTCCCACAAAATTTTATTGAAGAGTCTATTTTTCAAGGACTTGAAGGAAGCTGACCCCTTGGAAAGAGACTCAATGAGCAAAATGTCATGTGGAAATAACTCTAAAACACCTCAGAGGGAAAAATTGAAAATTGTATTCCATGAACAGGACTCCACTGGTAAAGAAAAAAGCTAGATGGATGGTCATCGCAAATCTTAATTAATTGTAAACTCCCTACCCACTCTTTCCTTCTCCCAATCCCTCCCCCTCCTCCTGATCCAGTCTCACTGGTAAGGGGTCATGCTCTTCCTCGCCAAAAGCCAGTCAGCAGAGAAGGGAACGATCATTTATTTGAGGAACGTGAGCAACTGTTGTTGCTGAGAAGTGCTGTATGTGAGAACGACCCAGAAAAAGTGCCGTGGAGAAGTGAGGTGTTTCCTGGGGGAATCTCTGTAATTCCCTCCCAGGCATCACTTCCACTCCAACAGGGATTCAGGGTTGAGGGAGAAACAGTCTCGTGGGGCCCAATCTGGTCAGTGGAATCTGCACTTTGATCCCAAAGAGAAATACGTATTTTCCCACAGCCTCTTCACCACTGACACTCATGATTACCTCTCTGCAGAGACAAGGCATCTTTGCTTTTAAAATAGAGTACAGGGACTTCACTGGTGGTGCAGTGGTTAAGAATCCGCCTTCCAATGCAGGGATCACGGGTTCGAGCCCTGGTCCAGGAAGATCCCACATGCCGCGGAGCAACTAAGCCCGTGTGCCACAACTACTGAGCCTGAGCTCTAGAGCCCATGAGCCACGACTACTGAGCCCACGTGCTACAACTACTGAAGTCTACGCACCCTAGACCCCGTGCTCTGCAACAAGAGAAGCCACCACAATGAGAAGCCCACGCATCGCAATGAAGAGTAGCCCCCCGGGCTCCCCTGGTGGCGCAGTGGTTGAGAATCCGCCTGCCGATGCAGGGGACACGGGTTCGTGTCCCCGTTCGTGCCGCGGAGCGGCTGGGCCCGTGAGCCACGGCCACTGAGCCTGCGCGTCCGGAGCCTGTGCTCCGCAACGGGAGAGACCACAACAGTGAGAGGCCCGCATATCA
>NC_041224.1:41050995-41063260 GCF_002837175.3 Physeter macrocephalus
CGCATATCACAAAAAAAAAAAAAAAAAAAAAAAAAAAAAAGAGTAGCCCCCGCTCGCCGCAACTAGAGAAAGCCCGTTTGCAGCAATGAAGACCCACTGCAGCCAAAAACAAATAAATTTATTTATTTCTAAAAATAAATAAATAAGGAAAAATTAAAAATCAATAGAGTACAAATCAGTATTGTACTTTACCCAGGTGGCGGAGGGAGGGACTCCCCAAAGCATCAAATGTTCCGGTATTTCTTGAGGGTATGTCCAGGGCCTATTCAGTCACCCGGTCAACATACTGTTTATTAAGCACCTACTAGGCACCAAGGCCATTTTTGACATGGAGAATTCATCAGTCAACGAGACAGACAAAAATCACTTTTCTCAAGGAGCTTATATTCTAATTCGGGGAAACAGAAAATGAACAGAATATATAAGTAAGTTATATAATGTGATATAGGAAAAAGAGGTTGGAAGTGCTGGGGGCTTGGGGTATAAACTGCACTTTTAAACAGAGCAGTCAGGGGAAGCCAAGGTAGGTCAGGGTTCCTTAGGGAATCACGTTTTATTTTCTGGTTTTCTAAACAGACAAGTTGGAGCCTGCCCTTTTCCTTGGAGGCTTCAAAGTGTCGAGTCTCCCTAGGAACATGGCTGGGGTCTGCCAGGCTCTGGAGTCATCTGCTTCTACCTACAGCAGCGGTGTGACCCTCTGCTCCTTGGCCCCAAATGCCTGTCTGCCTCTCCACCACCCTGCAATGCAGCCAGCCCAGGCCCCAGCACTCCACCCTGGCTGTTCCAATGTCTCCTGCTCCCCGTTGAGCCACAGCCCACCCCGCCCGGGCCCTAATAGTACAAGCACGGGCATAAGTATGCAGAAAATACCATTACTGGACAACAGACTGATTACATGGGCATGGTGTCTGTTGCCAACGTCAGAGTCCATTACTAAGCATGAGGCAAATCTGCGTATATCCCAATACACGAGCTTATACAAACTCAGTAGTGAAAGAAAAAGAAAGGAAGGGCGGGAGGGAGGGAGGGAGGCAGGAAGGATGGGGGAGGGAGGGAGGCAGGAAGGAAGGGGGAGGGAGGGAGGCAGGAAGGAAGGAAGGAAGAAGGAAAGAAATAAAGGAGGAAAGAGAGAAAAGGAAAAAAGCATTACCAGCTCTTCCCGATTGGCCAATGAGACACCACCCCACCTGACACAGTCCAGAAACATGTCGGGGACATAGTCATGTTTATTCAAGGTCTTTCTCACCCTCACGGCTTGCTTTCTTTCAGGAAACAGCTTGTCTGTGGCTGAAATCCTACAGGCTTTCAAAATGTAGGCTTCCAAGAGAAGAGAAAGACAGAAATGTGCTGTTTGCCCATATTCCGAAAAACATTTATATTCAGCCTAAGCCGGTTTGTTTTTCTAAGCTTAGCAGGGCAGGAAGTCTTCAGTGCTAACGCATCAGCAGAGCTGCCAAGTTTGCTGTTTGGATGCTCCTGCCTTTCAGAACTCTTAAACAAGCAAGGCGATAGGAAGATAGTGATTTACAGTCAGGATGTCTTTGCTCCATGTGTATAAAATGGCAGCACTCTAATTTCCATAAACTACCAAAAAATTCTGGAGGTTTAGCATAAAATGTTAAGGACTTCTTGAAAACAAAAGGTGATGCTTTTATAAAATTAAAATGCTAACATTAACCCCTACAATTCAATGGTACCAAAGCCATACTGGAGGCATAAATCAGAAGAAATTGTTACAGACTGTCTTCTGTTTAAAAACAAGAAAAAGGAGAAATGCAAACTACAGCGTTTGATCCAAGCAAAGTGTTGGGTGTAATACAGGTTTAGGGATTTAAGTTGGTATATTTTTAAGGTATAATTTTAATTTCTTAATGATATATGGAATGACACGTAATTTTTTTGCATGCTTAAAACGCAATCACATCATCCCATATTTGTTTGACATGAAAATGTCACTTTGTTTTAAATCCTGAATAAACATAGGATTAGTTTTACAAACGGTACCGGATACATGGAAAGTCACATTCATAAGCCAGACAAACTCGGAGACACTGGACACCTGTTATAATGGTGATGGATGCTCAAGTTTAGAAAGGGGGCCAGATTTGTGGTGGGGAGGCCGGGGGTCCAGCCCACCTCCACAAGAAACTCCGTGGCTCCCAGCATGTTTCTTCACGTCTCCAGGTCTTACCACATCGTTAAACGGGGGAGACCGGGCTAGATGAGCTCCAGAACACCCCAGGGCAGGAGGAAAACTGGGGTAGAAGATGAAGGGGCAGGGCTTTTGTTTCTTTACTGTATTTTTTATATTACTAAATTAATAGTGTTGGTATGAATTTAGAAAAAGTCTCCTGAGCAGAAAAATATCCAGTAGTCAAAAAGTAAAACTCTGGTAGCCTTTGTAATGAGGGTCATTGCATTTTCTTAAACCAAAAGCAGTCCCAGGAGAGACATGCAGAGTGATCCCCTCACTAACTGAAAGGGCCCTCAGAGACAGCTGCCCATGAAGGCCAGGGTTAAAAAAAAAAACCAAAAAAACCACAGAATAACTTCAGGATAAAAGAGTCAATGTGGAAAACTTTAACCATTGTCTTCCCCACAACAGCCAGCATGGAGAGGGAGAGGGGGGCTCTGAGAGAGGTAGCAAGTGTATTTCGATAAGGTGTATTCGTGCTGGCAAAGACTCACTTGTTAAAATGGAGCTAAAAACCTTATACCTCCCAAAATTGCTGTGACCATTTAATAAAATAATGCATGTGGTTGTGTAATTGTAATTACTTAATTTGTAAGAAGCTATACACATGTATGCTACTATGATTGCTGTTATCACAAAGTTCCAAAAACAGTGGATATATGTATATGTATGGCTGGTTCATTTTGCTATATAGCAGAAACTAACACAACATTGTAAATCAACTATACTCCAATTTTAAAAATAATAATTAAGAAAAAAGAAGTATGGGGGACTTCCCTAGCCACTGGAATGCCAGGGAAGTCCCCTATACTTCTTTTTCTGTGATTAAGTGGTTAAGTGGTTAAGCCTCCGCGTTTCCATTACAGGGGGCGCGGGTTCAATCCCTGGTCGGGAACTAAAATCCTGCATGCTGCACAGCCAAAAAAAAAAAAAACAAAACACCAAAGGAAATTCTGAAAGACAAATATTAAATGGTGACATATTACCAAAAAAAAAAAAAGTATGAAATCCATTGATGAATATCCAAATTTCTTAGCCTTACTTTCAATCTTAATCTAATTTGCACAATATCTGTTACAATCTTACTGTATTTCAAATGTATTTCTTAAACTTTTTCTAATAAAAGTGAATTTTCTTTGACCAAAAAAACCCAAACAAACAAAAAGTTCCAAAAGCAAGTTTTTAATACTAGTAGTAATACAAGCATGTACTGAGTATCTCCTCTCTGTAGATGCTGTGCTGGTCATCAGAGACTGAACGAGAGACAGTCCGTGCTCTCAGGGAGCTCACTGTCTAGGGTTGGGTGTGGACTGAGAAAGAGATCAGTAAATAGGCCCTTCAAAGCCATGTGATGAGGGCCGCTGAGGAAGGGGAAGGACAGGATGCTACAGGAGCACATGAGAGGGACACGCTCGAGGCAGGGAGGGTGGAGTCAGGGTCACAGAAGGCATCACAGAGACAACAGCCAAGCTGTGATGGAAAGAACACGTAGGCACTCAGAGAGAAGGATGGAGGAACAGAACCTTCTAGAACAACATGGGTGTAATGAACAACAACGGCAAGCTGGATGAACAGCCTGCATATCTGGAGCGTGGCATGGGAGGGAAGAGGAGAGAAGTCGGAGAAGCAGACATAGGCTAGATCTCAAAGGGGGTCTGGTGGGGCAGATCACAAAGCCAGGGTTTATCCCTAGGAAGCACCAGAGGGATATTAAGTTAAGAAGTGAAACTATATTACAGAGAACGAACTGGAGGGGGAGTGAGACAGAAGTCGGGGAGGCTAGTTAGGCTCCTCTATTATTCCAGGAGAGAGACGACAGTGGCAATGAGGATAGAGAGAGGAAAATGAGCCAAAACAAAATAATGTATCTCAGAACTCAAGCTAAGAAAACAATTATGCCAGCATATCTGAAATACTGGGAGAAATTTTAAAGTTTTAGAAAAAATTCTAAATAATCAAAATTGACTCTAAAAAACAAAAACAGAAAAATCTCAGTGGTCCTTCAACTATTAAAGAAATAGAATCAGTATTTAATATTCTTCTCATGAAGAAAACAACAGGTTCAGATGGTTTTAAGGTGAGCTCTACAAAACGTTCAAAGTGTAAATAATTCCAATCTTTAAATAAACTCTTCCAAAGAACAGAAAAAAAGGAACACCCCATAATTCATTTTTACGAGATTATGACCTTGATAACAAAACCAGACAAGAGCAATATGAGAAAGAAATTACATACCAATCTCACTCTTGAAATGAAGGCAAAATTCCTATATAAGTAAAACAAATCTAACATCGTATAAAAAGAAACCATCAACAGTAGAATGGATCAATAAATTGTGGTCTATTTATACCCTAGAACACAATAGAAGAGTGAAAATGAATGATCTCAGCTTCACACATCGACAGAGATGACATTTTAAACCATAACACTAAGCAGAATAGACACAGTATGATTTCACTCATATAAAATTCAGAAAAGGCTAACACCACATAATACTTTATTTGGGGATACATACTCAAATGGCTAAAACAAAATTCACCTTTTGCGGGCTTCCCTGGTGGCACAGTGGTTAAGAATCCGCCTGCCATTGCAGGAGACACGGGTTCGAGCCCTGGTCTGGGAAGATCCCACATGCTATGGAGCAACTAAGCCCGTGTGCAACAACTACTGAGCCTACGCTCTAGAGCCCGCGAGCCACAACTACTGAGCCTGCGTGCCACAACTACTGAAGCCCGTGTGCCTAGAGCCCGTGCTCCACAACAAGAGAAGCCACCGGTGAGAAGTCCGCACACCACAACGAAGAGTAGCCCCCACTCACTGCAACTAGAGAAAGCCTGCACACAGCAACCAAGACCCAACGCAGCCAAAAATAAATAAATAAAATAAATAAATTTAAGGAAAAAAGATTTTTTAAAAAATTCACCTTTTGCTGTGGTGGTGTCTGAGCAGAGAGGAGGATGCAGTAAGGAAGGGACACACGAGAGGCTGCAGTGGTATTGATAACGTCCTGTTTCATAAGCTCCATGCCTGGGCCACCTCATGTGTGGCTGTGCAGGTTGGGTACCACACCCTGCATATGGCCATCTCCCTATAAGCATCGTGTTACATAAAGTATTTTGTGTGTGTGTGTGCAAAATAATCATCATAATAAAATAATGTTTTAAAACTTAAAATACATATGTATGCAAAATAATTAGAATCAAATAATTTATATAATAGTAATATAATAAGAAAATAAGTTTTAAGTCAGACCTGTAAGCATGTTTATTTTTAACACTAGATAAATACAGTCTTTTATATCAATGGGAAAGTGGTAGATTAGCCAATAAACTCTTTGGGACAACAGGTAAATTAGAAGGAAAAAGGGCAAACTCAGATTCACTACTCAATCAATGCATCAAAATAAATTCCATATGGATAAAAAAATTTAAATGTTAAAATATATATGCATGTGTGTGTGTATATATATATATACACACATTTATGTGTGTGTGTGTATACATACATTCTAGAATATATATATTCTAGAAAGTGGTGGAATTTTGTAGAATCAAGAATTGTGAAAGAAAAGTCTGATATCATTCTGGTTGTTTTCCCATTTTAAGTTACTTTACCTTTCATCTGGAATTTTTGAACAAATTTATAACAGCCGACAAAGTATTTGTGGTGACAGACAACAACTAGACTTAATCACAGTAATCACTTTGAAACATATAGAAATATTGAAATACTATGTTACACATCAGGAACTAACATAGTGCTGTAGGTCAATTATACTTAAAAAACAAAGAAACAAACAAACTCATAGAAAAAGAGATCAGATTTGTGGTCACCAGAGGTGGAGGGTGGGGAGCAGGGGAATTGGATGGAGACAGTCAAAACTTCCAGCTATAAGACAAATAAGTACTAGGGATGTAACGTACAACATGATAAATACAATTAACACTGCTGTACATTACATATGAAAGTTAAGAGAGTAAATCCTAAGAGTTCTCATCACAAGAAAAAAATATTTTTTCTATTTATTTAATGTTGTATCTATAGGAGACGATGGGTGTTCACTAAACCTATTGTGGTCATCATTTCATGATACATGTAAGTCAAATCATTCTGCCATACACCTTAAACTTATACAGTGCCGTATGTCAATTATATCTCAATAAAACTAGAAGAAGACATAAAATTTAATAATCCAAAAAGAAAAAATAAAGTTATTTGTTTAAGAAGTCTAAGGAATTCCCTAGTGGCCCAGTGGTTAGGACTCTGCACTTTCATGGCTGAGGGCCCAGGTTCAGTCCCTGGTCGGGGAACTAAGATCCCACAAGCCGTGTATCAGGGCCCAAAAAAAAAAAAAAAAAAAAAAGTCTAACTTCTGGCTTCCTAAAACAGTCTCTACTGACTGTGTTCTTTCCTTGTGTGTGGGCCACACTTTCCTGTTTCTTTGTGTGTCAAATTTTTGTTGAAAACTAGACATTTTAAATAATATAATGTAGCAACTGTAAAAAAATCTTTTAACCTTCACCCTTAGAAGTCAGAAATTTCACCAGAATATGTATACGTCTCTGTGTCTTTTCATTGGTCCTGACTGTAGCCCAGTGAGCCCTTTCAGACTCAAGTCTGTCTTCATTCAAGGAAACTTTCTACCAATAGTTGCTTCATTGTTGTCCCTTTTCCATCCATTGCTTTTTCTCCTTCTGCTGTTTCTATTGTTTGAATACCAGGTCTCCTAAATACATCTGCCAAGTGCCTTAGCTTTTCCCTCATGATCTACACTGTGTGGGTTTCCACTGTTGTAGATGGTATTTCCTCCACATGGATGTCCTTCAGCTCGTTCACTGAATTATTTACTTTGAAAATCTCATTTGTTTTTAGTTGAGGAAAGCCATTTGGGGCTGTAGTGGAATCTCCTTACATTCTCTTGGTGGTTTTTCCAGTTTCTTTCTGTCTCCTCCAGAGCAGTTCTATTTCTATACAAGAGAAACACTCTATGTAAGAGTTCTGTGTAAGAGGTGTTTGATCTGAGTGGGCTGCTTGTTATTTCTCTTTCTGGCTGTTGAGCCCCCTTAGATGTGCTGCTTTTACACTCTTTTGTGCATACATATTGGTGCTCAAATATGCTAGAACAAAGTGGCTACCATCCCGCCACGGCAGGGAGGAAGCACAATCAATGCCCCTGAGGGACCTTAGAGACCCAGCTGGCTAGATAGCAATCTCCTATCAAGGCACCAAGAGAAAACCTCTCTTGGGACTTCTCTGGTGGTCCAGTGGTTAAGACTTCGCCTTCCAATGCAGGGGGTGCAGGTTCAATCCCTGGTCTGGGAGCCAAGATCCCACATGCCTCATGGCCAAAAAAAAAACAAAACATAAAACAGAAGCAACACTGTAACTAATTCAATAAAGTCTTTAAAAATGGTCTACATCGAAAAAAATCTTAAAAAAAAAAAAAAAGAGAGAGAGAGAGAGAGAGAAAACCTCTCTCTTCCCAAGCCCTATTCTCTTCCCAGAGGGAGAAAAGTTCTGAGCCACCTTTCAGCATTCATTAGGGGCTGGGAAAGCCTGAATCCTCTCTCCAGACCAGCCTGCTTGCCAGCCCCAGAACCCATCTATCCTTTGCCAGAGGGGCAGCTGGCTTTAGATGGCTGTAGGATTATGCGACCCTGAATTATTCTGATATAGCATTCTGATATACAGAATGAAATATATTTATATACATATCAGATCTTGATGTGGTGAAAATCTTTAGAAGTATAACATACTTCTAAAGGCAGAAACCATACAAATATTTATAGAGCTAATATTAAAATTGAAATTGAAAAGCGAGTAATCAAACAAGAAAATACTTTAAACACACATAACAAAAGATTCTTAACTTCTACATATAAAAATAGCTCTTACAAACCAGTAAGGAGATGAGGAAGAGATTAATTTTAAAAATGGCAAAAGACACGAATAGGAAACTCACAAAAGAACAAATGAAAAGAGCCAATAAACTTATGATATCACTAGCAATAAGAAAGAAAGTTAAAACACTTATCAGATTGGCAAAGATTTTTAAAAATACACTACCCACTGCTGGCAGGGATCGGGTTTGAAACACATTTTGGCAAGTTGGACTTTCAAATGTTTAAATTCAAATGAAGAACAAGTGACAATCTTAATTTTAAAAATGTACACAAAAATTGCTACCCCCCCCCAAATAAAATCTCAGAACAAATACATGTTTAAAAGTTTAAACGGCTAAAACTACAATACAAATAGAACACTGGGGATATGAGGAAGCACTCTCAGGCTTAGCACATTCATTCATTCATTCATTCATTCAGTATTTTTGAGCACTAGCTCTGTGCCAGGCCATAGAAGAAGTACTAAGGACACACTGGTAAAGGAGACAGATGCAATCCTGCCCTCAAGGAGTTTAAATTCTTAATAAATAAAGAAATAAATAAAGTTTAATCCATAATAAAGAAATTATTATGAGAGCATTTCAGACAAATTTCGCTAATTTTAAAACAGGCAAATTATATGGTTACTTAACCTCCCCACCTAAAAACTAATTTTGAGGGATATGTTGAAACATTACTCAAAACATATTTAAATCATAAGTAGCTTATCAGTACAGTAAGGGGAAAGAGGGACAGAGCTTCACCTGCTCCAGCCTTTGTAAAGATTCAACTCCACATTGGTTATCTTCTGGCAAGGAGAAGAGAACAGAGGAAATTAGCTGGTTGTAGTCTAAGTAAGGGAGGAAAGATGGGGCAAGGTATGCTGATCCCATCTCTTCCCTAGAGGTCCTTTAGGGCTGCACTGTCCAATAAAGTAGCCATCAGGCAACATGGCTATTGAGCATTTGAAGTGTGAGTAGTCTGAACTGAGATGGGCTATAAATGTAAAATAAACTCCTGATTTCAAAAATTTAGTATTTAAAAAGCAAGGTAAAGTATCTCATTAAGAATTTGTATGAATCTGAAAAAGAATATATATACACATATATATACATCTATATACGTATATATCCATCTATATACATATATACACATCTATATACATATATATACACACACACACATATATATGGCTGAATCACTTTGTTGTACACCTGAAACTAACACAACATAGTAAATTAACTATACTTCAATTTTAAAAAGAATTTTTATATTGATTACATGTTGAAAGGATAATATTTGGTTTTTTAGGTTAAATGAAATATAATATGTTACTAGAATTAATTTTTTGTGTGTGGCTACTAGAAAATTCAAAGTTACATATGTGTCTTGAGTTACATTTCTATTGAACAATGGCAGTATATAGGATTTTGGAGTAATTCTTACTTCCCTGAAAGTTCTGAGAAGAAACCCCACTGATCTAAAACAGGTGGGTGTTTCCAATACTCCTTACTCACCAGGATGCTGTCTTGGGTTCAATACTAAACAGATGATCCCTAAACGGGCTGCAGAGAGGAAAAATCAAGATCTCGAGGCATTGCAGAAACTCCATGCCTAAGAAGGAGGTCCCATCCACTCATCAATTATTGGCTCTGATGAGAATGACCACCAACCTCAAACCAGCATGAAAGGCTTAACTGCAAGAGTGCATTTTAAAAGGCCCACGTTCCAGTGCCAAAATGAAGCTGAGCAACTAAATTCAGCTTAATTCTTGAACAAGAAACCATAAGACAGCACAGTCTAGCCACGATGCTGCCTGCCACCTAAGACATGAAACGTCTTCCATTTTCAGCAGCTGCCATTCAAACATAATTCAGTGTAATTACATTTAAGTCTTACATTTTGTGGATGCTGACCATTACTACAGATCTGTTTGTCCCCTCCCATAGCGAGTCAATGCCAACAGTAAATAATGGACTAATGTCACTGGTTGTGTTTAGGAGTAAGTGAAATGCAAATGAATCACAAACCTTCCTTATGGAAAAGCAGTGCTGTTCTGATGAAAGTGTCTTTAAGTGTTTAGAAGGAAAAATGGTGTAGCGCCTCAAAGGCTTGCCTGTATCTACTCAGGGGTTTCTGACAGGTTGTAAAAGAGAGGCGTCTGCCACTTGGCTTAGGGCAGAAACCCAGGCTGTGGAGACCTTGGCTTAGGCCAGACCAGGAGGAAAGTGGAGGGAGGACGAGCTAGCTGCCAGGAAGAAGCTGGAAAGAGCTCATCATGGGTTTCTACACGTCCATGGGGAAGTCACTCGCAGGGAGAGACGGTTTCATCTTCCTGGGGCCTCGCTCTAGCTTTGCTGTCCTCAGTAAAAAGACAAGAGAAGGAAGAAACAGCCACATTATTGAACGGCTATTATGTGCCAGGCACATATTAGATGCTAGGCATAGTTCATCCAAATTAATCTCACATCAACCCTGCAAGGCAGTTAATATCACCCCTCTTTTTTAAATAAGGGGGAAAAATTGAGGTTCTTGAGGTAAAGAGAGCTGTCTAGTGTCATGGTTAGTGAGTGGCAGAACCTGTTGGAAAACTCGTTTATTTCCTCCTCACAGAGACGTACAGGATACAAAATCATTTTCTTGGACAAAAAATATATAAGGCTAAACACCTAGAAGAAAATATAAGAGGGTATCTGTGTGGCATCAAGGTCAGAAGGGATTTCTTTTAAAAGACACACAAAAAGGCAAACTATAAATGATAAGATGAACAAATAGCCAAGTATTTATTCATTCAATAAATACTTCTGAACATCTGCCATTTGCCATAGACTGCTCTAGGCACTCGGGATCCATCATCAAACAAAAGAGACCAAAACCTCTGCCAACAAAGGATTTGTATCAAGCATATATAAATGATGTCTACAAATAAGTGAGAAGAAGACAAAAAAGAAACTCATGGGCAAAAGGTATGAACAAGCAATTTACAGAAGTGGAAACCCACATGCCAGTGAACATGAAAAAATTGCGTATTTCACTAGCAATCAGGAAAATACAAATTATAACATCAAAGAGATACCCTGGGCTTCCCTGGTGGCGCAGTGGTTGCGCGTCCGCCTGCCGATGCAGGGGAACCGGGTTCGCGCCCCGGTCTGGGAGGTTCCCACGTGCCGCGGAGCGGCTGGGCCCGTGAGCCATGGCCGCTGGGCCTGCGCGTCCGGAGCCTGTGCCCCGCAACGGGAGAGGCCACAACAGGGGGAGGCCCGCATACCACAAAAAAAAAAAAAAAAAAAAAAAGAGATACCCTTTCATAAATATGAAACTGGCAAAAACGAAAAAGCCTGACAATATCGAGTACTGGAGATGATATGGTACAACAAGGATTCCTAGATTTTTGGTTAGACTATAAATTGGTACCATGACCTTAGATAATAATTTGTGCAATAGCTAGTAAAGTTGAAGACGGTATATCATTTCACTCAGCAATTCCTTTCCTAGGCACAGACCTTAAAGAAATTAACATATAAAAACAACATGTAATAGAATTATCCATAAAAACAAAATTAGAAACACCTTATTGATAGATGTGCAACAAGAGGATGAAAAAATACATTCTGATGTCTTCATACAATGGAATACTACACAGAAGCAAAAATAAATGAATTAAAGCTACATTTAGGGCTTCCCTGGTGGCGCAGTGGTTGAGAGTCCGCCTGCCGATGCAGGGGACTCGGGTTCGTGCCCCGGTCCGGGAAGATCCCACATGCCGCGGAGCGGCTGGGCCCGTGAGCCATGGCCGCTGAGCCTGCGCATCCGGGGCCTATGCTCTGCAACGGGAGAGGCCACAACAGTAAGAGGCCCGCGTACCACAAAAAAAAAAAAAAAAAAAAAAAAAAAAAGCTACATTTAACAACATGGATGAATCTCACTAACATAACATTGAGCAAAAAAACCAAGTTCAGAGTATTCACAGTATTCCATTTACATAAAGCTTCAAAAGTATAAAACAATACTACATATTTTGTTTAGGAATATGTAGCAAAATTATAAAGAAAAGGAAGGGAATTATAAACTCTAAATTCAGAATAGTTACTACACCTGGGGACAAAAGGAAAGGAAAAGAGGAAAATGTGCCTAGTTCTTTGTATTGATAATGTTTTCTTTCTTTCTTTTTTTTTTTTTTTTTTTTTTT
>NC_041224.1:41063382-41069795 GCF_002837175.3 Physeter macrocephalus
CGGAGCACAGGCTCCGGACGCGCAGGCTCAGCGGCCATGGCTCACGGGCCCAGCCGCTCCGCGGCATGTGGGATCTTCCCGGACCGGGGCATGAACCCATGTCCCCTGCATCGGCAGGCGGACTCTCAACCACTGCACCGCCAGGGAAGCCCTAATGTTTTATTTCTTAAGCTGGGAGAAGGTACATAAGTATGCACTGTATTACTAGTTAATCCTTTCTAATTCTTAATTATTACATTAAAAATTTAGCAAACTAAGCATAAATCTCAAAAAAAAATAGAACTTGCTTATGAGGAATCAGAAAGGATTCCAAAAATATAAACTAATGCTGTTTTTTATAAGTTGTAAACAGCTAATCTTTGCTTTGGATTTCAAATCCACCAGGAAGCCCTAACTTGGAATATCAGCACAAAGTGTGCAGCCAGGGACATAAAGCACTGTTCTGTGAAGGAGACATCTTAACTGTTTTTCCTAAAAGCAGAATGATAAAACAAAAACAAAAAAATTAGATTAAATGGTGTCAGGTTGTCAAAGGCTAAGCCAGGCCTTGGAGATGTCTCAGGGCAAAAGCTGTCCCATACAAGAGGCCCAGGTTTTGAAAATATGGTGCAAGTGTGGAAAAGGCCCAGAATGGTCAGGGAAATGAAGCACTCCTGAATTTGGAGAATGAGGGTATGGGAAAAGCACAGGGTTCATTACTGAATGAATTCAAGGCATGGCTGGATCAGGGACCCAGCAAGGCTACATCAGGAACCATTCTGTGCTTCTCACTCTTCACTTGTCTCCCTCCCCAACTCCATATGAACTTCTTCCAATGCAGAGGGCAGGTCCTCAAGTGAGCCCTCCCAGTGTCCAGGGATCTGTGCTAGACTGTGAGGGGCCCAAAGGTAAAGTAGACATAGACCTCAAGGAGGGAGGGAGAAGAGTCAAAGGTGAAGTCCAACAGAGGAGAAGGGTGTGTACAGAAAAAACTCAGTTGCAACGTCAAACAGCATAAGGGAGAGATGAATGGTGGTGAGAGGACTGGGAAAGACTTAGCAAACATCTTGAATCTTGAGAGAGATTGAATCTAGAGAGCTAGGATTAAGAACAGAGGGGTGGGACTTCTCTGGCGGTGTGGTGCAGTAGTGAAGACTCCGCACTTCCAACACAGAGGGCGCGGGTTCAATCCCTGGTCAGGGAACTAAGATCTCACATGCTGTGCAGTGCAGCCAAAAAATAAATTTTAAAAAAATTTTTTAATAAAAAAAGAACAGAGGGGCAAGTGGAGAAAGTCTTGAGAGGAGGGGAGAACAAGTAGAGGAAAGCAAGAGGCAGCAGTTCTGTTTGACAAGAGTGTGAATACACAACCAACCACACTACTTGGAGGAACCAGTAAGCCACATACAAGGGCAGAGTAAGAACTCAGCAATACCTATCTCAATCATAAACAGAAGTTCTGACCAAGTACAGTTGGCCCTCCACATCCACAGGTTCCACATCTGCGGATAGAAAATATTCAGGAAAAATTTTTCCAAGAAGTTCCAAAGCAAAACTTGAATTTGCCATGCACCAGCAACTACTTCCATAGCATTTATATTGTATTGACAGTTATTTCCATAGCATTTACATGGTATTAAGTAGTATAAGTAATCCTGAGATGATTTAAAGTATACAGAGGATGTGCCTAAGTTACATGTAAATACTTGAGCATCCTTGGATTTTGGTATCTGCAGGGGGTTCTGGAACCAATCCCCCACAGATACTGAAGGATTATGTACCTACTTCCTTTCATTCTTCCCACTAATGCTAAGTTTCATCTTGACCCAAAAGAATGACCAGTTTTATTAAGCAATATCTTAATCTGAATTTGTGGCCAAAAGTTCAAATATTTCCAAGTGAATTCCCTTATACTTCAATACCTCTGATAAAGATTGGGCAACCTTACAAGGCCTGCTTGGGATGTCTTCCTCTACCAGTATATAACAAAGGCAGTTTGGTCCGACTGACAACAGGTTGGGTAATGAGTCAGTAAGAAAAGTGGATGGGAAGCAAATCAGAATAGATTCACGTTTCTTTACAAGTTATAAACAACACATTTTTGTAACTGGAGAAATAAACATAGCTCACTTCTAAGAAAGCAAGCACTTGTAGGAAAGTCATTAGATGACATCTGCTCTCTGATGGAAAATTTAAGGAAAACAGCATGATCCAGACCAAGCCAAGGGAAAGACCAATTAGTATTATTTAGACTACATCACTATCACACTTCTTTGTACAATAAACAATCACTGAATCTCTCTACTCTTTAACTCCAATGTTCTCCAACTAGATACCAAATGCTTCCTTCTCCCAACACACCAGTCGGTAATCTATTCAGTACTCAGTGCCAACAGCAAGGATGAACGTTTTTGGTAGGCTCCTTTGGCCGACCTAACATATACTGGGGAAGAAGGGTAAAAAGGGATGGAAGAGAAGAGTGAAAAAGTGAGAAAAGAAGTAAAATGAGTAAAGGAAGATGTGCCTAAAGTAGCAACAGGTAGAGGGACCCAGCCACTAGCCACTGGCACTGCTACCATACGTTGTCTGAGAAAGACATCAAGTGAGTTAGAGAAGCAAGTTTATCTTAGCTCTGACCCTCACTTGTTCTGAGACCTTGATTAGGTCTGTTTTGGGCTCCATGATCTTTGAGGCTCTGTTTATCCTATCCCTGAGTTTTCAAACACAACTGGCCTACCACATACTATGCCATAGAGGATGCAGAGAAGCCTGCTACAATGACTCCACCCCCCAGAGCCGCAGGGTCAAGATGTCAGCATTCAGATAACTGAGGTAACCAAGTCGCCCTATCCAGAAACTGTCCCAAATGGCCAAAGGAAAACAGAACAGGGGAATATCAATAGTTTTGAATAACCGTTTTGAAATGATGCCAACCATATGATAACAATTTTAAGGATTTTTTGGTGTTAGATCAAGTATTGGCAGGACCCAACAAAGAATAAGTCACTAAGGACAGATTTTTAAATATCTGTTCTTAAGAAAGTGGTACATGGGATTGTTATGGGAGTATGTTAATGAAATTGTACAAAAAATTTCTAGATGTGGAAGGTTGACAGCTGGAGACCATGACAAAGCACAGGGAAGCCAGGAACAGCTTCACTTGAAGTCTCTCTCTTACCAGGGACCAACAGCGGTCAAAGGTAGCTGGCAGAGGGGCCATACCAAAATGAGCCTGTAAATAGGACTATGGCCCCAGCCCCCACAATTAGTCCTTTAGGATGCTGGATGAGTGAAGTTGCGATTTAAAAAAACTATATGATCAAGAGTGATATTTTAAAGTATTTAACAATTGCTAAGGCACAGGTACCAACCAATAAAACAGATGGCAGCCGTAACTATTGGTCGGCCAGGTAGGTAGGTATGGCTGGTAGGTACTTGCTTAACTAATCCCAGATCCATTCCTGACAATCTTAAAGATAGATTTCTAGGGTACGCAAGCAAACAATCAGGGAACCTATGGTAGCCATTAGCACTGTTCACTAAATGTTTCCAGTTCTCCTCTTGGGTTCATGGTAGGAGTGCATGTTCCCAACCCTTTGAAGTTAGGTGTGGCCATGTCACTTGCTTTGGCTAACAAAGCAACAAATGGCTAACAAAATGTGAGTGTCACTTCTATACAGAAGCTTTAAAGAACCAGTGCTCAACTTGCCACATTTTCTATTTTCCTCTGAAATGGCAACCAGCAATGTTTCAGATGACAACAGCACTGAGGAGAAACGTGACAGATATACAAATGAGTGAGAAAAAGCCCTTTGTGTATCATGCCACTGAGAGCTTTTTTAAAGGTTACTGCAGCATGATCTAGCCTATCCTGACTGATGTCACTAGTTTTGGGAATAATGCAAAAGGCAATAGGGCCATTGCAAACACTCATTCAAGAACAAGTGAACACATTAAAACCAACTTGGAGGGAATTCCCGAGTGGTGCAGGAGTTAAGAATCCACCTGCCAGAGCAGTGGTAGAGAGTCCACCTGCCAATGCAGGGGACACAGGTTCGTGCCCTGGTCCGGGAAGATCCCACATGCCGCGGAGCGGCTAGGCCCGTGAGGCCATGGCCGCTGAATCTCCGCATCCGGAGCCTGTGCTCTGCAACGGGAGAGGCCACAACAGTGAGAGGCCCACATACCGCAAAAAAAAAAAAGAAAAAGACTCCACTTGCCAATGCAGGGGACATGGGTTTGATCCCTGGTCCGGGAAGATCCCACACGCCATGGAGCAACTAAGCCCATGTACTGAGCCTGCACCCTAGAGCCCACGTGCCTAGAGCCCGTGCTCCACAACAAGAGAAGCCACTGCAATGAGAAGCCCACACACCACAACAACGAGTAGCCCTCACTCGCCACAGCTAGAGAAAGCCTGTATGCAGCAACAAAGACCCAATGTAGCCAAAAATAAATAAATAAATAAATAAAACCAACTTGGAAACTACAAGCATCTGCAGCATTAAAAAATAATACCAGAACATGCAAGAGATAATTTTTTGGAAACAAAGTTTGTTTTTTGGAAACAAAGTTTTACTCTAGTTTTACTCTGCTCTCTAAATTTTAGATAGCATTTGTTGTGAACACTTAAGGAAATTAAAGTGAACATGAACTTTGAGAAACAAGATATAAAAGATGAGTTGATAACTCAACAATTTTAAATGAAAAGGGAGCTGGCATAAGAAAACAATGTAAGGAAATAATCTTAATGCATTAGAAGGTGTAAAGAGCAGAAATTACAGAAAATTAACTGCATGCAGTTTTTTAGCATAGTAAGATGAGAGATCAATAAAAGTGAAGAAAGAGCAAGGGAAACTATTTAATCTAAACAACACAGAAAATACTATGAAAATAAAATTAACAGAGCATCAAGGATCTATGGTATAATAACAAAATATATAAAACTTATGTTATCAGAGTACAGAAAGGAGAAGAGAAATAGTATAGGGCTGAAAAATATATTTGAAGAAATAATGGCTAAAATTTGGGGAAAAGCACAAAACCAAAGATTCAAGAACCTCACTCCTTAAACAGAATAACACCAAAGAAATACACAAGACATACCATAATCAAACATCTGAAATCTAAGGACAAATAATCTAAAAATAAACTAGAGAGAAACAATGTATTACCTTTAGGGGAACAACAATTCAAACGATAATGGACTTTTCATCTGAAACCAAAGAGGCCAGAAGGAAGTAGCAGACATTTCAAGTGCTGAAATAAAAGAACATTTGGACCAGAATTCTATACCCAGCAAAAATACCCTTTAGGAATAAAGGGGAAATACAGACATTCTCAGATGAAGGAAAACAGAATTTGTCGCCAGAATACCTACCCTTAAAGGAAGGATAAAAAAAGTACTCTAAAAAGAAGGTACGGGTCAAGATGGCAGACTAGGAGGACGCAGAATTCACGTCTCTGCACAACTAGGGCACCTACCAGGCACTGGTGGGGGACCACAGACACCTAAGGGGACGGGAGGAACCCCCAGCGACCAGGTAGGATGTGGGGCATGGAGGGGAGTGAGGGAGGAGGAGAAGTGGCGGGATGGGACTGGTGCCCCTGAGGGGCGTCTGGGGGAGGGGAAGGGATCCCATGCCCGAAGGGAGAAATTGGGGGAGACGACTGGGAGGCCAGAGGATCAAAAGGGAGCATGGCCAGGTTTCCCCTGCCCACTTGGGCCCCCCGGGAGCCTGCTGAGATCCCAGGCCTGATCCTCTGCCCACAAAGGCCCCCTTCAGCTGTGCGGGTCCTGAGGGAGTGGGAGGGAGGGAAGTGGGAGGAAAAGTAAAGGCCGGACCTCCGGGACTGGCTCCCCTGAGGGGCGGCTGGGGCAGGAGAGGAGTTCTTACACCCAGAAGACCCACCCACCATTAGGGGTCCAGCAGGGACGGGGGAGACCCTGGGAGAGACCAGGAGGGGGTGCATGGAGGAATGGAAGGGAATGCAGCCAGTGCTTTCCCTGTCCACTTAGGCACCGGGTAGCCTGTTGGTCTCCTGGGCCTAATCTCTGCCCTCAGAACTTCCCTCCTGCTGTGCAGAGCCCAAGTCCCGCCCCTATACCCGCACCCAGGGCCCTACCTTTACACTTGGAGACCCATTCTGAGAACCCCTCCAACCCACTGGGTCTAAACCCCACCCACACACCCTCACCCAGGGTCCTACCTCCAAACTCTGGAACTCCACACTCCAGAGGTCCCCCTTTGGATGTGCTGCCTCTCCCCTTCCAGGCAGGTCCTAAGCACAGGCCCCGCCCCATGCTTGAATGTTGCCCCACCTAGGTCCTGCCCCCAAGGCCTTTTCTGGCTGGAGGGTCCTGAGCCTAGGCCCCGCCCCACACTCAAAGGTCACTCCCCCACCCCCACCCCACCCCCCACCTAGGTCCTGCC
>NC_041224.1:41069832-41072709 GCF_002837175.3 Physeter macrocephalus
CCCCCCACCTAGGTCCTGCCCCACCCCTGCCTAAGTTCCACCCCCGCCTAAACTCGGCCCCCCACAGCCAAGGCTTTTTTTCTTTCTTTTTTCCTCTTTCAGATTGGGGTTCTGCTTTACCTTGTTGTTGACTCATTGTTGATTCATGTACATTTTCATTTTTCCTAATATATTTTTTCTTTCTAATTTTATTTTGTTTTTGATTCTTTGTTATTGCACTGCTTTTTTTCTTTTTCTTTTTCTTTTTTTTGGCACACCACACAGCTTGCAGGATCTTGGTTCCCAGGCCGGAGTTTAGGCCTGAGCTCCAAGTCCAAACTGCTGGACTAACAGAGAACCTAGGACCCCAGGGAATGTTAACTGGAGTGAGGTCTCCTGGAGGTCTTCATCTCATCACCAAGACCTAGTTCTATCCAACTGCCTGCAAATTCCAGTGCTGGATGCCTCAGGCCAAACAACTAGAAAGAGGAATATAGTCCAACCCATAAAAAAAAAAAATGAAATGACAAAAAAAATGTTACAGACAAAGGAGCAAGGTAAAAACCTACAAGACCAAATAAATGAAGACGAAATAGGCAACCTAGCTGAAAAGAATTCAGAGTAATGATAGTAAAGATGATCCAAAATCTCGGAAACAGAATGGAGAAAATACAAGAAAAGTTTAACAAGGATCTGGAAGAACTAAAGAGCAAACCAACAGTGATGAACCACACAATAACTGAAATTAAAAATACTCTAGAAGGAATCAATAGCAGAATAACTGAGGCAGAAGAACGGATACATATAGATAATCACCTTGAATGTAAATGGATTAAATGCTCCAACCAAAAGACACAGACTGGCTGAATGGATAAAAAAACAACATCCTTATATACGCTGTCTACAAGAAACTCACTTCAGACCTAGGGACACATACAGACTGAAAGTGAGGAGATGGAAAAAGATATTCCATGCAAATGGAAATCACAAAAAAGCTGGAATAGCAATACTCATATCAGATAAAATAGACTTTAAAATAAAGATGGTTACAAGAGATAAGGAAGGACAATACATAATGATCAAGGGATCAATCCAAGAAGAAAATATAATAATTATAAATATTTATGCACCCAACATAGGAGCATCTCGAAACATAAGGCAAATGCTAACAGCATTTGCTGTTAGCAAATGGAGAAATTGACAGTAACACAATAATACTGGGGGACTTTAACACCCCACTTACCCCAATAGACAGATCATCCAGACAGAAAATAAATAAGGAAACACAAGCTTTAAATGACAGAGTAGACCAGATAGACTTAATTGACAGACTTAATTGACATTCCTCCCCAAAGCGGAAGAATACACTTTCTTCTCAAGTGCATATGGAACATTCTCCAGAATAGATCACATCTTGGGTCACAAATCAAGCCTTGGAAAATTTAAGAAAACTGAAATAATATCAAGCATCTTTTCCAACCACAACGTTATGAGATTAGAAATCAATTACAGGAAAAAAAAAACAGTAAAAAACACAAATACATGGAGGTTAAACAGTGTGCTGCTAAATAACCAAGAGATCACTGAAGAAATCAAAGAGGAAATTTTAAAATACCTAGAAACAAATGACAACGAAAACACAACAATCCAAAACCTATGGGACACAGCAAAAGCAGTTCTAAGAGGGAAGTTCAGAGCAATTCAAGCTCACCTCAAGAAACAAGTAAAATCTCAAATAAACAATCTAACCTTACACCTAAAGCAACTAGAAAAAGGAGAACAAAGAAAACCCAAAGTTAGTAGAAGGAAAGGAATCATAAAGATCAGAGCAGAAATAAATGAAATATAAACAAAGAAAACAATAGCAAAGATCAATAAAACTAAAAGCTGGTTCTTTGAGAAGATAAACAAAATTGATAAACCTTTAGCCAGACTTATCAAGAAAAAAAGGGAGAGGACTCAAATCAATAAAATGAGAAATGAAAAAGGAGAGATTACAACTGACACCATAGGAATAAAAATGATCATAAGAGACTACTACAGCAACTATATGCCAATAAAATGGACAAGCTGGAAGAAATGCACAAATTCTTGGAAAGGTACAACCTTCCGAGATTGAACCAGGATGAATTAGAAAATATAAACAGACCAAACACAGGTAATGAAATTGAAACTGTAATTAAAAATCTTCCAACAAACAAAAGTCCAGGACCAGACGGCTTCACAGGTGAATTCTATCAAACAATTAGAGAAGAGCTAACACCCATTCCTCTCAAACTTTCCAGAAAACTGCAGAGGGAGGAACACTGCCAAACTCATTCTACAAGGACACCATCAGCCTGATACCAAAACCAGACAAAGATATCACAGAAAAAGAAAATTATAGACCAATATCACTGATGAAAATAGACGTAAAAATCCTCAACAAAATACTAGCGAACAGAATCCAACAACATATTAACAGGATCATACACCATGATCGAGTGGGATTTATCCCAGGGATGCGGGCTTCCCTGGTGGCGCAGTGGTTGAGAGTCCGCCTGCCGATGCAGGGGACACGGGTTCATGCCCCGGTCCAGGAAGATCCCACATGCCACGGAGCGGCTGGGCCCGTGAGCCATGGCCGCTGAGCCTGCGCGTCCGGAGCCTGTGCTCCACAACGGGAGAGGCCACAACAGTGAGAGGCCCACGTACCGCACACACACACACAAAAAGTATGACCTATCCCAGGGATGCAAGGATTCTTCAATATATGCAAAACAATCAATGTGATACACCATATTAACAAATTAAAGAATAAAAACCATATGATCATCTCAATAGATGCAGAAAAAGCTTTTGACAAAATTCAACACCCATTTATGATAAAAACTCTCCAGAAAGTGGGCATAGAGGGAA
>NC_041224.1:41072742-41073931 GCF_002837175.3 Physeter macrocephalus
ATACCTGGGAATAAACCTACCTAAGGAGGCAAAAGACCTGTACTCAGAAACCTATAAAACACTGATGTAAGAAATCAGAGGCAACATAAACAGATGGAGAGATATACCATGCTCCTGGATTGGAAGAATCAATACTGTGAACATGACTATACTACCCAAAGCAATCTACAAGTTCAATGCAATCTCTAACAAATTACCAATGGCATTTTTCACAGAACTAGAACAAAAAATTTTACAATTTGTATGGAAACACAAAAGACCCCGAATAGCCAAAGCAATCTTAAGAAAGAAAAACGGAGCTAAAGGAATCAGGTTCCCTGCCTTCAGACTATACTACACAGCTACAGTAATCAAGACAGTATGCTACTGGCACAAAAACAGAAATATAGATCAATGGAACAGGATAGGAAGCCTAGAGATAAACCCACGCACATATGGTCATCTTATCTTTGACAAAGGAGGCAAGAATATACAACGGAGAAAAAGCCTCTTCAATAAGTGTTCCTGGGAAAACTGGACAGTTACATGTAAAAGAATGAAATTAGAACACTTCCTAATACCATACAGAAAAATAAGCTCAAAATGGATTAAAGATCTAAATGCAAGGCCAGACACTATAAAACTCTCAGAGGAAAACACAGGCAGAACACTCTATGACATAAATCACAGCAAGATCCTTTTTGACCCACCTCCTAGAGTAAGGGAAATAAAAACAAAAATAAACAAATGGGACCTAATGAAACTTAAAAGCTTTTGCACAGCAAAGGAAACCATAAACAAGATGAAAAGACAACCCTCAGAATGGGAGAAAATATTTGCAAATGAGGAAACTGACAAAGGATTAATCTCCAAAATATACAAGCAGCTCATGCAGCTCAGTATCAAAAAAACAAACAACCCAATCCAAAAATGGGCAGAAGACCTAAATAGACACTTCTCCAAAGAAGACATACAGATGGCAAACAAATACATGAAAAGATGCCCAACATGTCTAATCATTAGAGAAATGCAAATCAAAACCACAGTGAGGTATCAACTCACACCAGTCAGAATGGTCATTATCAAAAAATCTAAAAACAATAAATGCTGGAGAGGGTGTGGAGAAAAGGGAACCCTCCTGCACTGTTGGTGGGAATGTAAATTGATACAGCCACTATGGAGAACAGTATGGAGGTTCCTTAAAAAACTA
>NC_041224.1:41074572-41079426 GCF_002837175.3 Physeter macrocephalus
CTGCGCATCCAGAGCCTGTGCTCCGCAATGGGAGAGGCCACAGCAGTGAGAGGCCCGCGTACCAGGAAAAAAAAAAAAAAAAAAAGAGACATGTACCACAGTGTTCAATGCAGCACTGTTTACCATAGCCAGGACATGGAAGCAACCTAAATGTCCATCAGCAGATGAATGGATAAAGAACATGTGGCACATATATACAATGGAATATTGCTCAGCCATATAAAGAAACGAAATTGAGTTATTTGTAGTGAGGTGGATGGACTTAGAATCTGTCATACAGAGTGAAGTAAGTCAGAAAGAGAAAAACAAATACTGTATGCTAATGCATATATATGGGATTTTAAAAAGCAGTACTAATGAACCTAGTGGCAGGGAGGAATACAGATGCAGACTTACAATATTATGACATAGTATGAGTGTGTTTCATGTTTGGTAATTGCAATCATTGTTGCTTTTGTTGTGGTCATCCATTTACAATGTTTGGTGTCAGTTTATTTTATCTCTTGTAAAAATAAAATACAGTGTGTGTGTGTGAAAAAAAAAAGATGCAGACTTAGAGAACGGACTTGAGGGCACAGGGGGGAAAGGGGAAGCTGGGATGAAGTGAGAGAGTAGCATGGACATATATACACTACCAAATGTAAAATGGATGGCTAGTGAGAAGTGGCTGCATAGCACAGGGAAATCAGCTTGGTGCTTTGTGACCACCTAGAGGGATGGGATAAGGAGGGTGGGAGGGAGGCTCAAGAGGGAAGGGATATGGGGATATATGTATACATATAGCTGATGCACTTTGTTGTACAGCAGAAACTGACACAACATTGTAAAGCATTTATACTCCAATAAAAATGTGGAAAAAAAAAGAAGGTAAGTGATAACAGAAGGAAACCTGGAACTTCAAGAAGGAAGAAAGCACAGTGTAATGGGTGAAAATCGGGTAAAGATAATAGAATATCCTTCTCTTCATGAGCTTTTAAAAAAATATGTTTGAAAATTGAAACAAAAATTATATCATCCGATGTGGTGCTGAATGTATGAAGAGAACATATTTAAGGCAATTACCATATTAAAAACAGGCAAAGGTAAAACCTAAATGGAGGTAAAGTTTCTACACTTCACTCAAAGTGTCTGTGATAAGATAACACAACCATGAGAGCATGGGGGAAAGAGAGATTCAAAACCTCTATAGATAAATCAACATGTAATTGTAAAAAAAATGTTCAAGAAACCCACAGGAAGGCAATAAAAAGGAAACTGAGGAATAAGAGACAGAGAAAACAAACAACAAAATAGCAGGCTAAAACCCTACAAATATAACATATAGTTATAACAATAATAACATATAATTATATAGCATATAATTAAAATATAGCAATAGTTATTCCCAGTGCAAATGGTTGAAATACACCAAATACACCATATACCAGATAGAGACTGGCAGAATGTATTAAAAAAAAAGATACACAACTCAATGATATGCTCTCTATAAGAAATCACTTCAGGTATAATTACATAGACAGGTTGAAGGTAAAAGAATTTTTTTTTTTTTTTTTTTTTTTTGCAAAAAAAAAGATACACAACTCAATGATATGCTCTCTATAAGAAATCACTTCAGGTATAATTACATAGACAGGTTGAAGGTAAAAGAATTTTTTTTTTTTTTTTTTTTTGCGGTATGCGGGCCTCGCCCATTGCAGAGTACAGGCTCCGGACGCGCAGGCTCAGCGGTCATGGGTCACGGGCCCAGCCGCTCCACGGCATGTGGGATCCTCCTGGACCGGGGCACGAACCCGCGTCCCCTGCATCGGCAGGCAGACTCTCAACCACTGTGCCACCAGGGAAGCCCAGTAAAAGAATATTAAAATAAAGGAAAATATATTATGCTAATAGCATATTTAATAGTAATTTCTTTAAAAGAGTGGCTACATTAAAGCAGATAAAGTAAACTTCAGAGCACAGAAAATTCCCAGGGACATAGAGGAACATTCTACCGAAAAAACATAGGAATACTAAATGTGTATGCACCAAACAACAGAGCTCCAAAATACTTAAAGCAAAAACTGATAAAATTGAAAGGAAATATAGATAAATTCACACCTATAGTTGGACATATCAGTACCACTCTCTCAGCAATTGATTGATAACTAGATAGAAAATCAGCAAAGCTATAAAAGAATTAAACAGCATTGTCAGCCAACAAAATCTATTTGACACTTAAAGAACACTCTACCCAACAATAACAGAATACACATTCTTTTCAAGTGCCCATGGAACATTCACTAAAATAGACCATATTTTTGGACATAAAACAAATTTAAAAGAATTGGAATCATACACTGTGTTCTCCAACCATAGTGGAATCAAACGAGAAATCAGTAACAAAAAGGTAACAGGAAATTCTGCAAATAGAAACTAAATAACATATTTCTAAATAATTCATGGGTCAGAGAGAACTGCTCAAAGGAAACAAAAAAATTCAAAGAAATGAATTAAATTAAAACAAATCAAATTTTGTGGAATACGGCAAAACAAGTTACAGAAAGAAAAATTTACAGCACTAAATGCTTACATTAGAAAAAAATGAAAGATCTCAAATTGATGATCTAATTCCACCCCAAGAAAATAGAAAACAAAAAGTAAAAATAAAAAACAAAGCAACCAGAAGAAAGAAAATAACGAAGAGCAGAAATCACTGAAACAGAAAACAGAAAACCAGTAGAGGAAATCAATGAAAAGAAAAACCTGATAATTTGAAAAGATCAACAAAATGTGTCAACAAAAAAAACCTGACAAATAAAAAAAGCAAGACTGATGAAGAATAAAGAAAGATGGTACAAACTCCCAATATCAGGAATGAAACAGGATATCATTATAGATCCTGCAGTCATTAAAGGATAACTAGGGAATACAACAAACCACTCTACATGCATAAATTCAACAATTTAGATGAAATAGGCCAATTCCTTGAAAAACAGAAACTACCAAAATTCACCCAACATAAAAAAGATAATCTAAATAGTGCTATAACTATTAAGGAAATTGAGTTCATAGTTTAAAGCCTGTCAAATAAGAAAGCTCCAGGATCACACAGTTTCTTTCACTGGAGAATTCTACCACACGTTGAAAGAATTAACACCAATTCTACACAATCTGTTCCAGAAAACAGAAGAAGAGGAAACACTCTGCAACTCATTTTATGAACACAGTATTACCTGGATGTCAAAATCAGACAAAGACAGTACAAAAAAAGAAAACTGCAGGTGAATAACTCTCATGAATTTAGACGCAAAAATCCTCAAAACAAAATATTAACAAGATAAAATTCAGCAATATAAAAAAGAATGATACATCATGACTAAATGTAGTTTATTCTAGGAATGCAAAGCTGTTTTATTATTTGAAAGTCAATCAGTAGAATATACCAAATCAAGAGGTTAAAGAAGTCACAAGATCTTATCAACTGACAAAGAAAAAGGCATCTGACAAAATTAAACACTTATTCATGATAAAAATTCTTAGCAAATCAGGAACAGAGAAGAACTTCCTCAACTTAATGAAGAACAATGATCTACAGGCAATGTCATACTTAATGATGAAAGACTAAATGTTTTCTCCCAGAGATCAGGAATAAGGTGGGATGCCCACTCTCACCACTCTTATTCATAAAACTAGAAGTGATAGCCAGCACAATAAGGTAAGAAAAGAAAACAAAGGCATACAGATTGAAAAGAAATAAACTGTCCTTATTTATAGATGACATGATTGTCTGTTTAATCATCTCCTATTCACCTTATTCATGAGGGAGGGATTCCCACCCTATGGTTATAGGAATGGCCAAATACACAACACATGACACTGGACAGATGAGACAGACAACAGTCTGTTAATCACATATACTCACAGCCCAAGGGTACAGGGCCCCATAGCAGTTTCACTCAGGACAGAGTAGACAAGCAGGAACAAGGGAGGCAGGCTTTGTAGTATCAAGAGAGTGAGGTGGCCTCTGCTTCTCTCAGGAGGATGTGGTTGGCTTGTTTGAACAATTCCACAGGCTGCAGGGAACTGAAACTCACTACTCAGTTATAACTAGGAATTCTGCCTGGCCCCCTACATAAGGAAGGTTGTTTGTCTAGGAGACCATATCCGTGGGAGCAGAGTGGGGAGGGGAACTGGCAGATATGCATTCACTGCCATCCTGGGTTCACCAGATATCAAGGCAGCACATAATACTGGGCCTTAATTTTAGGTCTTACACCACACTGTCTGCATAGAAAATCCCAAAGAATCTACCAAAAACCTCCTAGAACTAATATGTAAGTTTAGAATGGTTGCAGCATACAAAAGCAGCACACAAAATTCAATTGTATTTCTGTGTTTTAGCAAATAACATGTGGATAATGAAACGAAAAACCCCACACCATTTATAACCACTCCAAAAAATATGAAATATACACATATAAAAAGACATGTTCAGAATTTTACAAAACACTTATGAAAGAAGCCAAAATAGATCTAAATAATAAAGAAACAGACCATGTTCATGGGTTGGAAGACTCAACACAGTAAAGATGTTAATTCTCCCCAAACCAATCAATAGGTTTAACACAATTCCTATCAAAATTCCAGCAAGATGTTTTGTATATATAGACGAGCTTATTCAAAAGTTTATATGGGGCTTCCCTGGTGGCGCAGTGGTTGAGAATCCGCCTGCCGATGCAGGGGACATGGGTTCGTGCCCCGGTCCGGGAAGATCCCACATGCCGCGGAGCGGCTGGTCCCGTGAGCCATGGCCACTGAGCCTGTGCGTCCAGAGCCTGTACTCCGCAATGGGAGAGGCCACAACAGTGAGAGGCC
>NC_041224.1:41079442-41097270 GCF_002837175.3 Physeter macrocephalus
AAAAAAAAAAAAAAAAAAAAAAAAAAAAGTTTATATGAAAAAGCAAAAGAATAGCTAAAATAATTTTGATAAAGGAAGAGTAAAGTGAGAGGAATAATTGTACTCAATTTTAATACTTACTATATAGCTACAGTAATAAAGATACCATGGTGCTGGAGGAGGGGTAAACACATAGTTCAATGTGAACAAAATAAAGTGTCTAGAAATAGAACCACAGAAATACTCCCAGTTGATTTTTGACAAAGAAGCAAAAGTAATTCAGTGGGACTTCCCTGGTGGCACAGTGGTTAAGAATCCTCCTGCCAATGTAGGGGACATGTGTTCGAGCCCTGGTCCAGCACAGGGAAACTAAGCCCATGTGCCACACTACTGAGCCTGTGCTCTAGAAGCCGCGAGCCACAACTACTGAGCCCACGTGCCACAACTACTGAAGCCCGTGCGCCTAGACCCCGTGCTCCACAAAAAGAGAAGCCACCACAATGAGAAGCCCCTGCAACGCAACGAAGCGTAGCCCTTGCTTGCCACAACTAGAGAAAGCCCGTGCGCAGCAATGAAGACCCAATGCAGCCATAAATAAATAAATAAATAAATAAATAAATAAATAAATATTTTTTAAAAAGTAATTCAGTGGAAGAAGGACAGTCTTGCTCTAATGCTGAAACAATTGGACATCCACAGGCAAAACTGAGTCTTGACCTTAACCTTACACCTTATACAAAAATTAATTCAAAATGGATCACAAACTTAACTGTAAAACTATAAAACATTTAGAAGAAAACAGAGCAGAAAATCTTCAGGACCTAGCAAAGAGTTCTTAGCCATAACACCAAACACCATCATCCACAAATGAAAAAAATGATGTTGGACTTTATCAAAATTTAAAATTTTGTTCTGCAAAAGATGCTAATAAGATGATAAAAATCAAGCTATAGACCAGGAGAAAATATTCATGAACCACATATCCCATAAAAGGAATTCTAACATACCAAAGAAGTGAAAACTCCTTTATATATACTCACTATCAATGAAAAAAGAATCTATGAATTATAAATATTGAACACAGATTAGGGCTCCATTTGCACTATTACTGCCAACTCTAGTCTCATATTAGTTTTCATTAAGATCACTTTCTTTCTTGACCTCATCAGTGATTGTCAGTTGATGGATTCATTCACTGAATCTCAGAATTATGTGCTAATCCCACAGTCTTATATTACACAACAAAGCTCTGAGCTCAGTGAGTACTTCCACATGACAGTCAAAAAAAAGATACCCATGTCCTGTGTGCCATGTGTCTTTTGAAAGACAAGCTTCCCTTGGTAATTGCTGAAGTGGAAAGAACTCAACATCTATCTGTGCTGGCCAAGAAAGAACCTTGGGAGCCAAGGCTTCCTTGATACACCTTGTGTCCTGGGGTGGGCATCAAAGAAGATCAACTGACAACATAGGAACAAATCAGCAGTGAGGCCAAAAAGGACAGAGACACGTGGCCTGTCACAGTCAAGGGATTCACCAAAGCCCCACTGAGGAAAGACTGAGGGTTATATCAGCAGATCATCTGTACTGCTCTGTCTGTGTACACATAAGTGTATGTGCCTATCTATTACTTTTATCAGTTAACTATATAATAAAGTGTGGCTGGTTCATTCCCTAGCATGGGTTGGGCTATTCCCCTTCCCACCCCCCCATATGTTTCAGTTGTCTTTCAAAGCATCTGGTTGCTCCTAAATGTCCATCGACAGAGGAATAGATATAGAAGATGTGGTACATATATACAATGGAATATTACTCAGCCATAAAAAGGAATGAAATAGTGCCATTTGCAGAGATGTGGATGGACTTAGAGATTGTCATACAGAGTGCAGTAAGTCAGACAGAGAAAAACAAATATCACATAATATCACTTATATGTGGAATCTAGAAAAATGGTAGAGATGAAATTTGCAAAGCAGAAATAGACACACAGACATAGAGAACAAACGTACAGTTACCAAGGGGGTAAGGGCGGCGGGGTGGGATGAACTGGGAGATTGGGACTGACATACATACACTACTATGTATAAAATAGGTAACTAATGAGAACCTACTGTATAGCACAGGGAACTCTACTCAATGCTCTGTGGTGACCTAAATGGGAAGGAAATCCAAAAAAGAGGGGATATATGTATACGTATAGCTGATTCACTTTGCTGTACAGCAGAAACTAACACAACATTGTAAAGCAACTATACTCCAATAAAAATTAATTTAAAAAACAAAAAAATAAAAAAGTTTTAAAAAGCAGAAAAAAAAGTGTCTGGTTGCTAAGTACCTCACTAAGGATCCAGCAGGCAAGAGCCAGATGTATAGTGGGCACCACCGAGGTAAACAGCCTCCCCACATCAGGGACTGAACAGAGCCTGCCAGAGCACGGCCGCCTGCCACTCCACGTGTTCCTTCCCCGCTCCATGCACCAAACGTTTTCCTGGCTCTGACAATGGAAGCTGCTAATGCATCCCAGAAAATGTTTACAGAGTGTGCAGCACAAGTGCTCCGCCCCCAAAGCCATGAACAATGATGCCTGCCACATGCTGGACCTCCCAAGGATGGGAAGGAGGGCTTATAGGTCAGTTCAGAGCCACTGGGCTACCTCTGAGATGCAGCGCCATCAAGCCTGTCCTGAGGAGCGAGGCAAAGGCCTGGCCGGGGTCCTGGGAGGGCCTGCTTTCATCAGAGGGCCATCGGGGGAGGGAGCAATAGTTGCTGGTGTCCTACCAACCACTGCTCCATGGAAAGGAGGCTCTGCACTCTCAGTGTGAAGTGTTTGCACTGAAAGGAATTTCATTTGAGCAGCCACAGGGCTTTGGACCTGCTTCACCCTGCCCATCCCAGAAATTCCCCCCTCTCTTCTCTCTCAACCTCAGCGAAGGGTGACTACAATTATTGCCAACAAATGAGCAACCCTTCCTCCAGAAAGACAGTCATGCCCCTCATGTACAGGCTGGCTCCTTTCCACCGCTGGCTTCAACCTTCCATCCCAGCAAAGGGGCAGGTCATCCTCCAGCCTCATGGAGAATCAAACCAAGCAGGAAGAGGGTCTTCACAGGCCCTGCCTTCACCCCCGCAGAGGATTTGGATAGTGCTTTCTCCTTGCCAATCTCACCTGGAGTCTCGTCCCCCAGATTCCACTGAGCACCACCAAGAGAAGGGCACTCTCCCGGGCTACTAGCGGGAGTGTGAACTGGCACAACTTGGTAATAAAGAAAAATATATGTGTATAAAAATGTTGAAGATTTCATTATTGATCCTATTGGAAAAACTAAAAAAACAACCCAGAGGCAAGGTCAGAAAATGGGGAAACTTAGTTCAATCTTACCCAACACCTGGACCTATTATTCCTCTTAAGGAGAGAACCACCTCTGTTTACAAAAACCAGCTGGACAAGAAGTGGCTAAGTTCCTGAAGACAAAGATCAGTAATAGCCAAGGGGAAAAAAAAAAAAGAGATAGACTGTTCCCCCCTAGAACTAAATAGGAATTAGTGTGGGGAGTGAGTAGACAGAAAGGAACAATGAAGAAAGAGAGAGGGGATACGAGAACAACATTCCTTAATACAGAGAATAAAATGTATTGTCCATTATCCATGGAAATTCAGAAAAATGTCAAACTGTTAAATATCCTTGCAACAGTCATAAAATTGAGCATTTAAAAACAAAACTTTCTGCATACTCTCAAGAAAAATAAATCAGAAATTAAAGCAAAATAATTTTAAAAAGTTTGAAAAATTACAAAATACTCCCCTTTGCTGTCCTACCAAATTTTTAAATTTTGATTGCATAGAAGGTTTCTAGGAAAAGGTTAATTACCAAAATTGATTAAAGAAGCGGGAAAAACCTGAATAATCCAATAATCATATAAAAAGTTTTTAAAAGTTGTCCAAGAATCACTTGCCCCAAAATGTTCTGGGCCCCATTTATTTTTACTATCAAGGTAAAATTTTACTATTTATTTTACTTTCAAACCTTCAAAGAATAGCTTATCCCTGTGCTAAACTGATCCAGAAAAGCGAAAAAGATGGAAGATGTTTCAATCCATTTTATAAAGTTAACAAAAATTTTTATATTAAAAACCTGGAAAATATAGTACCAACCAACATTACTTATGAATACAGATGTAGTACTTTTCAACAAAATATTTGCAAGCCAAATCCAGCTGAATATTAAAAAGACAGTATATCATAGCCAAGAACAGTTAATGCCGGGAACACAAGGATGATTCAATATTAGAAAACCTATTAATATGATTCATCATGTTAGCAGGTCATACAAGTAAAAGAATATGATAATCTAGATAGCTCTGAAGAATCCTAGTGACCAAGCATATTGGAAATTGTAGCTTTAAATGGACACTCTTGGCAGTAGTTGGTTCCGTGGCGGAACAAAGCGCCCCAGGAAAGCAGAGCTACACTAGGTGATGGCCAATCAGAATTTGGAAGCTGTGCTAGGAGCCTCATTTATCAACCCCCTCCCTCCAGCCAAATATCAGAGGAGGAAAATCAACATACACAAAAGTCGATGGAGAATGGGGTCTATCAACTAGGGCAGTGTTTTTTTCAAACTGTAAATATAGCCCATGAGTAGGTGATGAAATTAATTGGGTCTTAACCAGTCATTTTGTCATAGAATCAACTGGAATGGAGTGGATATAAAAACAGGTATCACAGTGAACCACTCATGGAAAGAATTAGCATTGTTTCTGGAAACTTTTGTTCCAAAAATATGAATGCATAGATATGTACATCCATTGAGTCATGATGTAAAATGCACTTCCCCCTGTGGGTTTTTTCAGTCAAAAAGCTGAAGTAACACTGAACTAGGGGATTGAGAGGAATCAATTTCTAGACTTCTACTTGCCACAGACTAAGATTTAAGGCTAGAGTTAAAATTATGAGTAAGATGGGAAGGAAGGTATCATAGCCTCCCTATCCAAGAGGAACACCTATCTCATGAAGTAAAGCTGGCTTCACATCACGAGGTGAGACTTGGCTACAATTCCTCGTTAGTGCTGACTATTCCCAAATCAGTAATGTTAGTTTGTGATGGTGGTGTGAGTGTAGCAACTAAACTATGCTCTCTGGAGCTATACTGCCTCATTGAAAAACCTGGCTTTGCCAGATTAGAGTAGATTAATTATTCAAAAATATTCACTCCTACCCCTCACCCCACACATACATATGATCTCTAGGGGAGGAGCATACTTGCCCACCCCAATAATTTTGTGAGGGTTCTTTGGGGGGAGGCTTATAATTTAGTCAGTTTTATTTTTCAAATTTTTTAATCAGTTTTTATTGGCATATATAGTTGCTTCACAATGTTGTGTTACTTTCTGCTGTATAGCAAAATGAATCAGTTATACGTATACACATATCCCCTCTTTTTTAGATTTCCTTCCCATTTAGGTCACCACAGAGCACTGAGTAGAGTTCCCTGTGCTATACAGCAGGTTCTCATTAGTTACCTATTTTATATGTAGCAGTGTATATATGTCAATCCCATTCTCCCAATTCATCCCACGCCCCTCCCCCCTTTGGTATCCGTAAGTGTGTTCTCTACATCTGTATCTCTATTTCTGCTTTGCAAATAAGTTCATCCGTACCATTCTTCTAGATTCCACATACAAGTGATATTATATGATATTTGTTTTTCTCTTTCTGACTTACTTCACTCTGTATGACACTCTCTAAGGTCTATCCACATCTCTGCAAATGGCACTATTTCGTTCCTTTTTATGGCTGAGTAATATTCCATTGTATATATGTACCACATCTTCTTTATCCAGCCCACCCCAATAATTTTGGACTTGGCCATACAACCTGCTCTGTCCCTACCTCTGACTGTGTCTTCAGCTATGTGAGTTGCTTCAGCCAGTGGGGTTTTACAGAAATGACACAAGCAGACTGCATAAGAAAGACCCTTATGCCTTTGGACTTGCTCTCATGTGTCTTTTTTATCACCATGAGAAGAACATGTTCTTCTCAGCCTGCTCGTCTAAGAAGAAGGATGAGAGACCCATGGAGCAGAGCCCCATTAAAAAGAGGATCCCTATCAGAACAGAACCCTCACAAGATCAATGCATACAAATTTTTAAAAATAGAAACAAACATAAGCAAAATGCAATCAATGAACACGTTACGTCTCTGGAGCAGAGCCCCATTAAAAAGAGGATCCCTATCAGAACAGAACCCTCACAAGATCAATGCATACAAATTTTTAAAAACAGAAACAAACATAAGCAAAATGCAATCAATGAACACATATCTCTAGATAAATTACTCCAAAAAAATCACAAATAAATTATAAACAACCTGATCCTGCTTTTTAAAAGTTCAGGAAGAAATACAAGAATTTAAAGAAAACATTTTAAGGCAACAGAAAAAGCTTAGGAAAAAAATGGCAAAAGTTGTAAAAACATTACAGATTTGAGGCACATTAAAAAACCTTTCTGGAAACAAATGCACACATGCTTATGAAGATTAAAAATTATTTACATTATGCCCAGATGAAAATATGGACTTTGGAATAAGGAAGAAATCATGTACGCATCATGGCAGACAAAGTGAGGCACATACAAGGGTTAAAAATCAGATTGGCCAGAGTTCTCTTCAGTAATACTCAAGGACAAAAAATACAGAATCAATATTGACAAAGACCTGAAGAAAAAGACTGGGAAAAGTTTTCTTTGATTATATTGTTGAATTTTTTCCTGTTCTTTTCAAGAAATATTAACGTATGTTAGATCTCCTTTGTTACCATTTTTCTATAATCACGTGTATGTTTGTTTTCTACTTCATCTTATAGGAGACCCACTCTGTCTAGCATGTCCCCAGTTGCTTATTCCACTGCATGCGCTCTTATTCCACTGCATGTTTCTCGAGAAACCCCCTTACTCCACAGCATTTTGGTCAGAAAAGTGCTGTTTTCTTCCTCCCTACATTATCCCACTCCACCTTCTGTGGTCTCTCCCTGTAGGAGGTTATGTTGTACAATTAGATGATAAAAATTCTGTGTCAGCAATTTTCCCCTTCAACTCTATGTCCCTTGCCATTTTTGGTGTCAAACCAGGCCTCTCTGGGGACAATACCCACTTATTTTTGTGTCCCATCAAGGCCCCCAATTTCACTCTTCTTACCAAAAGTTTACTAGATAGGCACAATTTGTGACAGTCATCATTAGGGAAACCTCTGTCCTGCTCAGAACGCAAGGAGACACATGTCAGCCTGCAGGGTCCTCTCTCACCCAGGTCTAGATTTCACAGTACTCAGAAAACAGTACTTCAGAGTTCGTGTTTACAAACAGGTACCATCTCCTTGTTTTACTGGAGATAAACTTCATTCTTTCTGTTGCTGTTTGTTTGTTTTATATAGTTTTAAGGGAAGGAACTTGTTACACCTCCATTATGTCATTGCCATTGAAAACAACAGGATTTTTGTTCTTGGAACTTGCCAAAATAACTTTAAAGACCTTCTGGACTGGTCAAAACTATAATATTGAAGAGAAAAATCATGCCTTAGTAGATACTAAACACATTACAAAGCTATAAGAACTTTAAAAGTATGATATTAGCACAGGAAGTAACTGACAGAAATTTTAATGTTTAAAAAGAAATATAAGACTAGAAGAAAACATAGATTACACCTACTTTCTCTCAGTATGAGGTTATTTCTAAGCATGATGCAAAGGCAAAGAATTCTAAAATTGAGACTCCTAGAGTAGGCAACTTGAAAATTTTAAATGTCAGTTTATCAAAAACATAAATAAAATTAAAATATTAATGACAAAATGAGGAAATTATTTGCAGCATATTAAAGACAAAAGACTCATATTCTTTACATATAAAAAGCCACATACAAATTAATGAGAAATTCTCAGTAGAAAAATAGGCAAAAATATGAAGATAAAATCTTTTATTCTATTTCTAATGTCTCAAGGAGACCATGCACAAAAGCAGTAATACAAATGGCCCAAAAGTATTTTTAAGAATCTCTCACTACTAAGATTTCCTTAAATCTTACATTGCCAACTATTGCAAAGAGTACACATTGATAGACGCTTTCTGAAAGGCAACTAGACGCTTTCTGAAAGGCAACTTGATAGTATAAATCAAAGGTCTTAAAACTACACATAGCTTTTGACCCCAAGATTATGCTTCAATAAATACATTTTCCTAGAAATGTATTCAAAGGAAATAATCATAAATGTGAGCAAAGATGGATCTGCAAACATATTTTCACAGCAGCATGATTTGCAACAGCAAAAAACTGATGAACTTAAATGTTCAGCAGTAAAAGAATTAGTTAATAAAATATAGCACACCAAATGATGCAATACTATGAAGACATTAAATATTATTATACTATAATAAATATAAAAAAATTTAATGACATGTAGAAATATTCCTCATGCTGTTAAATCTTTACAAAGTTATAATCAAAATACAGTGTAACCACTTTTTAAAATATACATATATATGTCAATATTCTAAGAAGAATATTGGAAATGTACGCAACAAAATCCTAACAACTGTTAGAATGAAAGGTGGTTTTTTTCATCTTTGTCCTTTCCTGTGTTTTCCACATTTTTTTATAATGAATATGTTTATGTTTTTAAATCAGAGGGAAAATGGAAATTTCAAAAGAGAAAGTGAAGAGAATTTAAAGAGTCCTTTAATACTATAAATGAGTTTTTATTAATAAAATAGAGTAATCCTTTAAAAAAATTTTTTTCAAATTAACATGCTATTATATTTGTAAATGAAGGCTTGGAGAACAGATGAATTTCTGAGCATTTGACCACAATAATTTATAGCATACATTAGCTGGAGCTGTTCAGTGCTGACAAATTCCAGAAAGTAATTGCATAAAATACTTGGGAGAGGAAATTGCTTTATGCTTCCATGCTATTTATGGAAATTAGCATCTTTGTAAAAATAAACTGAGAGCAATCACAATCATAAACCTTGAAATGTGGTTTCCAAAAGATGTTAGCTCTGCTGCTTTAGGATCCATTAGCAATGCAGAGGGGAAACATTGCCTACTTTTTTTTTTCTCTGTTATGAAATAACTGCATACAATTGCTTTTCTCCTCCTGGATCTTTAATGCCTCCCTTTCTCCTGGCTGCCTCCCTTTGCAGTGCATATATACTGAAGTGTTCACTTTGCTCAGAAGAAACTTCCTAATGATCCTGTTTCCTTCTCAAAGAGTATTACATATTTCCTTTTTGTTTTTTAACATCTTTATTGGAGTACATTTGCTTTACAATGCTGTGTTAGTTTCTGCTGTATAAAAAAGTGAATCAGCTATACATATAAATACATCCCCATATCCCCTCCCTCTTGCATCTCCCTCCCACCCTCCCTATCCCACCCCTCTAGGTGGTCACAAAGCACGGAGCTGATCTCCCTGTGCTATGCAGCTTCTTCCCACTAGCTATCTGCTTTACATTTGGTAGTGCATATATGTCAATGCTACTCTCTCACTTCGTCCCAGCTTACCCTTCCCCCTCCCTGTGTCCTCCAGTCCATTCTCTACATCTGCATCTTTATTCCTGTCCTGGCCCTAGGTTCTTCAGAACCATTTTTTTTTAGATTCCATATATATGTTAGCATACGGTACCTGTTTTTCTCTTTCTGACTTACTTCACTCCGTATGACACACCCTAGGTCCACCCACCTCACTACAAATAACTCAATTTTGTTTCTTTTTATGGCTGAGTAATATTCCATTGTATATATGCACCACATCTTCTTTATCCATTCATCTGTCGATGGACACTAAGGTTGCTTCCATGTCCTGGCTACTGTAAACAGTGCTGCAATGAACATTGTGGTGCATGTCTCTTTTTGAATTATGGTTTTCTCTGGGTATATGCCCAGTAGTGGGATTGCTGGGTTGTATGGTAGTTCTATTTTTAGGTTTTTAAGGAACCTCCATACTGTTCTCCACAGTGGCTGTATCAATTTACATTCCCACCAACAGTGCAAGAGGGTGCCCTTTTCTCCACACCCTCTCAAGCATTGTTTGTAGATTTTGTGATGATGGTCATTCTGACCGGTGTGAGGTGATACCTCACTGTGGTTTTGATTTGCATTTTTCTAATGATTAGTGATGTTGAACATCCTTTCATTTGTCTGTTTGCCATCTGTATATCTTCTTTGGAGAAATGTCTATTTACATCTTCTGCCCATTTTTGGATTGGGTTGTTTTTTTGATACTGAGCTGCATGAGCTACTTGTATATTTTGGAGATTAATCCTTTGTCAGTTGCTTCGTTTGCAAATATTTTCTCCCATTCTGAGGGTTGTCTTCTCGTCTTGTTTATGGTTTCCTTTGCTGTGCAAAAGCTTCTAAGTTTCATTAGGTCCAATTTGTTTATTTTTGGTTTTATTTCTGTTTCTTTAGGAGGTGATCTTGCTGTGATTTATGTCATAGAGTGTTCTGCCTGTTTTCCCCTAAGAGTTTTATAGTGTCTGGCCTTACATTTAAGTCTCTAATCCATTTTGAGTTTATTTTTGTGTATGGTGTTAGGGAGTGTTCTAATTTCATTCTTTTACATGTAACTGTCCAATTTTCCCAGCACAACTTATTAAAGAGGCTTATTCAGTTCCTCACATTTTGCAATCCACAGCTTCCCCTGAAACTACTCTCTCAAACATAACTGACAATTTCACAAGATCAGGGTGAATTTTCACCTTCGTGTGTCCCTAAAACTAGCTCAGAACCTACTTCAATTCTTCCCTCTTTCTCTCTCAGTCCCACATAATCACTTGTCAAGTTCTATCCCTTCAGGTTCTAAAATGGTGCCCATAATCACATCCTCTTGTTGAGAACTACTCCCCCCCGCCACAGCCCCATGCTCTCTTGTGAACTGAGCTGAAGTTCTCATCAGTCCCAACCTGCACTGGTGCCAGCGGCATCCCGAGTATCTTTCACTCAAGTGTGTTCCCAGTGGTCCAATGGAGTCTTACTGGTGTCTCCCATCACCTCCTGGTCAACGCCCACAGGACTCCATGCTGCCCACTGAATCAAGTCCTCTTTATCATTTATTTATTTAGTGTGCTCGGCAAGGTCCTCCCCAGTGTAGCCACAAACTATCTTTGTTCATCCTTATTTCATACCCCATGCTGTCAAATACCTTACTCTTCAAACATACAGTGTCAGTGGACACAAAGAGGACAAAACAGATTGAAGAGACATTTCTTTCTTTTTTTTTTTTTTAAGTCTTTATTGAATTTGTTACAGTTTTCTTCTGTTTTATGTTTTGGGTTTTTTTGGCCGCAAGGCATGTGGGATTCTTAGCTCCCTGACCAGGGATCGAACCCGCATCCCCTGCATTGGAAGGTGAAGTCTTAACCACTGGACCACCAGGGAAGTCGCTAAGAGACATTTCTGAGATGGAACAAATGGAAGTTAGTGGCCGGATGGGTACAGGGAAAGGGCAACAGAGAAGAAGGCATCTAGAGTGGCCCCAGGATTCTGGGTCAAATGACTAGAAGATGGAGAATCCAGGCACTGAGACCGAGCTGGGTGGGTGGTGAGGCTTTCCATTTAGGAGATATTGTGCCTGAGGCCCTCAAGGAATATCCTGGTGGAGGTAAGTAGCAGCTCACAGATATACTGATCTGCAGCTCATGGAAGAGGCTGACAGAAACCTCTCAGAGATACTGGGTGTCTTCCATTTTAGTGAGGTTACCGAGAAGAAAGAAGGGAAGGAAGGAAGGAAGGAAGGGAGGGAGAGAGAGAGAAAGAAAGAAAAAGAGAGAGAGAGGGAGGGAGGAAGGCCCAAACTAAGCTATCAAAATTGTGTTTTATTTTCAATGTTTACATTTAACAGTTGATGTAAAATAATAGACAGTTTTTTTATCTTTTCAACATATATATAATCCTATTTGAAGAGAACATCAAAAGCCTAAATGTGAAAGCCTGAATCATTATGAGACCTGGGTCCTCCGGTGAAAACCCCAGGCAGGAGCTTCTGGAGAGGGAACCAGCAGAGTGATGGAGGCTGCCTGGGGAGAGCACGTGGAGAGAGAAAGAAGAGGGCAAAGGGCAGAGCTCTGGAATAAAGCAGCTTTTAAAGAAAACCAGAGGGCTTCCCTGGTGGCGCAGTGGTTGAGAGTCCGCCTGCCGATTCAGGGGACACGGGTTCGTGCCCCGGTCCGGGAACAGCAGTGAGAGGCACGCGTACTGCAAAAAAAAAAAAAAAAAAAAAAAAGAGAGCCAGAGACGAGCCAATAAAAGAGCCTGAGATGGAAAGGTCAGAGAGGTAGAAGAGAAAAGGGCGTGCAGGTGTCACAGACGAGCTCCCATTCATTCTCCCACTGGATTCTCACCAGCTCTAGGCAATGACTCTGTAACTATCCGGTAACTCCGGCAACTTGGTAATAAGGTGGAGTCTGCCTCCAGGACAAGTTTAGGTCTTTCTTCTCGGACTCCACCTTTGGTGTTAGACTCAGTTTGGAATACGCAGCCAAGATCACTGTAGAGGATGCAGTCACACAGGAAGTCCATTTATAATATAAAACCCAGAGTGCTGGAAAACTCTACCCAAAATAAAACAGGGGGAAGAGGAAGAAGGCCACAATGTCTACCAAGTGTGTAGCAAAGCATATTCCACTAAGAAAAAATTATTTTAAGGCACTATTCAAATAAGTGATCAGAAATGTGAGTATACAAAGTTCACTACAGATGGCTGATAACAAACAGAAGTGAACAAACCATCCTGGAAACAACCCAACTGTCCAGTAATGAAACAATGCATTTAAACAAATTACAGTATTGTGGTATATCCAAAAGTGCAATGAACACAGCCATTGCAAACAAAAATGCAGTTATATATGTGGAAAGATGTTCATGACATAATGACTAAAAAAAATGATGCATAAGACAGTATGTTTAGCATGATTCCATTTATCTAAACATATACATATATTTATATCATATTTATGTATTTTAAAAGTCTGGAAATGAAAATATTAATAATTATTATCTGGGCGGTCGTATTAAGGCAATTTTTTGAATTCTGATTTTCCTTTCATTTATCTATGTCTTCTATTTTTCTACAATTTTTAAAATAAATTTTTTTATTTTATTTTTATTTATTTTTGGCTGCATTGGGTCTTTGTTGCTGCGTGTGGGCTTTCTCTAGTTGCAGCGAGTGGTGGCTACTCTTTGTTGCAGTGCAGGGCTTCGCACTGCAGTGGCTTCTCTTGTTGCAGAGCACAGGCTCTAGATACACGGGCTTCAGTAGTTGTGGCACGCGGGCTCAGTAGTTGTGGCTTGTGGGCTCTAGAGTGCAGGCTCAGTCGCAGTGACACACGGGCTTAGTTGCTCTGTGGCATGTGGGATCTTCCCGGACCAGGGCTCGAACCCGTGTCCCCTACATTGGCAGGTGGATTCTTAACCACTGCGCCACCAGAAAAGCTCCCAATTTTTCTACAATTTAAATGGTTTATTTGCATAATTTATCTGCTAGCGGTCAGGGCCTCTAGACACAGAGTGTCAAGTGATGACAATGAGCTCAATCAATTGATTGTTATTCTCTTAAACGTCTTCCCTGCATGGGGAACAGCAGGAGAAGTGTCACAGAACTCGCCTGGAGAGTTCTGTGGAAGGATGATCAGAAGATATGGCGATCATGCATATGAGAACAAAGAGAGAAACAGATGAAAAGGATGAAAAAACAAAAGTTCCTACCACAAATTAATTGATATCATAAGAAGCTATTGTAAAGGGTGAATCCAAGTGTTACGGATCTCTAACCAAGGCTCATGGAGGACCCGATTCAGTCAAGAGGGAACTGACACAGGCCACTATCTCAGACTGAATCTGCCACCTCCTTCTCCTGGGTCAGAAGAGTGGTTTGGAGGAGGCAGGGGATTTCTGTAACTCACAACAAACACCCAAGTGTGGATTCTGACTTCTGATTTAAAGGAGATGGAGTGAAAGCAAATGTTGGGATTAATGTTGGTGGTGTCACAGGGGGAGAACTGCCACCAAGACCACAGCCAACACCAAGACATGAACTACTAATACTGGAGCTTCCACCATGGTGACAGCCACGGAGACAAAAATACCACCAAGACCAGAACCACCAAAATATCCAGAATCACTGAGACCAGAACCATTCCCAACCACAGGACAGATGAAAACCATAATGATTAAGATCAGAAACAGCGACAAGACCAAAAACAATGCCGGAGAGAACCTCTGAGACCAGAACCACCTAACGTAACAATATTTAAAACATCAGACCAGAACCAGTGAAATCAGAGACCAGAACTACCACCAAGACTAGTATGGCCCTAGGACTAGAACCAACATGTCTAGTTTTAGTATCAAGATATTGACCCTTCCCAATGCCAAAACATTGGAATTTAGGGGGCAAAGCTCATGATAAAGAGGAGCTAAGTACGCACATTCTAAAGAGGGCTACCAACATAAGGTGACCTCTCCCTTAGAGCTCCCTAAGAAGGGATACCAGCTACCACCTCACTCCTTCCCCTCTAAGAAGGAGGACTGAGATGTATTGCATGAAAAAAAGCATCACTCATTGAGATTGGGGATGCCTGCAAGGAGAGACTGGTGATCCACTCTCCAGATAGGCATGAGCTTAGACTGGATCCACTGATCTGTCCTAGCAGAGCAAGGACCAGAGAACTGAAGGGAGTTGGCAGGATGGAGAGAGGAGCCAGCGCTGGAGCATCCCATACCCCCACCAACTGCACAGCAAGGATGTGAGCACTTCCTGTGGATTAAGTGGACAACACCAAAGGAACCGGGTTTAAACCATCCTGCCAGCACCCCACCCAACAGGGTTGCCTGGAGGCAAGAAGATCCCAGCAGCATGAGGCAAGCTGGAGCTGGACCTCCTGCTTCAGGAAAGGCAGGTCCTGCAGAGCCCTCTGAAGAATTTACATGTGCTACCCAGAGGGCAGAGAGTCAACGAGAGCTAGAGAGACAGTGACAACTACCAGAGAGAGGCATCCAGTTAAGTCAAGAGCTGTTTGCCCTTCTCCCCATCCCCTCTCCTTGCTCCCAACCCCAGGAAAGCTGGACCGAGAAAAACTAAAAGGAAGAAAGAGCCCCACACCAGTCCTTACCACTGGTTGAGGTGAGAAGAGAATGGACCACAGTACCACCCCACTTCAGGTACCTGGAGCTACGTGTCAAGGCTAGACTAGACAGAAGGGAGATGAGATTTAAATCAAGCAGGGAATCAAAATTTTAAATTGGACTGGACTTTTAATAAATGAAAGTGAATCTGCCCAAGACTGCATGGAGGCATGGAAATGGAATGGATTTGGCAAAGCATGGCTGGAGCCCATGATTTGCTCCATATTTGTATCCCCCCAAGTTGAGACTTCTCAATGAAGAAGGCTGGAAGAGAGAGGTGGAACAGCAGCGCCTGTCTTCTCAGGGAAGATCAGGGTCCCTAAGGAGCAAGCCCAGAGCAACAGGAAGCTTCCAGGGCCAGGGTGTAACCGGAAGATGGGAGGCCTTTCCAGCTGCCTGAGTGAGTGAAACGGTGAGCTCCTCCAGAAACAGTCAAGAACGAGTTAGAAAAACACAAGAATGCTGACCTCATGGCTTGCTCTGCAATCTATCACAATTATTTGTGGCCAGTGAATATAAAGGTTTCAGTTTTAGCTGATTTAATAAAGAAAATCTAGTTTTTATTAAATGAGTTGGCACACTCCTTGCTCCTTGCAGCTCAGCCTCACACGGCTATTAACTCTCCACCAGCCTCCTGGTGGCAGCACTTATAAGGAAGGGGAGAGACCAAAGAAGACCCCAAGGGCCCCCCAAACACCCAAATCCCAAGATACCTCGGAGAAGCAGCTTTGACTCAAACTCAGGCTGACCCTAGGGAGATAACCAAGTGTCCAACCCTTGGGCGCCCCAAACTGACTTAGCCTTCACTAGAACATTCTCCAGGCCCCATGATGGGACCAGCCACATCCCCAGCAGAAATCACAGGCATCTCGCTTGTTTCAAAGGGTTAATACAGCCACAGCACTTACTTAGTACACTTACTACATGCCAGACAGTTTTCATTTTGTTTGTTACTTTTTTCCTCTTCACAATGGATTAACTCCTCCAGAAAATTCTATGAGGTAGACACGCCTTCTCTACAAATGTGGACACTGAGATGCAGAGATGTTTGTATAACAGGCCTTGAAGTGGTGGAGCTGGGATTCCAACAGCTGATGCTGTGGATGATGAAGCCCGCTGGCCTGAAATCTCCGTTTACAGCCTTCCGTGCACACTGCCCCATACATGGAAACAACACTGCAGCAGCACAAAGATATGGAAAAATCCAAAAGAGGTCAGTGCGTGATTGAAGCTGAGCAAACACTGCCCTTGGCCAAAGGTCAACAGATTGCCTCAAAACACATTTAAATTTTATAGGGTGGAAGAAGGCAAAATGAAACTCTGTGCCTTGAAGCCTCAGCCTCATTTGACCAGGAACAAATCCCTGGAGCTCTCACAGCCTGTTTCAGATCTGCTGATGGGATGGAAAAGCAAGTCTCCATCCTTTTGCCCCAACACTACACCTCGCTGACCACAGAAATCCTAAAGTTACCCTGAAAATATTAACATTTGTTCTAATAAAAGCTATCTCTTGAAATGCGAATATGGGGTAGCACCAATAAAATGAACAATGGGGGAGATGTACCTCACTAACCAGCTCTGCATGAGTCACCGAAATCATGGGACACTGGAGCTGAAAGAGGCCTTAGAAACACTAAGTACAAGAGTGAAATGAGAAGCAAAGAAGTCTGATTAATCTATCCCAGGGTGTATCTCTTTATATATGTGTGTATGCTCATCTAATAGACGTTAGAGCCCTTATTACGTGCCAGGCCCTTTGCCAGCCCTGGGAGTACAGAGGCCACCAAACCATGTAATAAGAAGTTACAAGTGCAAGGAGGGGTTGCCTTGCTTTAATTCACACAAGATACCGTATGGACCAGCATGTTCTAATTCACAGAAGGTACGGTATGGGCTAGCAGCATACCTCAGGACACAATACTAAGATGTGCTCTGCACCTTTAGATCTGGGGGTACAAAGTGCTTGGCTGAATCTAGTCTACAAATATATATGTCTGGCTTTCAATGCTTTAACAACTGAGAGATAGCATAGGAAGTCTGGATAACCAGCTATCTTGCAAAATAGTACAATCCAGCAATCCTGAGTTTGCATTCTCACTTGGCAATGATCAGCTGGAGTTGAGTAGAGGTTGCTCTTAATAGATGGAGCATGTAGCATCAACTTTGCCACAGTCTCCGCCATTCCCTATTGTCTATCAGGCAACGCTAGCTCCATTTGTTTGAGTCTGTCCAGTGGGTAAATGAGGATGCGATGCTTGAGCTGGGTCCCCCTGAGCTGGTGGGAAAGACAGGATGCTGAAGAAAAGACTGCAGCGCAGGCGCACTGGCGGCCTCTTCCTGGTCTTCTCGAGCCCACAGGAGCTGGGTCCGTCGCTGGCACAACTGGTGGCGCAGCGCCTGGCGTGGGGCCAAGGCCGATTGGTGCTCAGTCTGTCTGGTGGCAGCCTCGAATCGACGCGGGCCCACGAGCTGCCCGCCGCCACTGCCTCCACAGGGCCTGCCGGCTTTGCCCACTGGACGCTGGGCTTCTCCGACATACGCTTGGAGCACTGCGAGAGCACTGGTGGCCTTCAGCGGCCCCACCTGCTCTCCACACTGCCCGGCCCCACCAACCAGGTGATCACTATTAACCCCCCGCTGCCTGTGGAGGAGGCCAACCAGGTGATCACTATTAACCGCCC
>NC_041224.1:41097689-41103662 GCF_002837175.3 Physeter macrocephalus
CCCTATTAACCGCCCCCCCCCCCCCCCCCCCGCTGCCTGTGGAGGAGCCCAACCAGGTGATCACTATTAACCCCGCGATGCCTGTGGAGGAGCCCAACCAGGTGATCACTATTAACCCCGTGCTGCCTGTGGAGGAGGCGCCTGAGGACTCGAGGTGAGACAGGCCTTCCAAGGGGACTCCATTCTGCTTTTCGATCTGCTGATTCTGGGTGTGGGTCCCGATGGCCACACCTGCTCACTCTTCCCAGGCCACTCCCCGCTGCAGGAGCGGGAGAATTTGGTGGCCCCCCCATCGGCGACTCCCCAGAAGCCTCACACTTCCCGTGTTGAAGGCAGCTCCAAGTGTCATCTTTGTGGCGACTACAGTAGGCAAGGCAGACATTCTGAAGTGCGCTTTGGATGACAAGAAGGAAAACCCACTCCCCGCAGCCCTGGTCCAGCCCCGAGCTGGGAAATTCTGCTGGTTCCTGGACGAGGCAGCAGCCTGACTCCTGACCATGAGTGCCCTTTGGGAAGCATTCCACGTTGTAACCGGTGCCTGAGAGATGCTGCAGCTGGGACCATGCGCAGCCAGAGTAGGCGGGACCTTCCGGGGCTAGGACCCGCTGCCAGCCCACTCCAGGCTTCATTTTAGAAAAGCCCTGCGGAGCCACTGGAAGCTGATAGGGTCCGGCCACCAGCCCTGCCCAGGGGCTCAACCCATGGGCCCGTGGCTCTGGGTGACAGTTATTAAAAAGAGCATTTGAAGAAAGCAAGAGAGAGAGAGAGAGGGAGGGAGGAAGGGAAGAAGACAGGGAGGGAGGGAGGGAGGACTGCAAAACAGTGTGATACGTGTTGATAGACGTAAACACAATACTTATTTAGTGGCTGAGCTAATGCCACAACCTGGCCTCTGCCCATTCATTGTGTCCTGGCCTGTAGCAGCCAAGTCTCTACAGTGCACATGCAGACAGCCGTTCCAGACTGAAAAAGACAGGATCCATCACAGCCCCAAGTTGTCACTCATATATAGCATCCACAGTGGTATCAAGGCACAGTGGTATTAGGACTCGGAGAGGACCCAAGCGATTGGATTATGCTTACAGCTAAGTCAACTAGAAATACCACTTGCTGGAGGTAGGAAACAATTAGATTCTCTTTGGTATAAAATTAACATTAATCATACCACATCTTAGGTGATCTAGAATGAAACTCCTAAGTAAACAGAGGGATGCGTATCATTCCTCTTCCCCTCCCTATTACCTGCAGGAGGGCAGAGTGCATGAAGACCATCCATATCAGCAGCCACCAGGGGCTCTTCCAGGAAGCCATGGGGTCCGGTCTCCTGGGGGTCTCACTTGCAGCCTAAAAAGGAGGAAAGATTTGGTTTCCATTCAGCTCTGGACCCAGTGGCAGCACTCATGACTTAACAGACCAACCAAAGGGAGGAACCCTGAGCCCCACATAATGTCTTGGAAAGGTCTGTGTTGGCCCAGGATGGAGCTACCTATTACAGGGTACAGGCTGTCTGGGGCTCTCTCTAGGAGGAGTCCACATCAAAGCCAGGAGGGCAGCCAGACCAGCCTCCAGTGTGCAACCCGTACCTCCAGCCCTCCAGAAGCTGAGCCATCTCTGCACCAGCCACTTCCCAGCCCATTTGTCAGCAGCAGGGTGTGGCTATTGGCATCCCACTCAGGAAGCCCGCACAGAGCCAAGGGTTAGGGCACCTGCCAGCTTCCGCTGCTTCAGGCAAAACTGAGTCTAAGCCCAACTAAGCCAGCCCCGAGAGGAGATGGGAACTGCCTCAGGTCACACAGCAAGACGGTGACTTTTCTAGGACTGGAATGCAGGTCTTCTGATGGTTCAAGGCTTTCCCCACCAGAAGACACCGTTCATCCTCGGAGCCTCAACCCTGCAGCCAGAGAGGCCTGAGAGCTGAGTTAAGGGAGGTTCGGAGGGCACAGCCTCAGAGCCATACTAGCACAATCTCCTAAAAGTAGGTGAGGGCAAACCAGCAGAGGCCTTCTGAGACCAGGAGGGCAGCGGGGGCTTTCTTCAGAGTTCTCCTGACAGTTTGCAAGGAAATCTGAACGAGGCGAGCCTGGAAAAGCCGAAAAGCCGAGGTCACCCTCGCCTCTCGCTTCGCCTCGCGGGCGCCTTGGCGGAGCCGGTGTCCGGGGGCGGGTCGGTGGCTTCTCTCCATCTGGAGAAAGCATTAAGGGCCTGGCCTAATGCGATCCGCAAATGTGCTGCTGTTTCCGACCTGAGGCGGCGACTCTGGGCCGAAGGGAGGCGGCCAGTGCGGGGCCCTGGGACCCTGCGACCCCCTCGCTCGCTCGCTCGCAGCAGCCGTCCCGGCGCGCACTCCCCCGACTACCCGCCGCCTCGCAGTCCCCGGGCCCCCGCCGCCGCCGCGTCCCAGTCCCGCACTTCCACTTGCCACAGCGGGCGCGTCACTCAGCCCCTGGCGCTCTAGGCGCTCGCATCCCACTTGCCAACCGGCCGGACCTTCCGACGCCCAAGACCACTAGGTGCTGTCAGCCCGTTTTCTACCTAGAAAGCCCCAAATCTGAAAATCCCCAACCCGGTGGAGTTCCCCGCAGTCAAGCGCCTCTGAATGTCTCTCCCCCAAACCACCGGGACCCCACAGAGTTTGCCCGGCCCGAGGTCTCCGAGCCTTGCCGAGCGCCTCGGTCCTGAAGCTCCCGGGAACAGAGCACTGCACCCTCCCGCTCGGAGCCCCGCAACCCCGCTCAGAGGCCACTGCCCCGTCTTGCTCCCCCGGAGAGAGCCTTCCCACCCCCGGGCGCCGAGCTCCTGGCACCCACCTGGCGCCGCAGAAGCGTCTGGGACGTGCAGCCCGGGCCGCGCGGGCTCGGCGCGCGCGGAGGAGAGGCGGACAGAAGCGGCCCAGTCAACACTTCGTGCGGAATCCGGGACCGGGACTTCCCCGACGCTGGCCTCCAGCCCGCAGCGCCGCAGTCGCCGCCGCCGCCGAGAAGTTAAATGGGGCTGGGACGGGGCCGCCCCGCCTCTCCCGCCCCCTCCGGGCGTGCGGAGCAAGGCGCTGGCGGGGGCCCAGAGGCGGAGGGCGCGCGCCGCCACCTGCACCGCCCGGCAAGTGCACGGCGCGCCCGGGCGCCCGCCCGCCCTCGCGCCGGCCCCGCGCCTTCCGCCCGTGCAGGGGACGCCGGGGGCGCGAAGGGAGCGCGTGAGGGGCCGGGCCGCTCGGAGCGCGCGGGGCCGCGGCGACGGCGAGACTCGGCTGGAACGCAACGCCGCCCGCTTCCTGGAAGCCACTCCTCGTCTTGGGCCGGCCGCCAGGCGTGGTGCCAAGAGCCGGGATTGCCGACGCCGCCACCGCAGCCGCCGGCAGGCGCGCAGGGGAAAGGCGGCCGCTGCGCCGCGAGCCAGCCGGGGCGCCCCGCCTCAGCCGGAGCCGGGAGCGGGGATGCCATCGCCCCCACCCCACCCCCCGCACCCCACCCCCCGCACATCCCCGAGCCTCCTCCCGCCCCGCCAGGGCCCGGGCGCCGACTCCGCTAAGTCAGGCCCAGAGGCCACACGGAGGCTTGCCCAGAACCGCTGGCTCGTGCCTGCGAGCCTCCGGAGCTCCCGGCCAGGCGTGACCGAAGTCGGAGACCAGTGGCCCCACCGGGCCTGCGCCGCCTCCGCCTCCGGAGGCGCCCAGCTCAGACCCCGTGCAGCGGCCGGTGGACTCACCACCCGGACTCTTGGCTGCCAGGGACCACCAGCGACCGACCAGTAGGGGTGCCTCGTAAGCGGGTACCTGGTGCCACTTCCTACGAGCCAAGCTTGGGTAACAGAGCTGCTCAGCTGCCCAAACCATGGGGTGCCCAGGCCTGGGATTTGGGGTGGAGGTGTCAGGCACCGGGAGTGGGGTGAATTTCCTCGTGGACTTGTGGAAGTGAAGTAAGGTGGAACGCTTGTCCCTGGCCTTGGCCTAATCTCAGAGGTATAAATCCAAGGGCCCGGGATTCTCACTATGCCCCCGGCCAAGTCCTACCACAGTCATCATTTCCTTGGGTGCCTAGTGTGTGCCAGCCACGTGCCAAGCTCTTTATGTGCAGCTCATCTTCACAAGGGCCCCGTGGTGACAGCAGCATTATACCCATTTCATTGATGGGAAAGCTGAGGCCCAGGGGATAACATAACTTGTACACAGCGAGTTGCAAAGTCAGGGTTGGAGCCCATATCTCTTCTCTCTAAAGCCTCCGTTTGTTCATCTCTGAAGTTACTCTCCTGCCTGTTCTGTGTTTGGTACATTACAGGTGGTGTTAGAGCTTTACGGAGAGGAGCTGGCCCTGCACGCCTACCTCCCCTATCTTGCTTTCCTCAACTCGGTGACTTCCTCTGGCCAAGAGGAGGATCTCCAGGACGGTCCATGTAAAACGGCTGGAATCTTGCGGGAAGTTAGCAGAAGACATTCAGTATGAAGGAGGCAGAGGAGCAGGCAGCCGTGGGGAGACTAGTCATTGGGTGGGGGGCTGGGCTAAACCAGAAAGAATGCACCCATGTACAGTCGATTCTCCTTATTCACCATATCAGTTATGTTCTTATAAAGTAAAGGGAACTTTATAGTGAATTTGGGAATACCAGACCATTGTTCCTGGGGAAGATACAGGGTTAGATTCCTGCCAGCCTCTGGTCACTATATTCTCATGAACCAATCAATACATATGTGTGTTTCTCCTTATAAAGACATCTTACTTAATATATATTGATTCATTAACACTGAACCCACAACGCGTGCCTGAATGAAGTTTATCTAACACGTGTATCTTATCTAACACAAGGATTTTCTCCACAGGGCACATCACAGCCTTCTTCTGCTTAGGGGCACTGGACAGCACTTCAGCACTGCTCTGGAGGGCCATTTTAAACAGCAGAATCACCAAGAAAAAAGACCAAAATGTGAAAAGTGGCACTGATTAGGCCCTCAAAGGGTACTTGTTTACAGTATGAGAGCTGAAACAAGAAGGCAGAGCATGGCCTTGATGGACCTTAGCTGGGAAAATGCGTATCAGGCAACTCAAAATGTTCACCCCTCATCAGAGGACCATGAAAGTGCTGCAAGCATTGATTTGAGGGCTGCAAATAAATTTTAGCAAATAGGCAAGTTCACAAATATGGAATCTGCAAATAATGAGGATTGACTTTGCGCTTCTCCTATCAGGGTAGGGTAGAGGAATAATGATGTTAACATTTCCAAACACTTACAATGCACCAGGTACCGTTCCAGGTACTTTGCTTGTATTAACTCAGTCATCACACCAGCCTATGGGGTAGGTATAACTTTTATTCCACTTTACAAATGAGACTGATGTAGAAAGATTTAAACACTGCATGTTCTTAGCAACTAGACTATACCGTTTCTCAACGTCACTCACATTCCCACATGGAGTCCATTGCAAAAATTACATGCATATTCAAGATGAAATGGAGAATTCAAAGAGACATGCTTGTGCAGTCGCAGCCCTGCACTTCCTGTGACTCAGGAAGGCACTGAGAAGGTCTCTGGAGTGGGGGCTGGTGGGGGTGTTGGAAACATCTGAGCTGCTCTGCTCTAAAGTATTAGTGGCTCCTGTCTCATTTAATGAAACTTAAAAGCTTTTGCACAGCAAAGTATACCATAAACAAGACCAAAAGACAACCCTCAGAATGGGAGAAAATATTTGCAAATGAAGCAACTGACAAAGGATTAATATCCAAAATTTATAAGCAACTCATGCAGCTCAATAACAAAAAAACAAACAACCCAATCCAAAAATGGGCAGAAGAACTAAATAGACATTTCTCCAAAGAAGATATACAGATCGCCAACAAACACATGAAAGAATGCTCAACATCATTAATCATTAGAGAAATGCAAATCAAAACGACAATGAGATATCATCTCACACCGGTCAGATTGGCCATCATCAAAAACTCTAGAAACAATAAATGCTGGAGAGGGTGTGGAGAAAAGGGAAC
>NC_041224.1:41104033-41108138 GCF_002837175.3 Physeter macrocephalus
GCAGCCGCATAGCATAGGGAGATCAGCTCTGTGCTTTGTGACCACCTAGAGGGGTGGGATGGGAGGGTGGGAGGGAGGGAGATGCAAGAGGGAAGAGATATGGGAACATATGTATATGTATAACTGATTCACTTTGTTGTAAAGCAGAAACTAACACACCATTGTAAAACAGTTATACTCCAATAAAGATGTTAAAAAAAAAATTAAGACATCATTTTCCCTTTGGATTCTGGAGCCTCTAGGGAGTGCCCACATCAAGTCGGAGGCCAGGGCTGAGGCTTTTGCTCTCCCACAAGTGCCGTTGAGTATCAGGCCAGCCCACTCAAGGAACAGTTGGTCGGGAGTGAAAAGCAGAAGGGAAAACATCACCAGTTCCCTGCTGGAAGTTCTGCCTTCCTGTTCACCCTAGCAGGTCTTGCAGTCAGTCCTACGTGTGTGGCTAAGACACTGTGAGTTAGGATCACAAATTCCTCTACGTGTGGGCTGGACCTCACACGTGCAGTCCTCAGATTCACCATCTAACTACCCCAGAGGGCCCTCCATCACCCTGCCCAAGTGGAGACACAGAGCCATCCCTCAGTCATTTGCACCCACTCTCCCCTCTTCCCTGAAGCCTGCCCAAATATTTAAACAAGACATTGCCAAAGGCATGGAGTTGGGGGAAGATTGGGGAGTGGGAAGAACAGAAGAGAACGAACCTCCAAAAAGCCAAATCTGTCTGATCAGGCCACTGGGTGTGACTGCCCAACCGATTTATCTCTGATGGGAGACGGGGCTCAGATCCTTCCCTGCCTAGCTCCTGGACTACCTCCCCCCATGAGAACCCCACCGCCTGGGGACAAAGGCAGTGCATTTCAATCCTGAGAGGTCTAAGAAACCAAGTTCTGTTTCCTCCCTAAAATCCATCTTCTTGAGTTCCCGGTTTCCCTTATCTGTCTCAGAGTTTCCTACCCCTACTCCCTGCATGGCCTACTGACTGAAACCAGACAAGCACAACAATGCGACATTTGTATGAGAGAGACAGACAGAACCAGGGAAGTTCCTACTAGTGAACTTCTGATGCTTCTGTTGGGGTATGTGTGTATTTTACCCTAAGAGAGAGGTGACATCCCTTCAGGGCTTGGGCCTGAATTTGTTCTTGATACAGAATTACTCTTTCTGGTTGAAGAACTCATGAGATGGACTTGGAAAGCACACTCAAGAAGACTGTGTCGGAGGCTTGGAGAAAAGGAGACCTTGTAGGCAAATCCTATAAGAAGTTAGAGCTGACTGAAGTAGGAACGAAGGATGCATCAGGGGAAACGTCAGGTGAGCATGGTGTCTTAGGGGTGCGAGATTGCCGAAGGAGTGCTCTCACAGGAAAGATCTGTAAGGGAGCAAGGGATGCAGGATAGGGAAGGGCGGAGAGCAGAGCAAGCCCGTGCCCCAGGGAAGGTCTAGCCCTCTCCCGATCCTCAGGGATCCTGGAGCTGAAGCTACACCATAGAGTTGCCCTGTCTCCAGGCAACAGGACTGGGTTGTTGTATGGACATGACAGTCATTGCTTCCACTGGAGCTGGATGGCGGTGGAACCTCCTAAGCAGCTCTTATAAGCCAAAGGCAATGCTCCAGAGCAGGTCTCAGGTATAAGCCCTGGGCTGCCACACTCACTTAAGCTGGGAGATGGGTGTACTTGTCAATAACGAGGGTCTGGACAGGGCTCCGGCCCCAACAGCATCTACCATGACTGGCTTCTCAGGTGTGCCCCGCCCCACATGGGAAACAGACTCAGCCAGTGGCGATAGTTTTCTGCCTGTCCAGAGTACTTCTTTGGAACAAAAATTTGTTTTATAAAACGTGTTCAAGGCTTCTGCCTCATAAGCAAAAAAAAAAAAAAAAGCCCCTGGGAGGAGGTGTGACAGGAGTGGTTCTACTTGGTGAGGGACTCTGTGTGCTTTGGCACACCCCCCTTCCTGGCTTTTCCTCTCATCCTGCACCCAGATCCCCAAGGAGCTGGGGATCAGATCATGCCAGATCCGTGATTTCACACCTTCTTAGAGGTGCCAGATCCATCATTTCAAGTCAGGAGTCTTAGGAATTAGGACTGCTGCAGCACTGGAGGTCTAAGCCAGGCAAAATCTCTGTCAGGAGGGTGAGGTGGTGTTAGACAGACTCTTTCTAGAAAGTTCCAAATCTTTGGGATTGGTCAAGGGAAAGCTATAGTCCCCCAAAGTGCTGCAAAGGAATAGAGTTGGGATTTGTTGACCCTTCTCAGGGCCAGAAAACTCTCCAGGCCCCAGAACCAAGGCTGATTTTCACGTGGTCTCCAGGGCTAGGAAGGTGCTGACCTTAGTTTTATGTGCATCTCATACTCTGATAAACCTGTACATATACACAGACATATATGTGCACATAGACTCTACCACGGAACATGAGAAAACCATAGGTACTCTAGGAAGAGTGGATTTACTAATGCCTTTGAATTCATCCCCTTTACCCTTGACAAGAACCTTATCTTCTTCCCCTCAGAGGCACAAGGCCAGTGTGGAGAACACTGGAGCTGTGGTCAGGAAATGTGCTACCTGTCCAGGCTTGGCCACACATTGGGGGACTCCAGGTAAGTCACTTCACCTCTCTGAGCATCACTTTTCTCCATTATTTTGTGAAATATAAAAATTAGAAAGTTCTAAGAGGTCCTTCCACTTTAACTTCTGAGATTGTTTCTATACTTTGCTTGTATAACATAGAAACATCTTCCTAATCTAGAACCCAGCTCTGGAAGTCTCTCCTCATTTCCCCACAACCAGAACAAAAAAGGCCTCTGAGCATCCAACTGACATCAGATTTAAGCATATTGCATATAAGCAAATACTTATGTCTCATTTGAGACTATTGATTCTTTCTTTACACATAGTTCTCACATGTTTGTCATCTAGTTTTCAAGGCTAAATTAGAGGTTATAATTAGAAAGGGACAGAATACCTCCAGAGAAAAGGGATACTAACAGCATAAAGGTGCTACAGAAAAACTGTAAAAGGCACAAAAGAAATAAAGGACACCATAAGTCTCGTACAGTTTTGTTCATCTTGGTGGGGCCTGAGAGTATCACAGTATCATTGTACAGGGCTGTGCTCATGTTCATGAATCCAGGTTATCTATGAATTCACTTGTTCCTTAGCTTCTGTTGATGGATGTATGGAAGTACAGGCTACATTTTAGAAAAATATTCACTCACCAAAGGGTTAAATTGTAAGAAAAGGAAAACAAAAGCAGGCACCACATATTCCTTTAACGATTCACCCTTAGCTTCCTGAAAAATTCACACCTAGCACATCATCTCTGACAACTCTAGGAGTCCAAGGTTTTTTTCCAGAATTGATTAATTTGAGCAAAAATAACAGAGTGCAAAGTACTCTGTACACTTTTTTGTTTAAAAATGTGATATCGGTTTTCTTACAAGTCGTCAAGAAGAGTTGTGCACAAAAGCATTTTCTCCCATGCTGCATGGCATGTCACTCACCCTGCACCACAAAATGAGACCCACTTGTTTAGTCTACTTCCCTACGTGTCCCTTACTCTGTCAGATTGGCAATATTTGGGTTGGAAACACCACAAAGAAATACTTGAAAAGTCTTTTTTCAAATAAGAGTTCAATAAAAACATTTCTATGTATTAAGTTTTGCAAAACACACTTAACTTTGGGAGAGTTTGGATAGCCAATTAAGCATTTTTATCCCTTCTTTACCAAGACTCAGGCAAAAAATGTTCTATGGATGAGTGTGAAGAATCAAATTCCTTCAGATGCCACCATCTATGTCCAGTCAGCTTTAGGCTTAGAGAACAATTCAGTTCAATGCAGCAAAATGCAATATATATTAATTGACAATCTATTTTTGCCAGGTTATGTTCTAGGTCCTGGGAATACAACGGTGTGGTAAGATACAGCCCTGCCTGAAGGAGCAAATGAGATACTGTTTTCCACAATGAGATACTGTTTTCCACAATGGCTGCACCAACTTACATTCCCACCAACAGTGTAAGAGGGTTCCTTTTTCTCCACACCCTCTCCAGCATTTGTTATTTGTAGACTTTTTAATGATGGCCATTCTGACCAGTGTGAGGTGGT
>NC_041224.1:41108255-41181823 GCF_002837175.3 Physeter macrocephalus
TCCCATTTTTTTTTTTTTTTGCTTTTATTTCTATTGCCTTGGGAGACTGACCTAAGAAAACATTGGTATGATTTATGTCAGAGAATGTTTTGTCTGGCTGTATTTTTAATAATCCAAGCAAGAGCTCATGATGGCCTAACCTGGTACAAGTAGTAGTGGAAATAGAAGAAAATAGACGGATTTGATACAGTTGTTAGAGACGTAGAATTGTTAAGACTTGGTGAATGACTTAAAGAGCAGAGAGGAGAGACAGTCAAGGCTGATACCCTGATTCCTGCCATGGGCCATGGGTGATGGCAGTGTCATTCGTGAACATTGGGAACATAAGAGGAAGAGGAGTATATTGGCTGGAGAGAGGCAGTACAGAGATGATGGCTTCACCTGGAACATTTTGAGCTGGAAATGCCTCTGGGTCTAGAATCAGGAAGACAACCTGGGCTGGAGATTTAGATTTGTGACTCCTTAGCATATGGTTGATACTTGAAGCCATGGAAGTTGATAGTGTGGGTGAAAACAGGCAGCTAGCTAGCTCATTCACCATCTATCCATACATCTGTTCATCAGGAAAGGAATTTCTAAATGTTCCCTAATGTGCATGTAGTATGTCTATAATTTCTCCTAAACAGTGAAAATATCACAAGTTTATTTCTTTTTCTCAAAAAACCAAAACCAAGGAGCAGTCACTGGGAGACACTTTTGATTTCTGCCTTTATCTTCACCATTTGTTCTTATGGTTCAGTAGCTCTGGCCTGAAGGATGTTTTCTCAGCTCTGTTCTCTTGCTCTTTCATTGTGAACTTCCGCCTGAAAGACACACCCACCCCTGAATCCTCCAAGGCAAGTTTGACATTCAATCCGAGCCTGGGTCTCTAGTTTACCATCAAAGCAAGAGAGGGACTTATTCAGCCTTTCCCATGAAATTGCTAAATGCTATTTCATTAAATATGTGCCAGAGCAGTGTATTTTTATTGTTGGTTTTAAAAACCAAGAAAGAAACCAAAAAAACTCCATGAAACAAGTATCCCCAAATTCATGTATGGTGTCAGGAAGATGGAGAACAAAATGACTAGTGTTCTGCAAAGCATAAATAAAGAAAATGGAGAAGAATTTTTCCTTTCAAAAAATAACCCTGATATTGACATGAAATGTCAGGTCAGGTAGAGACTTCTGATCCAAGATGATTTGAACTCAAATGTTTCACTCATTCTACCCATTCCCCACTGAAATCACTAAATGGATATTATATAAAATTCTATATGAATGCTGGAAACTGAGGAAGGGAATTATCCCCATAACTGAAACTCAGCGGGTTGATGAGATACACTAGTAGCCATTGCTCTGGCGACAATGGCCCTCGTGATGAAGGAAGAGAGCTGTGCACTGTGAATGTCCTCCGTTCACCCTGCCAGGAAGCTAAGGAGACCATGGGTATCTTGTGAGAGACTCAGCATTACCTGATTCTTTACCACGTCTGGCCTGGGACCTCACAGGAATGGTCCCTCTGTAGGTGTATCTCCCTGTGTGGTACCCTCCTGGCTGCCTCTTGCTAGCCTCCTCCTCTGGCTTCCTCCTGGCTATGTAAACCAGAGACTATGGTTTTTAGAATGATCAGTTTAATGTATACAAGATGTGCCACCTTTCTGGTGAAGGTTCTGGGAAGCACTAACCCCTCCATCTTTGGAATCTCAAGAGTCACAAAAGCCTTTGAAGAACGGTCATTTTCTGAGCTGCATCCAGATGCATTGGGAGAGCCAAGACGCAGAGGCAGTATAGCTGAGAGCAAGGCAGCCCCGCGTCCTCTCGTTGTGGGCTCTCAGCTATTACCATTCCTGTGGCTTCACACTGACAGTTATAAATATGTACATATAGATCGAATAAATATATGTAGACTAAAATGGGATATAATGGTAGGATAATCAACTTCACTGAGATGAAAAGTATAGTAAGTGTTAGTGTTCAAGGGGAACCAAGAAACGGAACTCCTCTGTCCAAATCTTGAACCAATGGAGCAATAATAACAAAGTGTAGGAAGACCACACATCGCCTTTATTCCTGAGCTTTCCGTGTGCTCTCCACTGACGAGCAGCTCCCGAGAAGGGGAGGGGAGGGGCTGAGCTACATTTGCTCAGTTCTTCTTTCTAAACTCATCAGTCAGGTTAAGTTCCCCCTGGACCCAGGGCTCATGAGCTAGAGGGTGTAAAGAGGGAAAGAAAGTCATACGAAACGAGCTGCATCTGTATGGAGGAGGCATCCCAAGTGGAGAAGAAGTGTCCACCACACATACCCCAGCACTCTTTGGATTTTTCTTCCATTAATCTCTTGGGCTTAGTCATTAAGCCTACAGTCAACTGGAAGAAGACATTTCCCATCTTCATGAGGCTACTTCTGCCTTACCAACTACTACATTTTTGGGTGTCCTCATTGACAGGGTGGATTTTGCCCCTAGAAAGCTCTGAAATGAGTTGAAACTGTATAATAACTAAATGAACGCCACTGTATTAGTTTCCTAGGGCTGTCGTAACAAATGACTACAACTGGGTGACTTAAAGCAACAGAAACTAGTTCTCTCACCGTTCTGGAGCCCAGACATCCAAAATAAAGGTGTCAGCAAGTCCGTGCTCCACCTGAAGGCTCTAGGGGAGAATCCTTCCTCGCCTCTTCCTTGGCTTCTGGGAGCATCACTCCAATCTTCCTCTGCTTTTCCCATGGAAGCTTTCCCATGCTTTCCCCATGGCCTTCTGCCCTGTGTATGGCTCTGTGACAAATCTTCCGCTCCTTTCTTTTATAAAGGCACAAGTTATTGGATTTAGGGCCCACCCTAATCCAGGATGATCTCATCTTAACACCCCATCTGCAAAGGCCTGATTTCCAAATTCACATTTTCAGGTACTGTAGGTTATGACTGGGACATATCTTTTTGGAAGCCATTAATCAATCCACTCCAGCCACCAATACTAAAGTTTACTATATATTCTATTTCCCACCTGAAATTATGTCCAACGATGTTGTCCGACATAGCTTATCAGAGGTTAAGGATAACATACTAATATAAATATAGACATATACAGAATATATAAAGAATTCTCACATGTTAATAATAAGCAATTTTAAATGGTCAAAAGATGGAGTTCCCTGGTGGTCTAGTGGTTAAGACTCCACGCTTCCACTGCAGGGGGTGCAGGTTGGATCCCTGGTCAGGGAACTAAGATCCCACATGCTGCGTGGTGTGGCCAAAAAATATATAAATAAATAAATTAAATTAAATGGTCAAAAGATTTGAAGAGACGCTTCACAAAAGAAGATACACACGTGCCCAATAAGCATATGAGAAGGTGCTCAACACTATTAGTTATCATCAGGGTCTGGCCCATGGGAGGCACCAAAGGGGCTTAGACTTACAGTGCTGTACACTAAATAAGAGATATTCTAGTTGCCAGGGTAGCCACATTCCCAGAGACGTTAACAAAGGTGGGGCCTTGGACTAAGACATTGACCACCTAATCTGTAGCAAATGGGTTCTAGTTATCACTACTGAAAAAGAAACAGTGGATGCACATCCCTGGTCCAATCAACTGTGGCCAGTGGATAGGGTCACAACGTTCAGGGTGGCTGATGGGTCCCTCCACAGTGGGTAAAGTAGAAGTTATAGGTGGGGCAGACACGCGAAAAGATCAATCTGACAGGTACAGAAATAGCACGGCCTTTAGAGTTGAGCTCTGTGATATTCATTCAGCAAGTCACTTGCCTTCTCTAAGTCTCAATTTCTTCACTTCACTTTCTATCCTGCAAATAGGAACACTGAAACCTGCCTTAGTGTTTTTAATGAAGATTAAACTAGAAAATGCATGAAAAGCAAATGACACAGCTGGCCCAGGAAGGTGGTCTTTCTTCCACCTCCATGGAGGTTAACATAACCGATTCTTCCTGCTCATGGGGTGGGAAATGAAAGTGGCTCCTGAAAGGAACACTTTAAGCCTGAATTACTCCAAGTCCAAAGGAATGTCCCCAAGAACCCTTGGTCCCAGGACAATCCCAGGAACTGGAACAAGTTTTCCTAAAGGAGCCATAACATCCACTTTGATTCTTAGCCCCCTCCCCACGGTTTACCTCTGAGGCAGAGAAGAACCTTTATGTCAATGGAACTTGGCTTGAGTTTGGGGGCCTCTTCCAGGCAGATAATTCCCCATGTACCTTTCTACTGGACACACTTCATTAGGACATGCCCTCGAATACTCCCTTGATTCTATGTTCTGACATCTCTCTAATGCTCCTATTTCGGCCCTCTAGACTTGGCCTTGAGGTTAGTATTTGATCTCTTTCGCTGATCTCTTGTTATTTCTTACAGACTTGGCTTTTCATTCCCCCTTCCTGCTCTTTGTACTTTTACTGAGTAGGATCACATTTCCCTTGTCAGCCCATTGAGACCAACCCTTGGTGCCGCCCAAAGGCCAGATCTCAAGCTGGCCTTGCTCAGTACCCCCAAGGGGAAATTTGAACAAAACCCAGTTATCCACTGGGACCTAGACCATGCACATGGCCATGGGTGATCTCATAAGGACAGACACCAGGTGAGTCTCCTGGGACTCACTCCATTTGCCTCTGTAGCAAAACAAAAGATGAGGAGTAGGCAAAAGTGAGGATGGGAACTTAGCTTCAACTTCACAGCTTGAAGCTAAGCAGTGCCCACGCTAAGGGTCAAATACACTGGGCAATACCTATTGAATTGAAAGATGTGCCTGCCAGGAGTCCATTAGTTTGAAGGATAGAGAAATCTCAGAAGAACATATCCTCAAGGAAGAGGAAGCCACATAAATAAACTTGATCCATTTAAAAATATCTAGTACTTATTTATATTTAGAACTGTAGTAGATTAGTGTCCCTACTTCCTCACCTTTGCCCACAGGTCTGGAGGTTGGCTAGGGTAACTCAGTTCTGGTCCATGTCTCTCTCCGGTAGGCTAGCTTGGGCATGTTCTCCTGGTGAAGATGCAGGTGCGAGAGCACAGGTGGGAAGGCTGAGTGCTATTTCAAGCTTCCGTTTGTATCCAGCCTGCTACGATCCCACAGGCCAAAGAAGTCACAAGCTGGACCCCGAGTCAGAGTGGGCACAGGAGGAGTTTGCAGCCGTGCACGACTGTGCTTAAAAATCAATTCAACATTAAGAATAACCAAGGCCTTTTTGCCAACACAGTGTGTCATGTTTATTGGGCTATTCACAAGTCAGCTAAAACACCATGAAGGGAAAAGACCGGATGCCATCAGTAATGTCAGGAAACAAAATATTTAGCAGTTCTTAGTTTCAAGTGTCGCATTCCATCACAGCTTGAGGAATATGGGCAATTCACTAACAAAACTGCAGTGGGTGCCATTTATTTTTAGCAACAAGAAGCACATACGTTTATTTAACCAATGACTTTTAGGACAGTCAGCAAAAAAAGAAAATGGTATTTTCATGTAGCTAAGACAAGAAAATCATTTATACAAATTAAATGGATACAAAATACATTATAAAGAGAACACACATACAAAAGTCATTAAGCTGGTCAAAGAGCAAGAATGCCACAGAACACCACACTGAGAGAACACTGGTGTGAATTCATTTCCGTTATGAAAGTACGTCCAAAGTTTGAGTTACACATTTACTGAGGTAAAGGCACAATCACTTCCACGTAATTAATGGGGAAGAATCCAGATTCCCCATGGAGCACTCCTTCATACCAGTTTTCATCTATCTGATTGGTTAATGTAATGATATCCCCTTCTTTAAATCCTAGTTCTCCTGGGTTTTCTGGCTCAAACTCATAGAGACCACGACAGCAGGGCTGGTCCATGGGAATGTGAGAACCTGTCCACATCACATGGAGACAAAAAGCACAGGTTAACATGACAAATCACCCAGGGAGCTTTGCAAAGGTGGAGAGTTGCAGATACCACGACAGCAGGCCCCTGCCTTCCTTGCCAGGACAAGGCCGGCTCAACCCACCTCACAGGTGCTGTACTTGTGGCCTCTGCCCTCCTCCGCTCTCCCAGCTGCCCCAGATGACCTCCTGGGCCCACAGCTTTTCTCATCAGTTCTCCCAGCCAGAGAATTCAGGCCCAGCCCCTGTCCTTGAAGCAGCTACTCAGCTCTGCCTGGAGCCCAAGGGAGGTGCAGAATTACAAGGCCCAACCCCTGCCCTCAGGGAGCTCATAGTTTCTTTCTGGAGACTGGAAAACACATGGGAAACATTTAAAAAACAAAGATGAGGTACTGTATCACCTGCAGCTCAGAGAAGAAGGAAGCAGGAAAGGCCTGGGTGGTCAGGGACATTTTCCTAGAGCTGGTGACCAGGAGCTGGAACATGGCAGGGTGTGAGACTGGAGAGGGATGAGGAGAATCTCTACAGACCAGCCTGCAGTCTTGGGATTGTACTAAGCCAGAAGTTCTCAGAATAACATTTTTTTAATAATTGCTTTTTAATTTCAAAACTAAAACTAAACATGGTAAAAAGAGAGAAAAGACATGCAAAATTGGGAAAAGTTAGCTGTAAACCACTAATGAAGAGGTAACCAATGTTAAATTAACATTATGGCATAGAAGCTTCCATATATCTTTATGAATATGTTTGTGTATGTGTTTACATATAGCTGTTTTCATAAAAGAATTCCTATATATATTACTGTGAACATCTTTCCAGGTTACTTTTAATTACTGACCAGTTGTCAACTGTTATCAGTATAACATAATTTCTTTAACCGATCTCCTATTATAGGATATTTAAAGGTCTTTCCTCCCATCCTTCCCTCCTTCCTTCTTTCCTTTCTTTCTTCCTTCCTTCCTCCTTCTTTCTCTCTCTTCCCTTCTCCATTCCTTCCTTTTGATTTTCCTGTTTGTTTTCTCTTGGCTTTCATGGATAACTCTTTGAAAAATATCCTAATGTATGTGTATTTACAAAGATGTACATTTAATTCCGGAGGGTAAATGTCTAGAAGGAAATTGGCTGTTCATAGACATAAATTTTTCCAAGACTTTTAAAATTTACTATGTATGCATTTTTTCTATGATTGTTTTTGTCTTAAAAGTACTAGGAGCCCCTAATATATTATACACTTTTATACTATAAATATTAACCTTATATCTGTCATGTTTGATACAAGCAGTATTCCCAGCTTATTATCTGTTTCTTTTTTTTTCTTTTATTTTGTTTTTGGAGCGTGTACTGGGGATGGGGCAGGGATGGGGGTTTCTGTTTTGTTTTGGCATACATGCAGAAATTTTACACAACATAAGCAGTCAAACTGATGAAACTTTTCATTCATGGTTTCCCTTCTACAATTATATATGAATATTCAACTAAATTTATCCGAGTAATTTTTTTCAATTAATTTTTAACGTGAAAATGTTTTCTTTCAACCCGTTTGGATTTTTGCAGATAAAGGTATTATTTGCTTTTAATAATGTTTAAGCAGTTATCGCAACACGATTTACTAAATAACCCATTCTTCTCCACTGATTTCAAATACTACTTTTATCTTTATCAATATCATACAAATGTTTAATTATGTGCACTTGGATCTATTTTAGGATCTTCTACTTTGCTCCACTGATCCGTTTCAGTAACTGTACCACACTACTTTAAATATTGTAGCTTTGAAGTAAAGGTTAGTAATTAGTAAAGCAAGTTCCTCATTCTTACTCTTCTACAGGCATACGTTGGAGATATTGCAGGTTTGGTTCCAGACCACCGCAATAAAGCAAACATCTCAATAAAGCAAGTCACCCAAATTTTTTGGTTCCCCAGTGCACATAAAAGTTATGTTTACACTAAACTGTAGTCTGTTAAGTGTGCAGTAACATTTTGTCTAAAAAAGCAATGTGTATACCTTAATTTAAAAATACTTTATTGCTAAAAAATGCTAACCATCATCTGAGCCTTCAGCGAGTCCCAATCTTTTTGCTGGTGGAGGGTCTTGCCTCGATGTTTGTGGCTGCTGACTGGTCAGGGTGGTGGCTGCTGAAGGCTGGGAGGCTGTGACAAGTTCTTAAAATAAGACAACAGTGAAGTTTGCTGCATCAGTTGACTCTTCCTTTCACAAATGATTTCTCTGTAGCAGGCAATGCTATTGGATAGCATTTTACCCACAGTAGAACTTCTGTCAAAATTGGAGTCAATCCTCTCAAACTCTGCTGCTGCTTTATCAACTAAGTTTTATAATATTCTAAATCTTCCATTGTCATTTCAACAGTCTTCACAGTATCTTCATCAGGAGTAGATTCCATCTCAAGAAACCAGAAACCACTTTCTTTGCTCATCCATAAGAAGCAACTCCTCATCTGTTAAAGTTTTATCATGAGACTGCAGCAATTCAGTCACATCTTCGGGCTCCACTTCTAATTCTAGTCTTCTTGTTATTTCCACCACATCTACAATTACTTCCTCCTCTGAAGTCTTGAACCACTCAGAGTCATCCGTGAGAGTTGGAAGCAACTTCTGATAATGTTGGTATTTTGACCTCTTCCCATGAATCATGAGTGTTCTTAATGGCATCTAGAATGATGAATCCCTCCCAGAAGGTTTTCGATTTACTTTGCCCAGATCCATCAGAGGAATCACTTTCTGTGGCAGCTATAGTCTTACAAAATGTATTCTTCTTTTTTTTCTTTTTTTTTTTTTGCGGTACGCGCAGCTAGTCTTACAAAATGTATTCTTCTTTTTTTTCTTTTTTTTTTTTGCGGTACGCGGGCCTCTCACTGCTGTGGCCTCTCCCGTTGCAGAGCACAGGCTCCAGATGTGCAGGCTCAGTGGCCATGGCTGACGGGCCTAGCCGCCCCGCAGCATGTGGGATCCTCCCAGACCGGGGCACGAACCCGTGTCCCCTGCATCGGCAGGCGGGCTCTCAACCACTGCACCACCAGGGAAGCCCCAAAATAATAAGCCCCAAGTCTTATTATTCTTAAATAATAAGACTTGAAAGTTGAAATTACTCCTTGATCCATGAGCTGCAGAATAGATGTTGTGTTAGCAGGCATGTAAACAACACTGATCTCATTGTACATCTCCATTAGAGCTCTTGGGTGACTGGGTGCATTGTCAATGAACAGTAATATTTTGAAAGGAATCATTTATTCTGAGGAGTAGGTCTCAACAGTGGGCTTAAAATATTCAGTCAACCATGTTGTAAACAGATGTGCTGCCATCCAGGCTTTGCTGTTCCATTTCTAGAGCACAGGCAGAGTAGATTTAGTATAATTCTGAAGGGATTTAAGATTTTCAGAATGGTAAGTGAGCTCTGGCTTCAACTGAAAGTCACCAGCAGCATTAACCCCTACCAGTAGAGTCAACCTGTCCTTTGAAGCCAGGCATTGACTTCTCCTCTCTAGCTATGAAAGTCCTAGATGGCACCTTCCAATAGAAGGCCACTTCATCTACATTGAAGATCTGTTGTTTAGTGTAACCACCTTCATTAATGATCTTAGCTTGATCTTCTGGATAACCTGCTGCAGCTTCTACATTAGCACTTGCTGCTTCCCCTTGCACTTTTACATCACGGAGGCAGCTTCTTTCCTTAAACCTCATGAACAACTTCTGCTAGCTTCAGACGTTTCTTCTGCAGCTTTCTCACCTCAGCCTTCATAGAATTGAAAAGAGTTAGGACCTTGCTCTGGATTAGGCTTTGGCTTAAGGGAATGTTGTGGCTGGTTTGATCTTCTATCCAGATCACTGAAACTTTCTCCATATCAGCAATAAAGCTGTTTCACTTTCTTATCATTTGGGTGTTCACTGGAGTAGCACTTTTAATTTCCTTCAAGAACTTTTCCTTTGCATTCACATCTTGGCTCCTGTTTGGTGCAAGAGGCCTAGATTTTCACCTATCCTGGCTTTCGACATGCCTTCCTCACTAAGCTTAAGCAATTCTAGCTTTTGATTTAAAATGAGACGCGCGACCCTTCCTTTCACTTGAACACTCAGAGACGACTGTAGGGTTATTAATTGGCCTAACTTCAATATTGTTGTGTCTTGGGGAATAAGGAGGGTGAGGAGAGGGAGAGAGATGGGGGAATGGCAGGTTGGTGGAGCAGTCAGAACACAGACGTTTTTCAAGTTCATCACCTTATATGGGCACAGTTTGTGTCCCCCCCCCCAAAACAATTACAATAACATCAAAGATCACACATCACACATCACCACAACAAATACAATAATAATGAAAAAGTTTGAATTATTGTGAGAATTACCCAAATGTAACACAGAAACACAAAGTGAGCAAACACTGTTGGAAAAATGGTGTCCACAGACTTGCTCGATACAGGGTTGCCACAAACCTTCAATTTGTAAAGAATGCAGTATCTGCAAAGCGCAATAAAACGAGGTATGCCTGTATTTTAAAATTTCCTATTCCCACAAAATCATTCAACCAGGTAAATTTTAGTATCAACGTATTGAGTTACCCTCATCTTGACTTTAACTGGATGATATTTTTTGAGTAATAATAAGATTAATGTTACAAGATTATTTTTAAATGAATGACCATTGCATGCCTTGAGGAAACCACACTTGTTTATGTGTTGTACATTTATCCTATGTGTAGACTGGGTTTGTTACTATTTTAAATTTTTACCTCTGTATTTTGAAATGAAATTACTTCCTTTTTGTATTCTGGTCATGTTTTGGTATAAGAGCATTTATAAAATAAATTAAACTCTTTTCTCTATTCTCTAAAATATTCAAACTTGAAGACTTGATTTTTAAAATGCCCCTAATTATCTAGGCCTATGGATTTCTGAAGACAGAAGGCTTTCTAGGATAGCTTATGATAGTGGCTTAGTGTGTCTGGGAAGGACATATGGTCACCCCAGTCCAGTTCCCTACAGATCCTAAAGGGGACATGTGGCCCCAGTGGTTCCCATGGTTCCATGCAGAGGAGCCAATGGTGAGAGCCTGGGCAGGAGCTGAGGGGCTGCCCTGGCCAAGTGAGGTGATGCCCCTCGCAGAGGGGGTGGAGGGCAAGGACCACCGGTGAGTTCAGAGGGAGACCTGATTGTCCCAGTCAAGATGGAGGTGGAAGGAGGCTGAACCCCACCCCAGGAAAACCACACACTGCATCCACATGAGGCCACCACATGGAAAGAGGCCACCACCAGTGGATGGAACAGGCCATCCAGGAGGAGACCAGGGAAGCCTGCACCCCACAATAGCAGACACTTGTTCCTCTTTACATCACCCGAGCAGAGTGAGGTCTGCAAAGCGGGGAAGGCAGCACCCCAGAGCCAGACCAGGCCAGTTTCACGGGTTTTGGCCTTTAAGAAGAGGGCTTAATCCTTTCCCGTGACTGCAATATCTGCACACGTGTGACCTCTGCCATCCTATGTTTTCCATTTCTATTTCCTTTTTCTATTATTATGAAACATTCTTATTTCTCTCCCTGTCCAGACTTCAACTGAGAGTTGAAACAAGTTCTGCTAGAGATTGTGTTCCTTCCTCACCAAGTCTTTTCCATCCAAGTAAAGAGAGAAGATAGATTTGGGTTGGTCAAATGAGAAGCCCCTTTGTCCTGGGGAGGGGCCGGGAGTTGGCAGCAAATTCACCGTGCAGCACCCCTTTCTCTGGGGGCAGTCCCCCCTTGGTGCCATCCCACCGCTAAACTTCTGCACACGCTGTCCACCCAACGTGGGAGTGAGAGCCAAACCCCTGCTGGCATAAGGAGCGTCTTCCACCTACTGCCTTCCTGCTGCAGTGGTTCTCAACCTGGCAGCACATTAAAACGCCCACTGCCCAGGTTGACCCCAGACCAATTAAATCAGTAGCTCTGGCAATGGGACCCAGACAAGGGGGAAATTTAAAAAATTTCTCAGGTGTTTCCAATTTCCAAAGGAGGTTGCGAACCACCAGACTCATGGCCCTCCTTCCCTCCGTTTCCTTTGACCAGAGCCTGGGAGCGTCAAGGAGCTCGTGGGGAAAGGGAAGAGCGAGGTGGTGGGTCGGCAGGGGTTGGGGGGGAGGTCTTCTGCCTCTGCACGTGGGAAGCTCCTTCCCAGGTGGTGCTTCCAGGTAGGTCAGCATTTTAAAATCTGGGCCCCCTGCACTATTATCTCTAGAATCTACCTGATGTTTCTAACATGTAGATGGCTCCTTCCATGACAGACGCCCCCATCCCACCCCAAGTCTGTATGTTCCTCTTGTCATAATTATGGTAATTGGGAAGTAGAAGGATTTAAATAGGGGGCCCAGTTCATGATCTTGAATGTGAACAGCATAACCTTCAATGATTTCAAAACATTGGGGAATTGTGCGTTTCCAAGCAGAACTTCCCATTTTCCTTTGGAAATACAGCTCCTATCTGGGTGGGCGGCGGGGCTGGGAGCTGGGCACTGAAACCCTGCAGCAATTCAAGCCTCTGAGTCTAAGTCAATTTTATGAATGAATCACTGTTTCCATGTGGTCTATGAAAATGATTAGTATTCTTTTATCATTTCTCCTACTGTCAGTTTTTAACAGAGACGGAGTCAGGTGCCAAAGCACATGGTGGTCTTGGGAAGCATTTCCTTGAACACAAAATGTCAATGCTAGAAGGGTCTTTGGTGGTCTTCAGTGAACCCTCTTCTTTTTGAAGAAGAGGTCACAGCAGCCTGGCCCCAGAGCTAATGGCAAAGGCAGAAAGAGACACCAGGGCTCCAGACCCCAGCCCATGACCTACCCTTCTGATGTCACCTCCTACGTGATCTATGCCACTGCTAAGGGTTGCCAAGAAATTTCACAGGCTATGACACTGACTACAGGGCTAATTGTGTGTGTGTGTATATATATATATATATATATTTTTTCCCCTCCCATTTACTTTGTAAGCTACCTACAATGACTAAAATAAATACTAAACGGCAGGCATGCACTTATCCCAACCACCACCTATGTGTGCATACATGTGCACCCCCTGCACACATGCACTGAACAGATCGGGGGTAAGACACATCACTCACTTCTCACTTCATTTATTCCAGGCGAGGGACCATTGCCACACTGCCCACTTTGATTTCCTAAGAGCTGGGAAGTGACCAAGCAGTCACATCACACTCCATCAGCAAATGAACCCAAAACATGGCATCTCTCCTGAGACCCCTGAGTGGAAAGCCCCTGGGCAAGAGTTCCCTGACTCAGGTAATAGGACACGAGCACCGGGCTCTCCCCCATCTCTGCGCTGCGTCCCCTCCACCCACTGAACACAGTTCTCAACAGTGCGGGCACCAGGCAGATCCACACCCACCAGAGCTTGGTCTGGCTGTCCTGAACTACACCCTCAGCAGGACAATATTCTGCAATATCGTCCAATGCATTTGTCACGCTGGGTCGTTTTTGCCGTCTGGGGCCCTCGACCCAAGTAGCCACGGCTGCCCTTACTTTAGGGAGAAGGTGGAACCTGCACACGAGCAAACAATGTTTAGCTGGTAAATTCCAAAATAATGCTATTTCAGTTGTGAAATGGTCTGAATGCCAAGGCTTTCAGGCTTTCATGCCAGAGCCAGGTAGGCTTTTATGAGATTTGAGAAGCGGAGGGGGGGCGGGCGGGGAGACTTCTGCTTCCAAGGAAGCAGAGCTTGAAGAACTCCAGAGCATAGAGGTTTGTGTTACAAGCTGTGGGGAGGGAAGGGCTGTTTCCTGCCACCCAGAGAAGAGATAGGAGCTCTTTCTGGAGTCAGGGAGGAGGCCTGGTAAGAGAAGAGGGCAGGGAAGAAGGCTGAACTGCTCCCTGGATTCCACCCTGGGTGGGGGGTCTTAGCCCCATTTCCCACTGGAAGCGTGGCGGAAGGCAGGCCCCCAAAGTGCTCTAGACTTGGGGGCACTGAGCACAGTGGAAATGGTGGGTAGTATAATTAAACAGAGAGGGCGTCTGAGGGGGCCACCCTTGGCTCCCCACGACCTGTGAACACATGTCAAGTCCCGGCAGGAAGTGAGGAAGTGCTGCAGGGGCAGCTGGACCAGAGATGGCCTGGGGGTGGGTACGCAGGCTCCGAATGCAGAGATCCAGCAACCCAGAGGCAGAGACTCAGGCCCGGGACCCAGGCCTGGAACTGGAGTGACAAGTTATCTCAGCTGTGGAAGCAGTTAAGACCCCGACACGCTTCCCCACCTGCCACTGTGATGTTCCCTAAACTCTCCCTGCACCCAGGCAACATCTCAGGGTACAGAAGGAGGTAGGAGAGAACCTTGGAGGAAAACCAATAGTCCTTGCAGGAAATTTCAGCCGAATGACTAGGTTTAAATCCTGAATTGACAAAGCAATAAATGGATAGTCTGCACTTTCTATTGGAAGAGACTGCATTACCTTGAAATGGCAAGATTACGTTGTTTTCCACCATTAGAAGAAATGGAAAAAAGATTAAATTTTTTTTTTTTTTTTTTGGCCAACAGTAGAAATGGAAAAAAGATTAAGTTGTTTCCGCCATCAGTCTAAACGGAGGCTCGTAAGCAAGTTCAGTTAACAAGAAATAAAGTTTGTGCTCACTTGCGTGATGGTGTGTGAATTTTCCCTCTCCACAAAAGACAAGTCAGTGTCACCACGGATGGAACCCAAAAGTGCAGGCAGAAAAGGTGACATGTCCTCAGTGGGACCTTTTCAAACTGGACTAGGCACAAACATGGGCGAGGTGCCTGAGTGCCCAGCTTCCCTGGATCAGAAGCCGCACCTCTGCCCAGATCTTCCCGTAATAAAGGAGGGGTCCTACCCAGCACCCCATCTTTGTTGAACACCCACTCCCCTTTCCCCTGGGGTCTTGCTCCACCACCTCCATCTCTATGCTTTCTCGTGTTTGGTAGTTGGCACCTGAAACTGCTGAGAATTTGTGCACGTGAGCTCCTGGCAGCCGAAACCCCAACCCAGTCTTCCTTGTTAAGGCACTAAAACAAAGATTATTTTAACAGCGAAAAGGGAGTGTCCCTGTTAAATATTTATTATTCAAGCTCTGTTCCACCCCATTTGGGGAAGGAAAAAAAAAGAGAGACCCCACCACAAGAATTGTAAGGTGGCCGGTCAGTCAGTACTACATCGGCAATACACAATAGGTCAGGAAACCCTAAAAGAAATTTCACTTCCCTCTTGGCAATAATGTGGACCGGTTTCTAACAATATTGGGCCCCCTCTTGTTTTAACAGCAGGAAAGTTTTTTGGATGCCCTTCCCCCAACCCCACCTTTTGTTTCCCAAAGTCCCTGCTGCCAAGGGCTACTCACGTGTACAGAATTGCTGGGCACACTTTACTCTGGTAGCGATAGCCCCACAGTGAATTAATTCTGCAGTCCCAGTTAGCTGTAGGGATGAAATACTAACCCTCTGTTTTTCAGTAAACACCATGTGCCGGGACAATATTCTAAGTGCCTATTAGCAGATTTAATTCTCAGAGAAACCCTCTGATGAGGTACCATTATTTCCCCCAATTTGATGGATGGAGAAACCTAGGTTCAAAGCAAATAAGCAGCAGGGCTGATATTTGACCTCCATCTAGGTCCAGAGTCTGTGTTCCTGATCGCCACTGCATGCATCCACTCTGAAAATTGTTGGCTGGTGAGTTTATGCCCACTCAGTTTCTGAGCCAACCCCAGCCAAGGGGATGGTCCATCACCTAGGTTGGAAAGAGCCTGTGGGTCCTCAGCTGGGCAGGCTCCGGGAGTTCCCGTGCCTTGGGATGCTCTTTATTTATTTATTTTTTTGAGAAAAATATTGTTTAAAATCTTTTTTAATGAGGTATAATATATACAGATAAGTGCACATATCATAAGTGTATAGTTTAATGAATTTTCACAAACTGAAACATCTGTGCAGCTAGCATCAAGATCAAGAAATAAAACTTTAGTAGCATCTAAGAGCTCAGTCATGTTCTTTCCTCCAATCAGTACTCCCCCAAGGTAATCACTAGCCTGACTCCTAATGCTATACATTAGTTATGTCTGTTTTTTGAGTTTTATGTTAATGGAATCATACAGTATGCACTCTGGTGTCTCGTTTGTTTCACTCAACGTTATGTCTGCGTGGAGCGTGACTAAGTTCTTCATCTTGTTTAATTTGTGTGTGTGTGTGTCTTTTTGATGTATATAACAATATAGTTCAGTATTAGATCCATATAATCTATAAATAAAGACAACGTTTTTGGGGGATGTGTGAGGAATGCTCTTTAGGAGCATCCTCCACTTAAATCCTTCTCTGATCCTGGAAGGCCTGCCCACATCCCAGCTCGCCCTGCCAATCACTTGAGGGATGTCCTTCAGGTACTTATTCTCTGTGCTGCTTCAAAGTGAGCAACTCAGGCTTCAATCCAAAAAAAATAATAATAATAACCAAACAAAAACAGGTGTCTACTCCAGGTGGTGGACGAGACACTAGAGTGGAGGTGGCATCAGATAAGGCTGGCGTTTCTGCAGCCCGGCCGTCTCCTGTGCTCCCTCCCTCTCTCTCTGCCATGTGCCAGGACCTGGGAGCCTGTTCTCCAAGGCTGTGTTTCTCATCCTGCCTTTGAAGGAGATAAAGGTGGAGGTAGGAGTGGTCAGTGGGGCAGGGGACATCCTTCTCTCCGTAGCACTAAAAATCACAGCTCTTTTGCTGTACTTGAACTTGGCTAATTTCCAGCTCACCAAAGGAGCCCTCTGTACTCTCTTCTTCTCTGCTGGCCCTGACTTTGTGGATTTCATTACCTGGAAGCATTTGGTCAGAGCATCCCAACTGAAAGGCAAGCTACAACCCCCACTCCTATTTTTTGGGTTGGGGTGGGGAAGGGGCTGGAGAGAGAAGGAAAATTCACACAACTGCTGTCCGCATGAGTGCCTACCAGGGTACAAGGTATGGAGTCTATGGAAGCTACTGACCTGAGGAGGGCTCTTTGTCTTTTAGTAAATGCCCCAGACGGCTGTGCCTTTTGAGTTTTTGTTCCTGCTTTTTATAGTTTTTCTCTTGCCTCCCTTGTAGTCAGGCTGCGACCTGTCACTTTTTCCTGCCGACAGTGGGCCTTCCGAAAGCAGTCCCCCAGGCCTTTCTAATCTGCTGCTTCCAGTCTGCTGTAGGCTGGGAAATCAGATAACCAATTATGTAACATTAACAGCTGCTGTGTCGTGGGCTCTTGCTCTGTAGCAAGTACCGCGCGTGCCCCAGCACCTCTTATTTATGTGATCTAATTTAATTCTTAGAATAACCCTATGCAGTTGGGGTGATACTTCCTGTTCTTTTGATGACAGAATTTTGACCCAGAGGTAAGAGCCAGGATTTGGCCCTTCCTCTGACTCCAAAGCCCACTTAACAGTAAGGCAGGTGACACCTATCTTGGCTGGGTGAGCTTGTTTTCTGCTCACTTCCTGGTCTCAAGTCTGAAATGCAGAGGTATTTCCATGACTTCTGCTACCCAGGGGCAGCTAAGGAACAGAGAGGAAGGTACCTGAGAACAGGTGGAATCGGCAGTCACCCTGAGACTTACTATACCTGTACCATCTAACTCTTAACGTATTGGGGCAAAAACACTAACTTGGAACTTTCGAGTCTATTTCTGGTTCACACTCATTCTCAAACACCGAGTGTGCACTCTGGGCCAGGCACCACGCCCAACATATTAGACACCATCTCTCTTGAATTAGAACAAGCATATCTGGTTCAAGTTCCCTTCAAAAGGTGTCTTTTTTTTTTTTTTTTCCAATCTAAAATCTCAAGCTCTTGTAGCAAAATTTTTTTGAAGCTAACACTTTTCCTTGAGCTGACCCAGACAAAGCATTGGTATATAACTCTGAAAAATACCACAAAACCCATTTTGTTCAACATCTGTAAGTACTATTTTTGTCCATTTGGTAAGAACATATGGGACAGAAACTTCAGATCCCTGGGTTCTAGCTCTGGGTTAGGTCACCTCTGGGCCCTGATTTCCTTACCTGAAAATTTTAAGTATTAATCTATGGTTAATGCTATGGACTGAATGCTTGTGTCCCCCCAATATTCAGATGTTGAAGTCTAATCCCCAAAGTGGTGGTATTTGGAGGTGGGGACTTTGGGAGGTGACAAGGTCATGAAGGTGGAGCCCTCATGAATGGGGTTAGTGCCACCCTGTGTACAGACACAACAAGAAGACAGCCATCCGCAAACGAGGAAGAGGGCCCTCACCAGACACTGAATCTGCCAGCACCTTGATCTTGAACTTCCCAGACTTCAGAGCTGTGAGAAACAAATGTTTGTTGTTTTAAGCCCCTCAGTCTAGTATTCATTATAGCAGCTCAAGCTAAGACAGTTAAGCAGTAAACTAGTAAGTAAAGTCTAGTAAAAGTCTATGAACTACCTTTCTAGAAATAAGAACTCTGTATTTATCCATAGGAGATGTGATTTATTAAAATGACTTGTCAGTGGAACTCAAGCTTAATTATTACAATCTATAAAAATAAGCATGTGTAATTTGTTTTTACCTTAATACCAATCCTCCACCACTTACACAGGTTATATGAGATGGGTGTACCTAGTAAAGTTTGTGCCCACACCTCTCACAAAGCTTTCCCTTGTGTACGGAGACGACTTTTGCAGATTTCTCAGAAGCCACAGCCCATTTATTTAACAAAGCTTCCTGGGAGGTGACTCCTCAACTACAGCCAGGTCCAGTGCTTGTGGGTTGCCTTTGCCACTCTGAACTAAGGAAAAAGGGAAGACAAATGACGGCCTTAATCAGAGGTGGCTTCCTGGCCGTTGGCATGGCGATCAGCTTGCAGATGGTGTTTTGCTTGGCCTGCTCCTTGCTTTGTACAGTGTGGATTAATTGACAATATTTTAAAAATAAGGAGATTGCACATAAATATATGATTTCTGGCTTCTCTTGGAAAATCATAAAGGCTGGCTATCCTAGGTCCACATTCTCAGGCAACAAGCAGCTGCTATTTGGACAGGGCAAGTGTTCTCTAGGTGGCTACAGACTCCTCTGCCTGTGGTGCTCCTAACTTGGAGGTCTGTTGTCAGACATCTGTCACTGGCCTGGCGCTGTTTTCTTACACTTTCCTACATCTCTCATTCCCATGATCTGGCATTAGGGTTTGCACCTGAAGCCACACCCACTCGACAAGTCCAGGAGGTATCACAAACAAGTCCAGGATTCAAACGAAAAGTCCTCTGGAATTGTGCTGCATGGCTGCCCTGTTTGTAATCCCTGGAAACTGACTTCTACTGGCTATTTTTAAAAACGTAAGTACATATATTACTATTTAGATAACGGTATTTTAAATTTTAGTTTAAAGACCAAGCATACCATTGTAGAATATATACTAAGATTTTAAAATACGCATTTGAGACAATATAACCATTTCAGCCAAGAAGTATTAAAATTCCTACAACTAAGTTAGAAATTACGTCCTACAGGCTTTTCAAAAACTTTTTACAGACTATTTAGAAGAGTTACAGGAAACCATTCCCTGCAGCAAGAAAACTTTCTCTCTAAAGCTTCCTTGAGATGAAAAATAAAACAAGGACTCTTCCCCTTTTGCACATCAATGGCTACTGATCAACAATAATAATCATAGTTCACATTTTAATTTTTAAAAATATTTTTTTAAATACAGAAAATATGAAAATGTTCAATCTGCACTTTTCAAATTTTTAAGAATGCTGAGTACTCAGAAAAGATAAATATTGCAGCCACAGAATTTAGAGCTGGCAAAGAAACTTGGAATGTATTAAGTCCAATCACTTCATTTAGGAACGAGTGGAAATCAGTCCAGAGATGTTAAGAGACTCTTCCCAAAGTCACACAGCAAATAAGTGCCAGAGTCTGAATTCCAACATGAGACTCCTGTTTTTTGCTTATTTCTCTTTGTCGGTAACTCTGACTCTGAACCACTACTGATAATATACAGAAATGGATATTGGGGGAGGGCTGGTGGCAGGGGAAAAAAAAAAACAAGAAAAAAGTGGAAAGAACAGAAGACAAAAATGAAAAATAAGCTGCTGACTGAGCAATCACCATTGTCACTGCTGTGTGAAATTTTAATTTCCTCTTTGGAAATTTAGGTTAAAAATACATCTATTTCTATTTGCAGAGTGCTCATCTTCTTTAAGTTTCACACTTCACACTTTACTTTTGAATAAATGTTTATTTTCTAATGTAATCCTAGAGATTTCACTCCGATGAGGGGAACGACTTAGGCTCTAAACATTATATCCAAGCCCCCTTAGAAGTGTGAAGGAATTTACAAAAGTCTCTTTGTACCTACAGGGAGTTAGAATGTCTTAATATAAGCCATTTGAGAGATTTATTTTTGCCTCGCTCTGAAATGCCTGTAGCACACATTTGGAAACCACATTTGTTCACTCAGCTCAGCCTTCCACATTCTTAACGTCCATCTCAGTTTGGTCCATATTAACCCTCAGTTGTGATTATACAAAGTGGTGCCCTCTTTAAGAACAGCAGTGAAAACGAAAACCTTCACAAAGAAATGAGTTGATTAAAAAAACGTAAAAGATACTCTGTCTTCTAGTCTTTACATCTAGAATTCAGCAAGTGATAACTTACCCAGGGTAGGGAAGATACTTGAGCATAGGTCACAAGCTCCTATACTATTTTCCTCAAAACCAAGGGTTTTCTGGGAACGACCCAGGCACGCATTTTAGCACGAAGACTTTTCTTGGCCTCCCTTTCTCTTTGGGGACACAGAGGCAGCACATGCTGCTGAGGCGTCATGACCCCACACTCAGGGGTTTGGACAGGCGGTGGTTTCTCCTAGCCAGGGCCTAAACTTGGATTTTTGTCTGCAATCCATCATTTCAAGATGTGATTTCCACCACCCCCCGCCCCTTCTCCATTTCTGGCTCACTTTATTCATTCTCCTAAGGACCTAGAAATGATATTATCAAAGATTCCATCTCAGTCCCACAATGGATTCTGCCTAATTGATCTATGTCCTTTCATCTCCCTTTTTTTTTTTTTCCTTTAGAAAGAAGAAATGATGAAGAAAATGTTCTTGGAATTCATTTCTGGCAGAGTCCTGTGAGCTTTGCTTTAAATTGTTAGTGAAATGCTTGACATTTTTCCTTCACTTTATAAACATTATGTGCAAATCATTCAGAATCCTAATGGAAGGTAATTTCCCATTTAATGCAGGCTATAAAAATGCCATTTTCTTCTGAAACTGTGCTTTAGAAACAAACAGTACAAGATCTCTTCACACTTGCAAATTCTCCCCACAAATCAATGAAGCCCGATGCTGGAAATGGGGACAAAAGCTACCACCAAGGGAACTTTCTAGAGGCAGCCTAGAAAAGGCAGAGGCATGTCACGGAGTTTGCTGCAATTGAGAATCCAGTTGTGGACACTGAGCCTTCTTAAAAGCCATCTTTGGCACAACTGTGATCTCTGGCTGACCATCACCCTTCTAACAACTTAATCTGCCTAGGGACTGACCTACTGGCCAAGAAGGAGGGGACGTAAGCACTGACACGCACAGTCTGGATGAGGAAGCCAAAGAACTCACTGTCCTATCAGTGTTTTCCAAGTCAGATGCATACAACAGACTCCCTTTGCAACCACTTGCTGGCCCGATTCCCTCTGATCAAGAATCTTGGAAAGAAATCATTCCCGATGCTCTTGAACATTCGCTAACATTCCCCAGTATTCTTTCTTAAAGATATAAAATTAAAAATCTATAAGGTGAAGCGCCCAGCTCTGCTACTTACAGGCTCTTTGACCTCAGGGAAATCTCACTTAACCTCTCTGAGCCTCCACTTACTCATCTGTAAAATGGGCATAATAATGGTACTAGAAACGTGTCTGAAGTATTTAATACATGACCTGACCCCTAGTAAGGACTCAATACGTGTTAACTGCTATATTGTTAAATTATTATTTATTACTGCTTTATTTTTATCACTTCCTCGCAATATTGTTACAAGGATGAAATGAGTTATGTGTACAAAGCATCAAATAATAATACCTGGCTTATTTTTGGTACTCAAATGCTATGTCCTTATGCCCTTAAATGTTACTTTAATTAAAATACTTTTTCATTTTTATTTTATGCCAGTCTGCGAGGTCAAATTTAGTATAGGTAGATGAAAACACCTTCATCAAAGGAAAACTGAGTTGTCTCTCATAGCAAATGAGAGCATGGTATCTTGGGAGCTTGACTGGAGGCCTCATCTCCAAGAACTAGCCCCCTGTTTGGATGCAGGCTGTAAGGGCAGAGAAGGTGGGGTAGGGGATGAGTCCTGGGGTCCTGGGGTCTGCTGATTCTGCTTCATTCAGATATAATACAGGGAGGGAGGTGGGCTGGAGTTGGGACTCATTTTCAAAGTTTTTAGTTAGTTTGTTTATATTCAGCTTCTTTCTAAACAGAAATTTTGAAATGGATTACAATGACATATGTATTCACAGTAGAGGTATTACAAACCAGAAATAGAAAAGTAAAGCCATAAAAAGTAGGGAAACAACATATTTTCATCCAAACACGAGAACCTGTGAGTAAAGGTGGGAGGGGACTATTAAAAATGATACCAGAGCAACAGACATACACTGGGACTGTCCCAAGCAAACTAGGATGCATGGTCGCCCTCAACAAAGGGGAGGAGGAGAACATGCATTAGCTGCGGTCATTTTAATGACTGCTGTGCTTGAACTTCACATCTGGCATTGAGCTTCCTGGGGGCAGGGAGAATAGAGAATGTAATGGGGTACACAATTTTCTTTAAAGAAGGAAGTACACCTATTCTTCAAAAGCCATCAATTTTCTCATTATGAAATACATTTCTGTTTATTCAAATATTCTTACTGAAATACAATTTTTAGAGAATATCTTGAAAAAAGGAAAATATTGCCCATAATCCTACCATTTAGCCTGGTCTATATGCAGATATTGATTTACAAAGTTGTAATCATAGAACACTTATAACTCTGTGTCTTTCTTTTCAACTTAATATCAAACCATAAACATTTTTATGCTGCTACATAATTTCCATGTTAGTAAGTTTGAATAGCTGCATACTACCCCATTTGATAGACCATTGCCTACTTAACCATTATCCTACTATTGACAAATATATATAAATAAATATTGGTCATTAGGCTGTTCCCACTTATAACTTTTTCTTCCTCTATATAGTGCTATAATAGATAGAGGAATATGCTTTTGCTTAAATTCTTTCTTTAGGATACATTTCCAGGAATGAAGCCACTGAGAGTATATAAACATGTTTCTTAATTTTGATAGATACTGCTAAGTTGATTTCCCAATGAGTCACCCCAGGGGTTGGCAGATTATGGCCTTCGGGCCAAGTAATGTTTTAATGGAACACAGCCATGCCCATCCATTTTCATGTTGTCTATGGCTGCTTTCACACCAGAACAGAGTTGAGTAGTTGCAACAGAGACCATATAGCCCACGAAGTGTAAACTACTGGGTTGGCCAAAAAGTTCATTCGTGTTTTTTGTAAGAAAACCCGAATGAACTTTTTGACCAGCCCAATATTTACGACCTGTCCCAGTACAAAAAGATCTTGCTAACCCTTAGATTATCCAAATGTACGTTCCCATACTGCCTGTACATGGTACCACATTCTAACAGAAATGAATTATGTGGGGTCAGACATTTTCTTCCACAACATATTTGTAGTAGATGTTCGTGCTAGAAACCGCAAGCTGGCCATCAAAACCCTCTCTTTCCTTCCTCACAGTAATATAATGTTAGGATGTGGCTCTTCAGTTAACCTCCCCCCCAACCTTTGCATCTAGTTGTGGTCCTGTGACTAAGCTCTCCCCAGTGGGATGGGAGTGGAAGTGATGTGAACCACCTTTGGCTCATTTCCCTAAGAGGAAATCTCTAGCCCTGGACTTCCATTCTTAATTTCTATCTTGTTTGAACCATTGCTCTCTTGAGTTTCTGTATGACAGCAACTACTATTACCCTAACTACCATGCAAAAACTGGTACCAGAAGTGGGGTATTGTCATGATAAAAGCTAAAATTAGTGGCTCTGACTCAGTGGCCAGGTAGTGATGAAGAAGAAACAGATATAATTGGTGTGAAAGCCGGTGACCCTTGTTAGGGTGTGGAAAAACATATGGTAAAACTTTTGCCTATGATAACTTTCAAAGCATACCACATACCAGGAGCTCTAAAGGAAGGAACTGGAGAAAACAGAATGTTAGTGGATGTTACCTCCCATCCTTGGTACATCTAGCAAATTATTATAAGAAAGAGAAGAACTGCCCAGTTTGCAAGCAAAGATAAAAGAGAAGAGAGAAAAATCAGACGTTGGGTCCCAGCATATTAGAAAAGCTTCTGTACGCCAAGGAACAGAAAATAAGCAGGTTGTGCTCCAAATCATCCTCAGAGACTTCTCTCAACCCAGTGAAGGCACCTAGTTCCACAGCAAAGATTAATCTAAAAGTATTGCCTTCTCACTCAAGTCTGCTGTTTCAGATGGCCTCAAGGTAGCCTCAATAAGTTAAGAAAGGTTAGACAAGAAAGGAAAGAAGTAAGGCAGTCTTAAGAGCTACATCTAAGAAAGAAACTTGGATGTGATTACCGGCACATGGAACTGCCTGGGAGATACAGATCAGAAGCTATTCCGTTTTTGGTGGCATTGAATTGTGAAAGGAAGTGCGGGTCTACCCTGAAAACATCTGCATCTATTGAAACTTGAAGAGAAACTCAAGGCCCCTAAGCAGCAGTAAGCACAATTCTCACAGGAGGCAAGTTTCCAAAGGCCACTTCAGATGTGAAGTGAAGATATGGAAGCCATGAAAGACTTCTGAGAAGGCAAATCTAGGGACCTACAGGATAAAGGACAGGAGCGATTCCTCCTGCCACCTTCCAAGGGAGCAGAACCAGGGTCTAATCTTCTTTCACTGACACAGTCCTTGCCATTCCTGTCCAGCAGAATTCCATCATTTTTATAGACTAGTGCCTGCTTTGTATTTCCTGATGTAACTAGGTATGGCTGCCCAGCTAGAGACTGCACTTCCCAACTTGCTTTGCCACGACCTGTGGTCATTGGATCTGAGTTCTCATCCCTGGAATGTGAGTGTGTCATTACTGCCTCACTGGCTTCAGAGGAAATGTCTAGCCTCACCTTCTGTTCTTTCTTCCCTTCCTTCTGGCTGGAGTGGCAACAACCAGGACAACTTGGAAGCCACAGGGTGATGAAGATGGCAGAGCTACCATCAGCTGTGTCTCCTGAGTGACTCCACGGACGAGAACCACCCATCCTCTTGGAATATCCTCCCTGGATTGTTGCATGAGTGAGAAAATCTTATTTTGTTGAGCATTCGTTGTACTTTGGGTGTCTCTTCTTTTTTAAACAGAAACTAGTGTTACCCTAATACAACACAAAAGAACTTCCCAGAGAACTGTACCTGAGTATCCTCTTGATAATATTTTAATGAAATCAATTTTATTCAAATAACTTTAAATAAAACTTTACATCAAAATGTAAATTGAAAAGCAGTACTACATGCTATAAAGAGACTGTAACTGTGAGCACAATTATGATGAAAAATAGACAATTTTATTAAATTCAAGGTAGGCACTTTTGCCTGCAGAAGACTTTTAGCCTGAGGTCTATCTTCTCTGTTAAAACTGGACATAAAAATATTCCAGCACAAAGCTGTAGCTTTATCTCCTTGAAATCAGAATGACTAAAAGAGAATTGAAAAAAAGAATAATTTTCTCATGATGTGATTCAAGGTTCTCTAGCTCTATATCCATTTAGCACCTAAAGCCATCTTGGGTAACAAACAGCAGAGAGATGCAGCCAGTGGGACGTATGACACTGAATGACTTGAAGTTTGCATTAATCCAGCAGACTGAGTGCAAGACCACAGCCTTCCTTTCATGTATCGAATCACTAATGATTATACAATAGGTATGTCTTTAATTCCAAACAATGAATGAACAAGAATGAACACTGTTGGTAGACCATCAATTATGAGGAATATAAGGAATATCTGAAAGATGGAAAGCAGCAGGTGGAGGAAATGAAGCTCAAAATGGTTCCCAAAGAGAGATGCAACAAAAGTGGATTTGGAGGATGCCCAAATCTCAGAGTAAGCGGTTTTGGGAGCTGGATGACTGGTTGGCATTCTGGGAAAAGAGCAGCTTGGTAAGTCCTCCCATCCTGGCTTTGTACCAAGTACCTGGGAGCCCAGGTGTCTGCCTCCAGGAAGGAGTATTGAGTGCAGGGACCTGAAACAGTGCCATGAGGAATGCAACCAGCCAGACAACTAGAAACCAGTGCATCTCACCCAGTGGAGCATCCCTAATCCCTCAAAACCATGGAAAATAGGCAGCAGTAATAGACAGCACCATAGGCAAACTAACATGGAATCTCAAATTAACAGTTGTGCACAGAACCAAGAATAATTGTTTATCCATTAATGCTTGGCAAAAATTGAAGTCTAATAACACAGGTATGGGGAAGCATGTATTGCTCCATTCATGGTAGTGTACCCGTTTTAGCAGGTAATTTGGCAATATCTACGATCACTTAAATGCATTCACTCTAACTCAGTAATTTCATTTCCAAGAAAGACTTGCCTATCAGCCTGTGGAGGCAGATAAAGGACATTCTTTTTAGCAAATAACTGGAAACAACCTTAATGTCCATTAATGGGGAAATGGTATATATAATGGAAAACTATGAAGTCATTAAAAAATAGTAGGGTAACATATATACAATGGAATATTAGTCAGCCATGAAAAAGAATGAAATAATGTCATTTGCAGCAACATGGATGGACCTAGAGATTGTCATACTGAGTGAAGTAAGTCAGACAAAGACAAATATCATATGATATCGCTTATATGTGGAACCTAAAAAAAATGGTACAAATGAACTTTTTACAGAATAGATATAGAGTCACAGATGTAGAAAACAAACTTATGGCTACCAGGGGGAAGAAGGCAGGGGAGGGATAAAATGGGAGATTGGGATTGACATATACACACTACTACATATAAAACAGATAACTAACAAGGACCTACTGTATAGCACAGGGAACTCTACTCAGTACTCTATAATGACCTATACAGGTAAAGAATCTAAAAAACAGTGAATGTATATATATGTGTAACTGATTCACTCTGCTATACACCTGAAACTAACACAACATTGTAAATCAACTATACTCCAATAAAACTTTTTAAAGAATAGTGGGATGGATCTATATGCATGACATGGAAATAACTCCAAGAAATAGTGATACATTTATAAAAGCTAACCACAGAACAATACATCTAGTATGATCTTGTATTTAAAAAACAGCAAAAAATCTAAAACGGTGTGTATATCGTGTATCTATCTATGCACACAAATAGATATGACAGTGTTCATACCAAATTTTTAACAATGGCTACTCTTAGAGAGGGGCTTGGTATGGAGTGGGTGATCATAGGAAACTACAGCGTGATTTATACCACTTGAATTTTATTTTTCTCAGTTTGACCGTTTTATTTAGGAATATATTTGTGCCATTTGTCTAATTAAAAAATAATGATGCAGCACTTAAAGCAGTGCCTACTATATAGCAGGTGCTCAACATATGCTAATTCAAACTTTTTTAAAATTAGTAAAATATTTGGAAAGTGTTAAAAATGTAAATATAAAGGATAATGTAGCATGATGTTTCTATGGCCAAGGTTTGACACATTAGAAGGCAATAAGTAAAGTGATGGAATTCTTCCTTGATATAAGTACTCGAAACAAGGAAGTAGGAAAAGGGGCATTACTAGGGGGAAAAGGGAATTCACCAAATAACCTAAGAGAGAAATCTGAGGTCTCAGGGTAATCACACAGAATACAGCAATAAGCAGTAAGCAAACGCTTCCAGCAGAGCCGTACCGAAGGGCACACAGCACCCACAGAATGGTCATCTCACCTGTTGTCTTTGCTGAAGAGGTGGTGGATACCCCATTGAGCTCACTAGGACTCCTTTTTATGGGCCGTGGCTTGTATTCTCGTTTGGGGATGTTGGATGCAGCCGATATTCTGTAATACAGATTTGAAGGTCAGTCAGACAGCTGATGAAGAAAGCAAAGCCTCCAAGCCTACGTTTGCTCTGCTGTGATAAGCCTACAAATTTAGGTCCTAGGTGATGGTCGTGAAGGGGGTGATTTTTACACGTTGATTCGTGAGTAGCCCAAAGTGATAGCTTTGATATCCCAAATGTAGTTTTTCAACTATATGCAGATATACCTCATTTTATTGCACTTCGCAGATATTGCATTTTTTATAAATTGAAGGTTTGTGACTACCCTGTGTACTATAGGTGCCATTCTTCCAAAAGCATTTGCTCACCTTGTATCTCTGTCACATTTTGGTAATTCTCAAAATATTTCAAACTTTTTATTTATTATTATATTTGTTGTGGTGATCTGTGATCAGTGATCTTTGATGTTACTCTTGTAATTATTATGGGCCCCACAAACTGTGCCATGTAAGACGGCAATCTTAACTGATAAATGTGTGTGTTCTGACTGCTGCAGCTACCACCTCCAGCTGTTCCCCCATCTCTCTCTCTCTCTCTCCTCAGGCCTCCCTATTCCCCCATCTCTCTCTCCCTCTCTCCTCAGGCCTCCCTATACCCCCATCTCTCTCTCCCTCTCTCCTCAGGCCTCCCTATTCCCCCATCTCTCTCTCCCTCTCTCCTCAGGCCTCCCTATTCCCTAAGACACAACAAAATAGAAATTAGGCCAATTAATAACCCTATAATGGCCTCTAAGTCTTCAAGTGAAAGGGTCTCATATCGCTCACTTTAAATCAAAAGCTAGAAATGATTACGCTGAGTGAGGAAAGCCAAGATAGGCCAAAAGCTAGGCTTCTTGCACCAAACAGCCAAGTTGGGAATGCAAAGGAAACATTCTTGAAGGAAATTAAAAGTGCTACTCCAATGAACACACAAATGGTAAGAAGGTGAAACAGCCTTATTGCTGATATGGAGAAAGTTGTAGTGATCTGGGTAGAAGATCAAACCAGCTACAACATTCCCTTAAGCCAAAGCCTACTCCAGGGCAAGGCCTTAACTCTCTTCAATTCAGCAAAGTCTGAGAGAGGTGAAGAAGCTGCAGAAGAAAAGTTTGAAGCTAGCAGCTGTTGGTTCAGGAGGTTTAAGGAAAGAAACCGTCTCCATAACACAAAAGTGCAAGGTGCTGATGTAGGAGCTGTAGCAAGTTATCCAGAAGATCAAGCTAGGATCATTAATGAAGGTGGTTACACTAAACAACCGATTTTCAATGTAGATGAAACAGCCTTCTATTGGAAGATGCCATCTAGGACTTTCACAGCTAGAGAGGAGAAGTCAATGTCTGGTTTCAAAGCTTCAAAGGACAGGCTGACTCTCTCGTTAGAGGTTAATGCAGCTGGTGACTTTCAGTTGAAGCCAATGCCCATTTACCACTCTGAAAATCCTAGGGCCTTTAAGAATTATGCTGAATCTACTCTGCCTGTGCTCCAGAAATGGAATAGCAAAGCCTGGATGATAACACATCTGTTCACAGCATGGCTGATTGAATATTTTAAGGCCACTGCTGAGACCTACTGCTCAGAAAAAAAGATTCCTTTCAAAATATTACTGCTCATTGATAATGCACCTGGTCATCCAAGAGCTCTGATGGAGATGTACAGTGAGATCAGTGTTGTTTTCATGCCTCTTAACACAACATCCATTCTGCAGCCCATGGATCAAGGAGTGGTGTCGACTTTCAAATCTTATTCTCGAAGAAATACATTTTATAAGGCTCTAGCTGCCATAGATAGTGGTTCCTCTTATGGATCTGGGCAAAGTAAGTTGAAAGCCTTCTGGAAAGGACTCATCAGTCTAAATGCCATTAAGAACATTTATGTTTATGGGAAGAGGTCAGAATATCTACATTATCAGGAGTTTGGAAGAAGAATTCCAACCTTCATGTATGACTTTGAGGGATTCAAGACATCAGTGGAGGAAGTAACTGCAGATGTGGTGGAAATAGCAAGAGAACTAGAATTAGAAGTGGAGCCTGAAGATGGGACTGAATTACTGCAATCTCATGACAAAATTTTAACAGATGAGGAGTTGCTTCTTATGGATGAGCAAAGAAAGTGGTTTCTTGAGATGGAATCTACTCCTGGTGAAGATGCTGTGAAGATTGTTGGAATGGCAACAAAGGATTTAGATTATTATAAAACTTAGTTGATAAAACAGCAGCAGGGCTTGAGAGGATTGACTCCAATTTTGAAAAAAGTTCTACTGTGGGTAAAATGCTATCCAATAGCATTGCCTGCTACAGAGAAAACATTTGTGAAAGGGAGAATCAATCAACGCAGCAAACTTCACTGTTGTCTTCTTTTAGAAGTTGTCACAGCCTCCCAGCCTTCAGCAGCCACCACCCTGATCAGTCAGCTGCCATTAACATTGAGGCAAGACCCTCCACCAGCAAAAAAGATTAGGACTTGCTGAAGGCTCGGGTGATGGTTAGCGTTTTTTAGCAATAAAGTATTTTTAAATTAGGGTATATACATTGTTTTTTTTTTTAGACACAATGCTATTGCACACTTACCAGACTACAGTTTAGTGTAAACATAACTTTTATATGCACTGGGAAACCAAAAACTCTGTATGACTCACTTTACTGCAATATTTGCTTTACTGTGGTAGTCTGGAACCAAATTCCCAATCTCTCCTAGGTATGCCTGTATTTGTAAAGTATTTGTCTCTCATAAAGTCTCTGAGGCATCTAGCAAGTACCAGGGATGAACTGGGCACTCGACAATGTTAGCTTTCTTCTCTTTTTCCTCATATAAAGATAGAATTAAGAAAAGATGATGCTCATGTGAGGAGTAGATGAACTACCTGCCTACAAAAGTGGATAGTTCAGGGCTTCCCTGGTGGCGCAGTGGTTGAGAATCTGCCTGCCAATGCAGGGGACATGGGTACGAGCCCTGGTCTGGGAGGATCCCACATGCCGCGGAGCAACTAGGCCCGTGAGCCACAACTACTGAGCCTGCACGTCTGGAACCTGTGCTCCACAGCAAGAGAGGCCGCGACAGTGAGAGGCCCGCACACCGCGATGAAGAGTGGCCCCCTCTTGCCGCAACTAGAGAAAGCCCTCGCACAGAAACGAAGACCCAACACAGCCAAAAATGAATAAATAAATTAATAAACTCCTACCCCCAACATCTTCTTTAAAAAAAAGTGGATAGTTCAGAGACTGTACACACCTTTTGTCTTCCCTCTATAATTACCGCATTGATTTAAGCAAAAATCCCTCCAAATTTATTCATTATGGTCATCCTGTGTAAAACAATTTTCTGTTATCAAACCTGGTCAAAAATTAGGGTAGTTTTTTAACCCAGTATTTTAATTAATAGGTTTACCATGCACACTACATGTATCACTAATTTTCAGAAAAGTAGAGAATACGCTTATCCGTAAAGTCACAGGGAACCCAGCAATGTTTCTTTGACCATTCAGAGGGCATTTTTGACTCTTTCAATATCTCTCAGAGTCAATGTGATGAACATGGGCTGGTATTTGTGCTGGTGAAGTAAAAACACATCTTCTTCGAGACATTTACGTACTATCTGAATACCATCTCACTCCTCTCCACATCCCTAGACGTTGGGGAGGGAGTATATGCCATCCCACCCTCAGCTAAACTCTCATCAAGTCAGCAGTGAAGCCAGGATAGCTCTGTAAGGGCTGAATTCGAAGACAAGTGAGCAACTTTGGTTGCCCTAAACACAGGTCATGAGTAAGGGCTTGAGTGAAAAGAAAAAGGAGAAAAGCTGCCAGTTCCCTTTTCCCAGTTCTGTCCTATTGGCCAAAGCCATGTATTTATTATCTCAGTGCTATCCCACACCCAACCATGAAAGCCAGCTAAAGAAAATTCAAAACAGAACGGGGCAGAGTGGGAAGGGGAAGATGGAGAGAAAGAGAGAGAGACTGATTTCGATTGATTTTAACTCTGCAGCCCTAGGCTTGTAATGAAGGTGAAAGCTCTTACCGCATCTGTAGCTTGCTCTGTAGGTCCTGCAGAATCTCTGTGGACTGTTTGTGATAGTCTAAAGCTGCCTCTATAAACACGGCCAACTGGCTGACTTGTTCTACCTGCAGCAGAAGTGGAAAATTACTCCATGGAGGCCAGCGCCTGTGTAATGTTCAGAAACAGAAGAGACCAGCAACAAAGACCCAGCTTTGCAGGGAAGCGCCCTGTCTGCCTGGGCTCTGGTCTATTTCATTTCATTTCATCGCGACGTAATGATCATACAGGTCATGGTATAGAGCTATAAATGCTGGAAAAACATGTTCAAATTTATTTGTGATTATGAAGTTGATTTAACTCAATAAAAAAAAGCCTACTTTTCCAATTAGATGATCTTCTCAGGAGATTGTTTATGCTATAGTTCATGGATCTGAAAACGGAGAGATAAAGCTTTTCCAATTACAGCTGAAGCCAAGGTTTAGTAAATGAACTGCTTCCTTAGCGAAGTGCCTCTACGGGCACTTTCTAGCTAAGTCACATCTAGCTAAGAAACTAAGTAAATTAAACTGTTCTCGGATAAGAAGGGAAGCCAGGAAGCAGGGCACGCACCAGGTCAAGACTTGCCAGCCCCCTATACGTTTTTGTTGCCCCCTATATGTTTTTGTTGCTATCAGCACAAAATCATTTCCCTGAAAAAAACAGCCCAAAGGAATGAACTAGAAAGACTCTGGCTGCTCTCTTTCCCATGAACCAAGACATTCATGAAATTAGTGACCAAATTACAGTGGACGTAGAAAAATAAAATGAAAAAGTTATGTTACATAAAAAAGCCTAGAAGGCCTGGGGATGCATAATTTGAGGAAGAGCCATCTCCAGTACTGCACTGGAGCTCCCTTCCCTGCTTCCCTACGTGTTTGACGGGCTGCTACAGAAAAGAATGATTCATTAAGCTGATTTCCACAAGCCTCAGAGGCAGGACCACTGGGTTGAGGTGATGGGACAGGGAGGGGGTGGGAGGCAGCGTGAATCTCATGAACTCCAGACCCAGACAAAGGCACAAATCAAAATCAATCCCCCTCTTTCCTAAGCTTCCCCATAGTCTATGCATCACCTCCTTACTTCATTTGCTAATCAGCTTAGTGGAAAGTCTGCCTGTTTATTCACCCTTACACCCTCACCCTGCAAAACCAATCATGGACTCCTTTGCCTTCAAAGATCCAAGCTATTTTCATTTGCTATTATTGACTGTGCTTTAGCTGTCTATACTTTCATTTTCCTTGCCCATGTACACCATTTTAAACACGGGTTCATGTTCATGTAAGATATACATGGACTTCCACTTGGGCCATACTGTGATCAGCGTCTGCACGATGAAATCCCACCGTATTACATTTACTTTACCACACTCTGTGGCTGGAAGAGCAAAAAGCCTAGCCTTAAATTTCCAAAATCTCAATAAACAAAACAAAGACAGCCTGGCCCCTACAAAATCCTAAGGATTTCTTAAGTTTCACCTCTTTGGCTTTTACACATACTTTTAAATAAGTCCAGCACCACAGCCTAACAGGATCACAGTAGAATCTGCTATGGATTCCTTACAGCATAAGAGCTGTGTGCTGGTTAAAATCTGCACCACACTTCTCTATCTTTAGTAAAGTTAATTTATATATTAATACCCACTTTGAAATATGCTTGACATCTTATAATTTTTAAGGGAACAGTGAAAGGTAGTTGAATGAATATTCCTTGAAACACACGTGGTGTTGGGAGGAGAGATCACCAGCTGTCATCTCTGATGTGGCTAAAATACTAGATTATGTATTCCGGAGAGGCATTTGGATTCACTGGATGGCTGACTTTGGGAAGGAAATGGATCTTGGGGGTCCCTTAAAACCTGGAAGACAACAGCAGTGCTGTACAGCACCTGCACATAGTAGGTGCTCAATGCAACTGCTGAAGAGGTGGTTACGAAGCTATAAGTCTCTCGTTGACAGTGAAGCCATGTGGTGCCCCAAGTGGATTATCTGCCTTTCCCTGCCAGAAAAATGGAAGCTTCCAGCTGTCCCCAGGCCATGAGCAGTGAGCTGTATGCAGGTGGCCTCTGCTTCCCAAACCCCAATGAGAATTCAATACCTGGGCTGGCAGAATCAAGGTTGCAATAAACCCAGGCCTGGCGAGAGTCAAAACCTGTCCAGAAGGTAAAACATTTCTTCCACTGGCCACACCACTCAATTTGGCAAATTCACCTATTGAAGCAGGAAACGTCACCTGGGATGAGAAGAAGAACTTAATTCCACTGCCACCTGAGACCTGTGCTGCCACTTGGCTGGTGCCGTCTTGAGAGTAAAGTGTGACCTCACACCCCGGAAGGGTTCCCATGACACACACAGTGGAACAGAATTACCAGAGAATTAGCTCCGGTCTCTGAAAGTAAAGTGCACTTGCTGTTGCAGATGAGGTCACACCCAGCTCAGACGCCTCAAGTGAGAAACTCATGATGCAAACAGACTTCCCTATGGGGCAGCTAGAGGTGAAGGAGGCAGAGGCCAGACAAAGGCAATGCTGGCTGACAAACGGGCCGGGTGAGGACCATGACACTACCTGGGAGGTACATGGAACCATGAAACCAGAAGGAGCTTCTGGTAGACAGAAAAGTGGTCCCCCAAAGGCATCCAAGTCCTATTTCTCCAAATCAGTGAATATATTACTAGATGGCATGAGGGCCTTTGCAGATGTGATTTATATAAAGGATCTGGGATTAGGAGATTACCTGCATCATCTGGGTGGGCCCAATATAATTCCAGGGTCCTTTAAGAGGAAGGCAGGAGGGTTACAGTAAGAAAAGGAGATGCGTCAGTGGAAGCAGAACCAGAGTGAGAGATTTGAAGATGCTTCACTGCTGGCTTTGAGGTAGAGGAAGAGGCTATGAACCAAGGGATGCAGGTGGCCTCTAGAAGTTGGAAAAGACAAAGAAATGGGTTCTTCCCTACAGCCTCCAGGAGGAATTCAGCCCTGCCAATACCTTGATTTTAGGACTTCCAACCTCAAGTCTTTAAGATAATAGATTTGTGTTGTTTTAAGCCACAGATTTGTGATGATTCAGCAGCAACAGGACATTGCCATTTCAGAGCTGCTTTGGCCTATTCTCAAATGAAGCAAAATCTAACAGTGGGACTAGCTCTGGTCAGGGACCCCTGTTTATGGGGGATGGGAGTTGTTACCTTGAGACTCATAGGAACCAAACTCATGGGGCTGATGAACCCACTGAGGCTGCTGGAAGTACCTTAGCCCTGGGGAGGGGGGCAGAGACTAAGAGCGGGAGAAGTTCTCAAGAGCTGTGGAAAGTGTCCAGGGACACTTGGGTGGGATCTGAGCCACTGGGGGAGTCTGTGGACCAACAGCCATTGAGGGGGCTTGTGGAACTTTGGTTGTACCAAAGGAAGAATGGCTCAAAGGACTACATAGTAAAGGCCCTCTAAGATCAACTCTCTGCAACAGGGATATGGAAGTTGGGGTGGCAGAGAAGGAGCAGGGCTGTGAAATCGCCTCAGACCCTCCAACAATCAGTTAGCAAGGGACTGGTAGGCAGCCAGGTAAATGGGCACAGAAGCACACTCTGAAGACCACGGAGAGAACGGAGAGAACTTGACGTGAATAGGTAATGCCCCGCCCAGATCCCTGGAATATACAGTACACACAGCATGCATGAATGCAGAAATGTGCATCTCCTGCGACCTGGCAATCTGTCCCCTTTCACAACTGAAATGACGTACTTCCAAGGGAGGCCACCTTCGATGTGAATTGTGATAATCCAACTGATTTCTGGCTCTGTCATATCAAAGACTCCACTCTTTTTGGATTCCTCAGAGAAGCTGGAGGAAAATTTCTCAGGAATTTTGCAGTCTGGTCATAAACAGATGCCTTTTCCAATAAGGCAAAGACCTTTATTTAGAGTTTCTGAGAAAGTTTGAGTCAGGCCATTAAATTCGTATTAAATTAATAACATGGATAATAATCCTCTACACTCTTATTCTCCACTTTATACTTCTAAAGAATTTCTTGCATGCAGGGGCTCATTTGCCTGACACTGTAAAGGTGAAAGTGACTTTCTAGGGGCATATAGCTGAACAGAGGCAAAACCACAACCAGATTTCAGGTCTTTCACTCTTTGATGGCAGTGCTTTCTTTCTACTAGTCCAATACTTCCTAAATGCCTTATTTGATACATCACAAATCCCTTGATATGCCAATAATAAAATAATAATAGTGGTGTGGAAGAGTTCTATTGTCAAATAAGTTTGAGAAACTGCCTTGTGTATCCTCTTTTAGGAATCTCTTGGAGATTAATTTTTCATATATTCATATAAAGACTCTGAAAAGTCTTGTGATAAAGCAAACCTGTTTCATTTTCGTTAACCCAGGTTTTCCCAAAATTATTTGACCATAAAAACATTATTCACGCAGCACACACTACATCCCATGGAATGAATTTTGGGAAACACCACTCTAGACCAATAGAAAGAACCCAGGAATCTGGAATCTAGTAATTCCACTTGTTCTGGGAGCCCATGGACAGAGGGAGGGTCCCCAGGCTGGGGATTTGTATCAGGAGAGCTTAGAGAATATTGCAGGTGCCTGGTCTCATCGGACTGAAATGGCATCTTCTGTGTGATATCTCTGGCCCCTGCCAATGTCAAAGACTTACATTCCATTATGTCGCGTCACGAGGAATAAACTTCTCTGCGAAGACAGAAGAGGAGAGTGTTAACAGGCCTAGGGGTGATTTAGCATTCCCAAGAAATGGCGGTGGAGACTGGGAACCAGCTGAATATCCTGTACCCCCACCTCAGAGCTAACTGTGGGGGGCACAGGGGCCCCTCTCCTAGGGGAGGGCTGCTCTGGGTGCCTCATCCCAACCTGGCACAGCAGAAAGAACCAGCCCTAGACCTGCCCCTCTGGGCTCCTGGGAAATCTCATGGACCAAAACACCTCCTGGCTTGCATCTGCGTGTAGAATAGGAAGCTACTTAGCTCCGGACAAGGGGTGATGTGATGCTCAAGGGCTCCAATCCAGCACTTACTGACAAGACCCCTGAGGACGACAGCATGGTGCCAAAGGAAACTCTTCTCTTTGATTACCCCATTCCCAACTCTGCCAAAAATAGGTAGAAAAACAGGGCTTCCCTGGTGGCGCAGTGGTTGAGAGTCCGCCTGCCGATGCAGGGGACACGGGTTCATGCCCCGGTCCAGGAAGATCCCACATGCCGCGGAGCGGCTGGGCCTGTGAGCCATGGCCGCTGAGCCTGCGCGTCCGGAGCCTGTGCTCCGCAACAGGAGAGGCCACAACAGTGAGAGGCCCGCGTACCGCAAATGAAAAAAAAAAAAAAAAAAAAAAAGGTAGAAAAACAGATGCCACTTTCCCTTAGGAATGAAAGTTGGAGTAAACAACTCAGGGCCTTCTCACCACCCCTTCCTTCTTTCCACGTTATAGGAGGAGGAGTGATCTGATTGATGAGATTAGGGGACCCTGACACCCAGGGCGACTGGACCCTGTGCTGGAAAGGCAAGAGGGGCGTGGCCCTGGGGTCTGTATTCTTGAAGAAAGTGGGTTTGTGAAGCAGCTTTTCTGCTCTGCCCACCTCACTCTCCCTGAAGGTGGCTCTAAGGTCTCGACGAGGTCTGGGGTAAGTAGTTGGAGGCCCGTGTGGACCCAGGCCCAAGCTGCCCACTCGATTTTCCAGACAGTCCTGTCCTCTAGGCAGGAGGCTGGTTTGTCATCCTTGTTTGGCTGTCTTGTTTGTCCCTCAGTTGGGAGAATGCAGATGTGAGGACAAATGAGCAACCACATCCTGGAAACCTCCAGAAAATCCTAGGAAGAGTTGCATGATCTGCATTTGGAGACCCGGGAAAGACCAAGCTTGTTAATTCCGGTTGGAGTTCTCCTCACATCAGACAGATCTTTGGCAGACAGATTTTGCAGGCAGTATTTGGTGAAGCTTTTATTGTGTCTTAGCCAGGGCTATAGGACATGAGGGCTGGAGAAGATACTGCCTGTTCCCTAGAGAGCGAGACTTTGGGGTTTGCATTGTTAGTGCCAGACAGAGTTGGGCAGGTGGCCCCAGAGCTTCAGACACGCCACCTCAGATGGTCTCCCTTCCTTCACGCTACTCTGCTTTTCACTTTCTCTTTGGAGGGAACACTTGCAAGCCCTTTCCCCAGTCCAGCTTCACTCCTCCCCCTGTGGATGAGATCGAGGAATGTTCATTCATTAGTAGGATGGGTTCTCTGCTCTGCATGGCCAGAGGCCGTGGCTCTCAGCCTGTGTCTGGGTGTAAGAGTCAGGCTGGCTCTGTACTGGGGAGGCTTTTGCCAGTGAGGGTGCAACGAGCAGAGAATGCAATCGAGACGTGGGTTGGCCATGCCATTCCCTCCAACACAGGTGACCAGGAGGCCTGTATCTTACAGTCATTGGGTGTTCTCTTCAGTTAAAAGGGCTTCCCCTTGTTTCCAATCTGCTTTTTGTGTCAATTCCTCAATCAGTCAGAACCCAAAAGGATGATCAGTTCTGACGGATACCCCAAACCTGTAACCCACCATAAGATAAGCATGTCCCACTTGTGTTTGGAGAAAGCGCCAGGGCCTCTGCTGCCTGCCACCATGTCCCTGAGGCCACGCGTTTGACAGAGTCTGTCCTCAAGAAGCAGGCATATACCTGGTCTCTAGCAGGTACCACGTCAGGTGGAATGTCCAATCCATTGGGCAAAGGCAGGGCCTGCAGACCCACTGTGTTTAATATGGGAATTAGACAGATCCCAGCCATCTTTAGCTCCTGAAAGAAAACCTAGCCATCACCAGCCATCCTGAAGCACAGCTCTTCATTCAGAGCTTCCTCACCATGAAAAGAAGCAGACGTGGATACGAAAGTCTGCGTGATGAAGGATGGACATGAGGTCGGTGACCCAGAGGAAGCAGGAAGTCAGGGTTCTGTGAGCTGCAGAGCCACTGGGCCTGGCCTGGTTGCTGGAGAAGGGCCAAGGACAGGCCTGAGGGTTCAAAGCATGCCTCATCCCACCATGTATTGCTTCTTTGTCTTTCCCCCAATAAGTCACACCCACTATTTATCCCCAAGCACCATGCAGTTTCAGTATTAGCACGTCAGGTCCAAGGGGAACTGGAGAACATTTTCTAGACCTTGCCTCATCAACAGGACTGCCAGACTACCTGGATATGGCCAGACACTGTCATGGGAAAAGACAAGGTTGTCCCTTTCTAGGTCTACTTGCTGTTACCCCAAGAAGAGAAAGAAGGCAGTCTTGGGCTTCCCTGGTGGCACAGTGGTTGGGAGTCTGCCTGCTGATGCAGGGGACACGGGTTCATGCCCCGGTCCAGGAAGATCCCACATGCCGCGGAACGGCTGGGCCGGTGAGCCATGGCCACTGAGCCTGCGCATCCGGAGCCTGTGCTCCGCAACAGGAGAGGCCACAGCAGTGAGAGGCCCATGTACCACAAAAAAAAAAAGAAGAAGAAGAAGGCAGTCTTCTGGAGCTTCAATGATAACTTGTGAGTCTCCTCAACTATAAACCTGGGAGGGGCAAAGGTAAGAGCAGCCTCCCTATCATAAGTCACTCAGTAAATGGCAGCTTTCGTCACTGTCATCCTCATCTCACCACCATCAGTCTCCTTAGCACTGCCATTATCTTGAGAATCAGCAACCACAGCACTCAGGGTAACCACTACAGTTGAAAATGGCACTAGGAAAGGTGGGAAGAGAAAGAGGTGGAGCCTATTTCCAAGGCAGCCTTTGAAAGTCCTCCACCGTTTCATTATTCTGATCTCCTCCCATCTCAATGGCCAGTTTCCATGGCTGCCAGTGAAGACGTGGACCCAGGCCCTAAAATGAGGGAGCAGCCCATGCTCCTCAGAGCTGAATTAAGGCACCCCCCCACCCACCCCAGGAAACTTTAGGGGAAACACTGCAATTCATGCCTCTGCAGGGCCAACACCAGGACCTCCGTGGGGCTTGAGTTATAAGCTAGCTCTTACTTCTCCCAGGGTGGGGTGGGCAGGGGTTAACTCATTTGTGACAAGCAGAACACTGTCAACAAATGGACAAATGACTGAGTTCTTATAAGGAAGGGATCATTTCTGATTTTGACTGATACTGAAGGGAAACTGAGGTCTCTTGGGTCAACTGCCAAGACCAGAGCAACTGAGACAGGCCTCCCTAATGGAGTACTTTGCAATAGCTCATCACAGATCATGAATAAAGGTCATAAATAAAGCGCATGGGTTAGACAGCACGTCTGACACATGAGATTCAACCTCAGGGTTTAAATCTACCTCTAAAGGACCCAGGACTGGAAGGGCAACGTTTGCTGCAGCCTGATAAGGAATACATGCATCTGATACCTCACACTTCAAAAAAATCAAATATGGCAATCCAAGACAAAACCAAACCAAATGGCCTATTGCTAGGGGATAATTTAAAGGAAATTTCTATTTTTAAGGGAAAGCAAACAACAAAGAAAAACAGGGAAAACTGTTATACCTCTTCCCATTTCTCATAAGATGTAAAAGAAAAAAACCTGATAAGATATTTAAAGGAGAAGCATAATAGAATGCACTTTTTGGTACAGAGGTTTAATGGACATGGGGATTTCACATTGTTTCCTCCAGGGTTAATGTCTTGTCAACAGTGGACATAATTCCCCCACAACACCATGGCAGATAAAAGGTGCTCAGTACATTTGGTTTGACTTGACTTGAAAGATGCAAGACCTCAATGTACCTTTTAATCAATTATTAGAAGTAGAACACAGTGTTGCAGAAAAATAAACCCTCTGACTTGTTCCAACAGGTTTGAAAGTCCAACAAATAGGTCCAAAGCTAATGCTGGGCTGAGGTGGCTCGTGGCATCACAGAAGCTGGACTTAGGGTGGGAACTCCGAACGGGGCAGGTGGCCAAGGGCTCTTCCCATCAGGCAGTAAAAAATTCCAAATGACTTCTCATTGCCAAGGCAAAGTGGGCCTTCACAGTGCCCACTTGGGGGTTACCATCCTCTTTAGTTCCATTTAATCTAACTTTACTTGGACAAATAAAATAAGAGCTGGTGGCAGGAGTCACGGTACAACAGGATGTTAGCATTTCTGAGGGGTATGTGTCAAGACCTTCACAACCCCCAAGTTCACAAGCACCACTATGGTACAGCTGAAAAACTTAGGTCATGCTTTTATATCCCAAAGGTTCACTATGACAAGTAAAGGCATCAGAGAGCTGGGTGATGAGTGAGGCTCTCCCACTAGCCAAGAGAGTTGCTCCTCCTCAAACATCTGCCTCACTGAGCGCTCTTCACAGTCTTAGCAAAACTGCAAATTACCACATGACTTCAGCTTTCTATTCTCCTGCAAAACCACCAATGCTATGGCCTCAAATACGAAGGCTGGTCTACAATGCACTTCACCTAACACAACCCCACCTCCCCAGGACCAACCCGAGCACATCTCTGAAGCAATTCCAGGATCAACAGGACTTCTCCAGATCTGAGATTTGAGTCAGGACTTGCTGGATATCTGAAGCTATTTCTTAGGCAGGAGAGATAACGGTTATGGAAAATTCCGGAAACTCTGTAACAACTAAGGCTCCAGAGCTTCTCAACATGCTGACCCTTAGTCATACAGCCAATGTTTTCATTCACATTAAAGTCTCCTGTTTGGTTTAAATACTTACATCATTTTCTAAAAAATTAAACATGCTTCTTTCAGCCAACTCCTTTGACTCTTCAAATTTTTCTACTGCTTGTCTGACTTCTTCATCTGGTATCTTACCTACTCGCTTCTTTTTATAATCGTAATCCAGGCGGCGGCCTTCCAGCTTTTTCAGGTGGTGCTAAGAGACAAAGGGGTCCTTCAGAGAACTGTGATGCTCAAACACAGCACAAAGAAATATTCAGCATTTCTGTGAAAATAGTCATTGCTTTTTCTTGGCATAAATTCTAGGGGGCAGGATCCCACCCTACACTTCTTTTGCATGCACTCAGCATCTATTACAGGCTCCCTTCACTGCCGGTATACAAGGGATATTTGTGGAATGAATGAATGGGTAGATGGATGGATGGATGGATGGATGGAAGACAGAATGAATGAGTGTCTATATGGAACATAGGTGCAGTATCAGTATGCAGATTAATTTTCCAAGGTTCTCTATAGGACCCCTCACTTACGCTCCATTAATGTCCAGATAATTTCCAACCAAATTAACTATACCCAAAAAACGGATGTTTCTTTTGGTACTATTGTCAACTCCTCACTAAGAATTAGATTATAAAAACACAAATTTCTAGTATTCTCTAGAATACTTAGGCATCTTCCATAAAGTTCCCGAACAATTACAGAACAAGTTGAATAAGTGCCCTCGATGAATGTGATACAGAGGACAGATGCTCACAGGCAACCTCTGAAATGATGGAATTTCTTTTTAAAAATATGATCTCTTTAACAAAGTAAAACAATTATAAATATTAGAGGTGTCCATTCGTGGAATGCAGTGCCTTGTGTGGTAGTAAGTTCCCCATCACAGTTTGTGTTCAAGTAGAGGGATCCCATGTCAGAAATACTACAGAAGGGATAACCTCACAGGGCAAGGGAGTTTATGACCATAACCCCTGGAAAACAGATATCTGATATTGAAAGTGTATGTGAAAACAGATGGTCCCACTGAAGCATGTGGGTAACTTGACTATTCTTTTTAGCGGGAAGCACTGGTTCTAACCTCCATAATGATTGGGTGAAAAGAGTATATGGGACAAAAAGTCAGAATCATCTCTCTTCTGACATGTTCTTCTGACTCTGGGCAGGTCTCTGAATCTCTCTGTGCCTCCACATATGTGGCTGTAAACGGGCGCAACCAGACTTTGTCTGGCTACTTATGGGTGACAAAACATTTATAGAAGCCCTCTGAGTCCACAAGACCTTTTACAGATATGTCAGTCATGTGTTAAATGAACAGGCTCTCCACTCCAGATGTCCAAGATATATAGAACACAGTTGAGACTATGAAAAGCCTTCTGAATATTAGACTCTTAATTCCTGATCATCTATAGGATTTAAGTTTAAATTTACACAGTTTCTCTATCAAACCAGAGTTGAAGAACAAGAGACACCATTTAGAAAATTATTTTTTTGCATAGGGAGAAACATTTAAGGATATGTGTATTTTGTACATTTCTCCCACTCACTGCTCAGGATCCATGTTTGTGTCCATGACTGGCTACCCTACTGAACCAGGTCAAGCGGAAGAGCAATGTCATCCAGTGGGCTTTCTGTACAGCTTTCTTCAAGGTCAGCAGCACAAGAAGAAATGGCATATTATGTATTTCAGCAAAGGAGGTATTTGGTTCTAAGGTTCTGCATTTGGGAAAGATGTGATGGCATCCCCACAACACAGAATGTCTCTTCTCTAGAATCATCTGTTCAAGAATAATTTGTGAGCACAAAGGCTGTGCCAGTCATGCAGAAGTGAACAAAACATGCCTCCTTACTCCAAAGCACTTGCTGCCAAACAACAGAAAAAGAGAAGCAGTGATGTTCACAGCACTGTGAGCACAGAAGGAGCACCTGATTAAGCCGGGGAGAGAACAAGAGCTTCCCAAAGGACCGAACATCTGAGCAGGGATCTGCAACGTGAGATGACTTAGCCAGGAGAAGGTGGAAAAAGAGAAAGACAAAGAATGAAAAAAGAACACAAAGCAAAACATCCCCTGGGGACTGTAAGTAATTCATTGAGGCCGGGCAGAGAGTTCAAGTGGGAAGGGGAGAGCAATCAACCCGTAGAGAGAAGGAGGGGCCAGGAATTAGGGACTACGGTGCTGGATCTTTACCCCCAAAGTCAGTGGGCAGCTACTGGGGGCTTGTACCTTAGGAAGACTCTGGCTGTGGCATGGAGAGTGGACTGGAGGGGCCGAGATGTGAAGCCGGGAGTCAAGGGCTGCTGTGCTGATGTGTTTAAACGTTAACCCGAAGAAGCCGATAGAGAGAAAGGCTAAGAAGGGAGATTCCGGAGAGAGGATGCCGGATGTGGCAAAGGCCCTGAGGAGATGAGGATAATGGACTCTGGGGCCCAGTGGAGGACTGGCCTGAGGGGAAGAGGACAATGGGAGTAAGGAGCTGAGGAGGATGCTGGGGGGTGCTGGGGGGGGGTTGGTCGGGTAGCAGAATGTCCTGGGAGTTCCTGAACGGTTGCTTTCATTTTTCTTTCAACCTTCCTAAATTCCCCTCCATAGCCTTTGGTTTGGGTGTAAATTCTAAATGCCTATACGGGCATCCAGAACTTTCTATCAGGAAGCTCTGGAGCGGAGGAGGATGCGGGGGGGGGCGGGGGGGGGGGTGGTCGGGTAGCAGAATGTCCTGGGAGTTCCTGAACGGTTGCTTTCATTTTTCTTTCAACCTTCCTAAATTCCCCTCCATAGCCTTTGGTTTGGGTGTAAATTCTAAATGCCTATACGGGCATCCAGAACTTTCTATCAGGAAGCTCTGGAATAGGGCCCAAGTATTTGCATTTCTAACATGCGATGCTGATGCTGCTTAGGGACCACACCATGAGAATTTGGGCCTGAAGAAAGGAAAAGGGGACATCCCCAAGGTTTGGATGACTTCCAAGCTGGCCCAGGCTGCATTCAGATCACTCCTCAAGGCACCACCAGGAAGGTCTTCTGGGCAGCTTCTCAAGGGGGTGCCCAAAGAAGGTCTCGATGCAGCCTGTCCCTCCAGAGTAGAAGTCCCTGGCAGGGTAGAAGTCTCAAGACTGTTTTTGCATATGTGCAAAAGCACCAAGCAAGTGGCATGTGATTACCTACAGGTCCCTGAAAGCTCCCATGTATGCTCTGGAGGGCCATTTTTAACATTTTCCAGATACAAAATGTTGATTCCTAGGTACTGATTTCCTTAAGAAGTAATGGAAAATAACGATCACTAGTGCAACGTATCAAAAGACGCAGCTAGAGAGTGTTCTAATTTCATGTAGCTGCCCAGTAATAGCCAGGACATGGAAGCAACCTAGGTGTCCATCGACAGATGAATGGATAAAGAAGATGTGGCACATATATACAATGGAATATTACTCAGCCATAAAAAGAAATGAAATTGTAAAATAGATAGCTAGTGGGAAGCAGCCGCATAGCACAGGGAGATCAGCTCGGTGCTTTGTGACCACCTAGAGGGGTGTGGGATAGGGAGGGTCGGAGGGAGACGCTAGAGGGAGGAGATATGGGGATATATGTATATGTATAGCTGATTCACTTTGTTATACAGCAGAAACTAACACATCATTGTAAAGCAATTATACTCCAATAAAGATGCTAAAAAAAAAAAGATGCAGCTAGTATGGTATGATTTTGATAATCAAAAATCCAATACACGGAATTCACTGGCAGTCCAGTGGTTAGGACTCTGTGCTTTCACTGCCGATGATCCGGGTTCGATCCCTGGTCAGGGAATTAAGATCCCACAAGCCGTGGGGTGTGGCAAAAAAAAAAAAAAGGATTAAAAAATAAAGATTGCTCTTTAAAACATTCAGTACAAAGTTATGCAGTCATTTTGTTATGTGAGAAATGACTGTAGAAATATGTATCTTGAGCTTGGCTTCTAGCTGGCTTCAATAAGGTACAAAATAAAGGGCTAATTGATCCTGGGACTCTTTCCCAATGAGGCAGGTAAACATAACTGAGTTATTTTTTTACCACCCACAATAAGATGATGCTTTCACTGAGTCGCTATAGAAATGTTCTAATGATTTTAAATAGTATAAACATCATACTAAATAGCAACAGGCAGATTTATAGCCTAGAAAACTTACCCCAATCTCTTTTAAATCTTTGTCTTGTAGTAACTGAAGTGGATCAATAAAAGTTTGCTTTACATTAATATCAAGAGAGTCTTTCACCTCAGCCATTAGCTTCATGGATTCTCCAACTTCTATCAATGCATTGCCTTCAATAGAAAATACAAATAAAAAAGGTTCTTTAGCAGACCTAACTCTAAGTTAACAGTGATATTTATTTAATTTTTTCCCCAAAGTTTGTGATGATCAATGGTGTGTAACAAGGTCCTCATCTCTGGGACCTTTGAATCTTGACCCAGAGAAAAGAAAATGTAAAAACGAAAAAGTCTTTCTAAATATTTTCCACATTTTCCTCACTACTTCTAAACTTGCTCCACCGCATAGAATAAAACTCTGAGGCTCAGACAGACTGAGGCACTTACCATATCAGCCACTAGATGGGGTTAAAGCTTCTTTTTTTAAACTGGTAGTTTTGTGAACTGGCACCAAGGGTTCCTTAGAGGCGCAAGAACAAAATCCGTCTTTGTAAACAATAAAAGGATTCATTCATCAGGGGTTAAGTATTAACCAATAAAGATTACAACAGAAATAAATGAACAAAACCTCATCTCAGCTTCTAGCTGCTAGGTTTTCTTGAGGCCACTCCTTGTATTCTTGAGATGGTTCTAAGTTTCCCTACCCTTTCTGATGTCAAAGAAAGTCTGGCAGTGTCACACAGGACAGCCTTTCAGCAGGGTGGGAAGGGTCTTCTCTTGCAGTGAGGTCCAGGCCAGCCATGCCAGACTTGGGCAGCGATGGGCAGCTTTAGCTGGATTAAATCCTGGTATTCGGCACCAGCTAACCTGCAGTAATTTGCAAGCAGGCATCCTGGTAGCTGAGCACTATGAGGGTTGCAGGTTTTCTAGAAGACATCTCTGGGAAATGCTGCACTAAACTGAACTCTTTTTCCTGTAGTTGGGGTTTTCCAAATCAATCTCACAAAAAGTTAGAGCTTGGGGTCTCTCAACTCCCAGGCTTGAAGAAGACCTGAAATCCCAGCCCAAGAATTTGCATTTCTAGCTAATTCTGACCTTCAAGTTGTTTCACCTATGAGTCATAGGCATGTACAGTTTATTCATCTGTAAAACAGGGATAGCAGGGGCTTCCCTGGTGGCACAGGGGTTGAGAATCCACCTGCTGATGCAGGGGACACGGGTTCATGCCCCGGTCCGGGAAGATCCCACATGCCGCGGAGCGGCTGGGCCCGTGAGCCATGGCCGCTGAGCCTGCGCGTCCGGAGCCTGTGCTCCGCAACCGGAGAGGCCACAACAGTGAGAGGCCCGCGTACCGGAAAAAAAAAAAAAAACAAAACAGGGATAGCAATATCACCTCACCTCACTTTTTATGTTTTTTAAGAAATAGCCTAGATAGTGTATGTTATAGGACCTTGCAAAATGTAAGTGGAAACCATTACTCCAAACCACAGCTGACCGAGACTCCGTTTTGGCGCATGGGTAGTTTTATTCCTCCTGGGAGGCTATGTCTCCTTAACTAACTCCCCAGAGTCTGGTTCTAACTCATTCTGAGATGGAGATGAAAACGTCCTTTCCTGGTCTGGGGACTCTTTCCTGCCCAGCTGGTCAGAAATGGAGGATATGGCTTCTGACCCCACTGCTTGCTCTGCCACCAGTGCCCACACCCCAGAGTGTCAGTTAATTTAGCTTTGATGAAAACATTTCCAAATATGTTTCATAGAAGGTGCCAAAGGTGACATTCTGAATATTAGCTGTCACCTCCATGGGTTTGATATCCCTTCCAATTCCACGAGGACGTGGGACTCAGCCTCCATCGGTGGAGGTCTCTGCACTTGAGGAAGTTTCTGTGTGGCCCCAAGAAGAAAGCATCCAACAGCACAGTCTTTTCCTCAGAACAGCAAGCAACCCCTCCATTCCTAATGCCCTCCTGATGTCAGCTCTCTCTCGCTGGGCGCCTAGGAAGCTACGAAATTGTCTGCCCTTCAAATCCCCTGCCCTGTCACCTGACCAGACGCACTGCAGGACTGTCCATGGATGTCAGGGCCTGCCTGGCGGTCTCTCCTGTTCCCTCCACTGGTCGGCCTTCAGGACAAGGAAAAGGCCATCTTGGCCCCATTCACCCAGGAAATAAAATAAAATTCACATTATACTGCTCTGAAGGATACTGTTACCCTCTGTGACTAACTAACACGTGGGATTTTTTTTTTAAGTTTTCAAACGACTTTCCCCCCACTCTCCTAGATGAATGACTATGGCCTAATACCGGAATCCTCAATTTCCATATCTTGCTTTGCTACCACTACATGAATAGCAAACGTGCCAAATTCTCCCGGAAGATTTAACATATCAAATTCGACTCACACCCAACATAATTTATCAATTTAAAGTAATCGCAATCAAAACTTAATAAGTTTTTTGGGGACTCCCTGAGGGTCCAGTAGTTAGGACTCAGCGCTTTCACTTCCAAGGGCCTGGGTTCAATCCCTGGTCGGGGAACTAAGTCCTACAAGCAAAAAAAAAAATTTAATAAGTTTCTTGCTTTTTAGTAGAGGGGACTTAAAATGACTCTAAGTTTCATCTAGAAAAATAAAACAGATGAGTATGTCCATGAAACTTTTATAACATCTAGGGGAAATTTTAGTTAAATATATTAAAATATATTTTAAATATTTAAAACAACATGACACTTGAGCAAAACAGGGTACAGATCAAGAAAACAGAAAAGAAAGACCAGAAACAAACTTAAAATATATAAAATTTTATAATAAAAAAGTTATAGAAAATCAGCAGAGAAAGGTTGAACTTTTCAATAAAGTGTTAGGGCAACTAGCTATGTATTTGTGAGAACACAAAACTAAAACCCTATTGCACAGTACTCATCCATTAAATTCAGGAGCTTGAGAATTTAAAGGTAAGAAAAGAAAACATATGTATGAAAATAAAGTATAAATAAACATTTACACAGCATATTAGTGAAGCGGGGAGGAGCGGAAATTTTTTTCTAAACATGATACCAAAGCCATAAACCATAAAAAAAGACCAATGAGCCCCACTGCATAAAAAGCAAAAATCTTGTTCCATTAAAATGACCTCCACCTACAACATCAGAAGGTATATGCCTAACTGGAGCAAAACTGCATCAGCATATGAGACAGACAAAAAGCAAGTATCCTGACCACTGAAAAGGCTCATAAACCAGTAAGAAAAAAAAAAAAAATGAACACCTTAATAGAAAAATAGGCAAAGGACACAAATATACAATTCACAAAGATGATGACAAACATGAAAAAAAAAATCTACCTCACACATAATCCAAAAAATAAAGTTAAAACAGCGCCCAGATATCAGTTTTATTTGCTATAAATCAAATTATCAGTTATTTAAAAGGAAACTAAAAAGATAATTCCCAGAGTTAGTACCCGTGCTGAGAAACACACTCTCATACCTTCCTGGCAGGAGTGTCAAAATGGTATAACCTTTCTGGAGGGTCATTTGGGACTATGCTTCAAACACCTGAAAAATAGGGTATACTTTTTTCTTTTTTTTTTCTGGTCAAGCACTATGGGTTTATTTAGTAATGTAAAATCCAGTGATGATTAATTTTTCATAGCTGCCTACATATACAAGTTTTCATGGCATACAGATTGTCAAGAGAGCTCTCTAGGTTACAAAAGATACTTGTTAACCAGATTTTTTCTGCTAAAATAATAACTTTAATGGAAGACATAAGACAAAAAAATTAGATAAGATTTGGTACAGTATAAGACCCCAGCAGGGTACAGTGCCAAATTAAGAACAGAAAAAAGGTCTTTAGAAGATAGCAGGTTCTAATATGTATATGTATAACTGTTTCAATTTGTATACACCTGAAACTAACACATATTGTAAATCAACCATACTCCAATAAAAAATTTTTTATAAAAGGATAGTAGGTTCTAGCTATTTATCAAACTATATAAACTTATAAGTAAAGCCTTACCAGATTAGTGTACCAGAGGTACCAAATTAGTATACCAAAGGAGTGGGACTTAGAAAGACTGTATTTCCTTTTTGAAATTCAAAGCATCTCTAGGAACTAGAAAAGTTATTTTACAGATGACTACACTAAAATTTTAAACAACAACAAATGACCTACTAAGGCAACGTAAATATGTTTCAAGGCTAGAAAAACTATCCCCATACTTTCCTGACATCACTCTAAACATAAGAATCACAGTATGCTAAAATCTCAAAGCTAATATATTAAACATATTTGATATTTGGGGCTTTCTGAAATTATTTTTAGAATTTTACTTTACAAGTGGGAAATGCACTTTTAATTTTTTAATGACATTTTCCTCCTAGAGATAGAATTTAGACATTTATATCTTTTCAGAGCAAAAAAGTCATCAAAATAGGAGACTAGCATAGTACCAGCCTACAGATAATGGTTATACATGCATGTGTCTTTATTAGTCTCCAAACCATTAGGAATTTATTTCAAACAAGGTTCTCTAAGCCTTCATTATTTGTATGCAAAATCCAGAGAAAACCAGTTTATCAAATTACGATTTCGTGGTCACGATCAGGGAAAATGATACTCTTCCCTGTGAAGAAATACATGTCAGTTGTTGCAGAGGCAATTTAGACCTCTTTTATTGTCTGTTACCCAGGACGAACCTTTGCCAATATCTAATTACCTACGGAATCAAATTTAAATAAAAGGCAATGTAGACCTCTTTTATTGTCTGTTATCCAGGACAAACCTTTGCCAATATCTAATCACCCACAGAATCAAATTTAAATAAAGTATTAGAAGGTAGCCCATATGATGGGTATAATTTAGATGATCTTAGCCTAAATTTATCTTTTGCTCCTCAATAAAGCACACTGACTCAGATATATGTTCCACAGATGACATGCTTTTTCTTAATCAGTGCAGAAATATAATTTGTACATCCTGAAAATATCTTTATCTGTCTATCCATGAAGAAAGCTTCCTCTTATTTGCCTCTGTCTTGTTTTGAATATATAATTCAGAGGTTTACAAACTTTTCCAATGACTGTATTTCAGCTTGTGTCTCACCAGGAAACATTTGAAAGGATGTTTTTATTTTATAGGTTTACTCTTTGAAATTCATTATTGCTCAAGTTAGTAGTAGTGGGCAGTTTTCCTGTAGAGAGCAATTCCAAACACAATGAGTAGATGCCTGCTGGCTCTAATCAATAGGTTGTACCTCTTGTCCTTTCCCTATATTTGACCACACACTATTCTGTTGTCCATGGCCTCAGGCAAATCAAATTGGTCCTTTCTTCCCACCCCTCCCAAAAGGCCAAAACAGTTCAATGGCTCAGTTTTAAATAAGATTTATAACTGCCTACAATAATCCTTTGAAGTTTTCTTACTAGAATGAAACATGAGTTTTAGGAGAGTTTCTGATTTAGTTGAAGCGGGGTGGGGGGAGTAACAAGCAATAGTCACAGTATTTTTAAACAGTATAACAATTCAGTGAAGATTATACATCAACTGATGTTGCCCTAAGTTTTCTCAGTTTTAAATGATTTTCTTTTTAATTGCTAGGGAACAGGTTTAGACACCGGAAATAAAATACAGGCCAGTCCATTATTTACATGTTCTTCATCTTGGCCATGAGTTCTTCCAAGCTTTCACCAGAATCTTCCACTGTTACTTCAGGTACAGAATCTCCTTGCTTTGGGGGAACTGTATATGCCACTGTTCCTTCAGGTAAGTCAGGAATTGGACCTGAAGAATTTTTCAGTTCCTCTTCTGAAAGCTCAGGTACCAACTCAATACCGCACTCATTGTCATCATATATTATTACCTCTTCCTCTTTTTGAACAACCTCCTGTGTGGGCAGTGCTGCTACCTTTTTCTTATATTCTTCCTGTTGCTTCCTACAATTTCCGTCATCACACTGAGGATTTGGCTTCATGGACATAGTAGGGAAAAAATCCTGCATTGCATTGTATCCAAGGTAAAAACTAACAGTACCAAAATTTAACAGAAACTTTAACACATTTTTGTACCAAGATCCCAGCAACAACTCCCATAGTGGTAGGAAGACTGGCTGCACAAACACCTTCTCGTTTCAGAGTCTTCTCATCAATATTTGCAGCAACTCCAAGCGGTGGAGCACACGCAAAACAAGCAGATTCTCCAGGAATTATGAGCTGTATATGCCCTGAAACTGCATTTTCACTGACCCCAGACTCCATCCATGTTTGTCCAAGCTCATGACAAGCTGTATTTATTGTCCTTCGAGCTTCAAAATTGTCCACACAGCTAAGAACTAGGTCAACAGGTTTTCCTTCTTCTAATCCATTACTTATTCTAACCACTCCCAGAGTGGTAGGAAGACTGGCTGCACAAACACCTTCTCGTTTCAGAGTCTTCTCATCAATATTTGCAGCAACTACAAGCGGTGGAGCACACGCAAAACAAGCAGATTCTCCAGGAATTATGAGCTGTATATGCCCTGAAACTGCATTTTCACTGACCCCAGACTCCATCCATGTTTGTCCAACCTCATGACAAGCTGTATTTATTGTCGCTCAAGCTTCAAAATTGTCCACACAGCTAAGAACTAGGTCAAAAGGTTTTCCTTCTTCTAATCCACCATTACTTATTCTATTCATGAAAGGTTCAAAGTTTTCTGTTGTGGTTATAGTGTAGTTGTGTACTTCCAAAAGAACATCAGGACTAATGTTCCTCAAAGTATGTTCTGCTGCTTGAACTTTACTTAATCCTGCTTGATGAGGTTGGAAGAAAAGTCTATTCATATTGGCCAATTCCACCTTGTTATAGTCAAAGAGTAGCAACTTACCAATGCCACATCTTGTCAGCATTTCAGCAGTCACACTGCCAACTCCACCAACACCTACTATTGCTACAGCAAAGGTACGGATTTTCTCATAGTCACAATTCCCATTTGTTTCAATGCCATAAGGTGGCTGTAGGGGTTGGAATTCACCACCTTGGGGCTCATCTTTTCGATGCGGGCCCGACCGCCTCCTCCCTCGCAGCCCCCCGGGGCCCGGCGACTTCTCTCCTGGGCCAGTTTCCGCTCCAGCTCCTCGACCCGCTGCTGCAGCCGCTCCACAGCCTCGGCCAGGCTGGGACCCTGGCCGTCGACGTCGCCACCACCCCATGCTGTTGGCCTGCTGGGCCCACGAGGGTATGTGAGGAGGCACCTCGCGGCGGCCTTCCCAGCCCACAACCCTGAGGAAGCCCTCCCAGCGCCTCCCGGACTGACAATCTCCGCCGCTCCCGCAGGCCTCTCAGCCGGGCATACTCTTGACTCAGCAACTTCACTACCAGGAATTTCATCTAAGAACATAATCTTGGATATTCCCAAAGCTTTATCCATGAAAGTGTCTATCGTAAATGCTATGTAATTTTTTTTTCACATAAAGAAGAAAAATCTAAATATCCTAAATGGGATTGATTGAACAAACTGTGGATACATGGAATATTATGCAGCCTTTAAAAACAATATGGTAGAAGACTGTCTTATGACATGGACCATGCTCTAGCCAGTGGGAATAAGCAGATTATACAAAAGGGAATTAGGGTATGTATACTATAACCCCATTTTAATTTGTTTAAAGGTGTATGTGAATATATATAAGAATAAACAAAAGGTATAAACGATATACAGCAAAGTGTGTAATTGGGCCCATCACTGGGGAGGTAACTATGGGTGATGCTGGCATTTTCCTTTATTTTACTTGCCTATGTTTTCTAAACTTCCTGCAATAAACATGTATTACTTTTCTTTTAATTTTTTTTTTTTTTGGTTGCTCCACTCAGCATGCAGGATCTTAGTTCCCCAACCAGGGATCGAACCCACGCCCCCTGCATTGGAAGCAGCAGGGTCTTAACCACTGGACTGCCAGGGAATTCTCGAACATGTATTGCTCTGATAATATGAAAAAAGTAACAAGCGTTGTTAAAATGAAGGTTTTGTGCATAACCTAAAATCGACAAAGGATGCATTCTCAGCTCCCCCAGGTGATGTGGGAATACTCACCAAAAGTGGAGCCTTCCCCGAGCTCCTTCCCGTATTTCAGCATGCAGTCGCCCAGCAAGCCTTCCGTCTGTGGGTACCCCGTGGTTTTCACCTGTCCTCGGATCTTCGACACAGTGTTCAGCATTCCTAGCTTAGCTCTGTATGCTTAAAAACATTATCATTTGTAATTCCTTAAAATGGCACGGCGGAGTGACAGGTACATAGCATGTAACAAACGGGGCTGGAGAAATCAAGGTCGCCCTAGACAAAATGTCAGAGCCCTGAGACAGGAAGGTAACTTGCGTGACCAAGTTACTCACATGGTTTTCTAGATTCTTAACCAGGGTGGGTGCTAAGGGCACTGTTGCACAAACATGATGAAAAATAGAAATTATGGCACACACTCTTGACTCCCAAATAATAGTAACCGGGGCTCTCATTACCCCACCCACAGCTTACTCACTGACTCAGACACTGACACCTGGGCAGACAAATTTTCCTGGGGACCAATTGCAAACTAAGAACAGAATTGCTGAGGTGGATGTTGCAAACCAGCTGGTGGTTAACAGCCCCCCACCCCCAAGAGTGTATCCAGACTGATCATATCTAACTTCATGGCACAGGGCCACTGCGCTGCACACTCCTGTTTAGGAAGCCTAACCAATAGGAGACAGATGCCCCCATGGGGAACCGGAGTCTGTGTTGACGGTCCCTCAGGTGTAGCTCCACTCCTGGACCCAAGGGAAATGATAGGTGACCACTAAGTTCTTTCTCTGACTTAGGCCATAAGTGTTTACTAATCCCAGCTCTGTGTGACACACATGCTAATTACTGGGACTCCAGAGAGACCTAAGACAGCCTCTGACCTCAAGGAGCTCACACTCTCGTTACTGGAAGGCAGAAAATACAAGATGTAATTATGCAAATAAAGTCTGATGTGGTGTACAGAAAGGAAAATATAACAATATGCTGAATAAAGATGGAAAGATGCCCCCCCAAAAGTGCAGAAATAGTGTAAGATGCAGAAGGCGGAATGCTTATTATGGTTTATAACCAACAGATAAAAGAGCAGGCTGCTTTGGCCAAAGAAGAAATTAATACAGGACAAATCAGGAAATACCTAGGGGAAAATGTGACTATGAACTGAACACCAAGCTAAGGACTTGGGAATTTATTCTGTAGGCTAGGTGGTGTTTGAGATAATTATAGGTTGTAAAGGGGTACATTTTATTGTCTTTTATTTTAATAATTACATATTTATTTTAAAGTATTCTAGACTAGTGCTTCTCAAACTTTAATGTGCATGCAAAGCACCCAAGGATCCTGTTAAAATGTTGAGTCTGATGCAGTCAGTCTGGGATGAGCCCAAGTTTCTGCATTTCCCACAGTCTCTCAGGGGATGCCTATCCTCCTGCGCCATGGACCACACTTCGAGTAGCAAAGCTTTAGACACTCACGGTGCCAGTCTTTTTGCATCTTGCCCACCCCATCCTTGAAGCACTTATCCTCCCGGTCCCCAGGAACACAGGCTTCACTCTCCCGCCACACAGACAGACACAGACACAGACACACACACACACAGACACACACACACACACAGACACACACACAAACACACACACACACTCTGCTCCTCTTCCCCACTGTCAGGGCGGGATGTGGGGTGCAGCAGTCCTGTGACTGAGGGCCACTAAATGGAATGAGAGGCTGCTAGGCCTCCCTTCCTCTTCTCCAGGAATAACTAGAGGTGTCTGGCCAAGTGGACACTTTCATTGTTGGCCAGTACCTCCCTACCCCATTCCAGTGTCAGCTCATTGAGGGCAGGTTCCCTTCCAACTCAACCATATATCCCTGGACCCAGGAAACCCCCTTGCCTAGAGGGAGTATTTGCTAAATATGTGTTGACTGATTCATCAGGAAAAGGGACTTGTGTGGTTCAATCACTGACGAGGCCCAGGAAGAGATATATAATTATGCTTTTTAAAACTGTACAGTTTTAAATAATCAGCTGTACAGTTTTAAAGAATTCGATACCTGCCATCCTGCCTGGACATAATATTTTATTCAATGTATGTTTTTAAATTTATTTTCTATATTTTCAGATGGTTGGATGTGTGCTGATTCCTAGAGCCGAGGGAATCACGATAATTATGTGCAAATAATAAATTCATACAAAGTAAAGGCAGATTTGGAAACCCACAGAATTCAAAGCTTGGACGCCCTCTATTGGTTTATATAGTTTAGAACTTAGGAAAACTTCATCAAGGGATGCTGCTTCAATACCTAGGAGTCAAAGACCTCCTGTCCAGAAGCTGCGGTAATACTGGACCTTCTCATGTTTCTCATGTTTATCATACCTCACTTCATCAGCATTTAAGCCATGAAGTGAAAGCCATTTCAAAGTCACAGGCACTGTTAGAACAGGATGGCAGAAATTTTAATAAAAAAGAAAAAAGAAAAACAGAGGAAACAGCTGAATAAGAAAACATGGACAAAATATTTAGTGGGTTTCTGAAGCATCTCATAAAAAATGTCTTTGCTTAGCAGTGTCTTGCTGCTAAGACCAAGACTCCACCCAAATAACATCACCATAGTTCACAGAAGTGTCTACTCTGTTTGTCATCAGCTAGGATTCACTGCAACTCCCTTTAGTCACTCAACTTAAAAAAACTGAATTTCATTATTCGGGCACAGAGGACATTGTTTCTAGATCACGTCAACCATATGCTCAGTAAACCTGGGTTATTGGAATCTCTGACAGCGAATGAACAATTGAATATTTCAAGACATTTTCTAACTTTACCTGGATTCGGCTGAAGATATTCTGTGGCTTTTGAAAGAATTTCTGCAACAGCTTTATTGGTAACGTCTATTTTCTTAAAAAAAGAGAAACACATGAAGATATTGGTAAATGACAAACAATGACTTCTACAGAAAAACAAACAGAGAAATAAATTTGATCAATTTAATATTTATAACACCATTATAATGATTTTAATACAAATGGACATTTTCAACATTTTTGGAAGAGGTAATATCTTCTTAACTTTTTGATTCTGGGACATCCTTCCAATAATTGCTCCTCCCAATGATGGTGGAGAACACTAACTTCTTATTCAACATTAAAATGAATATTAATGTAATATTTAGGAAACCTGGACAAGTTATTATGCTCCACTAGATTATTGGTTGCGCTTGAAGGTCTCTCAAAACCAAGACTAGACATTTCTGAGCCAAACTTTCCTTATTTGCTGGGTGAACTTGAATTTTTGTACTTGTGTAAGGATGCCATAATAAGGACTCATATGAGAAACTACCTCAGTAAGCCAACAACAAAAGAATCATCATCACTAGTATCAATATTATCACTGAAATATATTCTTCTGTTCTGTGGGCAGAAGAGGCTAACGACAAAGGTTTCCCTGCCAGGTTAAGACTGAATCTTTCCTTCCTCAAAACCATTCCTGGATACTCTGGCTGTTGGTTAACCAGAAAATGAATGTGAGACTATACAATAAAAGTTAACTATGCACATTTCAATAGCTTTACTTTATACCATCAATGGCCCAAAAGAAAATGTTTTAAAGGAAAAGGAGATCCTGCTCATAAGAGCAGCAATTTAAAAATAAGCAATAACGAGGAAGAAATATTATGAGAAATGTACAATACATACTTGAAAAGCCACGTTCCTAAATGGGAAAATTCAGTTTTGGAAAGATGTAAATCCTCCCCCAATTAACATGTAAAAGTAATTCAAAGCCTATCACACTTTCAATTTTTTCTTTTTTTTTGTTAAAACTAGGCAAATTAATAATAAAGTTAGATTCATACATCACACTACATACAGGATTAAAAATATGGACCTAAAAACAAACTGTAAGAGTACTAAACTATGCAGGAGAATATTTTGAAATACTGGGGTGGAAAGGATATTCCAGGCATCACCAAAATCCAAGCATCATAGATGAAAAGACCAAAATTCTGACTCCATAAAATTTCAAATGGAACGGTGAAAAGACACAATACACGAAGTTTGATAAAAGTGGTGAACAGAAACTAAAATGCAGAAAAATAACGGGTTAGTATCTATTATACTCCGTACTCCCATTAAAAAAAAAAAAAAAAGCAACCCAACTAGAAAGAAGGCAATCCACAAAAGAGGAGAAATGCAAGTTGCTTATAAACATTTGACAAAATATTCAGGAAAATTATAAATTAAAAGGAGATACTTTCCACTCACCAGATTGACCCCCCAAAAATCTTTTTTAATTGACTAGACCCCATATAAGGTATTATACAGGTGTGGAGTAATGGGCCCTTTCATATACAATAGGCGTGCTAAATGATACGATCTTTTTGAGATCAAGGTGAAGTACCTATTAATGTACCATCTATCATACTTCCAGGGGCTTAGCATCTAGAAACATACCAGTAAACTGCACGGAGGTAAAAAGATGTTTCTTAGACCATTTTACATAGTCATAAAAACTGAAAGCAACTTAAATTACAATCAATAGGAGATTGACTTGATAAATTGTGAAACAGCTAAATAAGGAATACTCTTTAATCACGGGGGAAAATACACGGAAGATCTATAGGTACTGGGAAGACATCCACTGTGCGTTGCTAAGGAAAAAAGCAAGCTGGGAGTGATGTCTAATACAAAAAAACCTCATTTTTGTCATTTAAAAATCTATGATCTGTTCAGGGTCAGAAGCTTTCAATGAAGCACTCTCATCCAACCTGAAATTGTATTTGCTCCCCTTAGCTGAATGCTCAAATTTGGGGCCCCAGGAAGGTTTAAAAAGACAGTACAGAAATGAAGAAATGAATCAAACCCATATTACTAATACACGTGTACTAGCTGTGTGTGTGGGAATGTGCCTGTGTGTACGTGTACTTGACCTGGTAACGAGTTTTGTAAACTTTGAACTCTCCTCAGTATGTTCAATTGTTTATGAAGATCTTTGAAATGTTTAAGAAAATTTGATAACTTAATGTTTATATTTTATTAGAGTTACCAGAAATGTAAGTGCATAGGAAAATCCTGTTTTAGATTTGATGTTAAGTTTGAGGGACTCCTATGCACTGCATTTGTATTGCAGGAATTTGCATTAAGGGAATTTGCTTAATTATGTAACTAGTTGGTGACAAATGTATAAGGATTTCATCTGTTCAGCTTATGACTTAATGGAAACTAAAATGAAGATTAACTAAAAATGATCATTATTTTTATACTGAAATTACTAAATTTATAAATAAAATCCATATGTGCAGTTTAAGGCTTAAGAAGAACTAGGTTTTTTATCGTATAATATCGCTTGTATGTGGAATCGAGAAAAATGGTACAGATGAACTTATTTGCAAAGCAGAAATAGAGTCACAGATGTAGAGAACAAACTTATGGTTACCAAGCGGGGAAGGGAGGGTGGGGTGAACTGGGAGATTGGGACTGACATATATACACTACTATGTTTAAAACAGATATCTAATGAGAACCTGCTGTGTAGCACAGGGAACTCTACTCAGTGCTCTGTGGTGACCTAAATGGGAAGGAAATCCAAAAAAGAGGGGATATATGTATACACATGACTGATTCACTTTGCTGTACAGCAGAAATTAACACAACATTGTAAAGCAACTATGCTCCAATAAAAATTAATTTAAAAAAAAGAAAAAGAAAAAAAACTAGGTTTTAGATATATAACTTTATATATATTCAATATTAATTAAAACACAACGTAGAGTGGTCATTCCATGTATACAACCCTCTTTGGACACGAAAAGCCACCAGGTATCTAGGAGTCACCTCTGAGGGGTGAGGATGAGAGGAGGTAGAGGCGGAATACTTTCTACTTAGACTCTTCTATTTCTTTTGGGAAAAAAATGCCAAGAAACAAATGGCCTAAAACTCACAGGCCTTGATGTACACATACTGGTGGTGCTTCCAGGACAGCCCAGGAATCAATACAAGGAAAACCCTTTACAAATTAAAGAGGATGCCACTAAACATGTTGGCAAAAACAGGCAATCAAGTTGAACACTGAAAAAAATAACTCACGTAGTTTAAAAACAAAACCTCCCTTCTAGAATAACTGGGGACATCGGGGGGTGGGTATGTGTGTTCAGGTTAAGAAAATGCAATGCAAATATCTCAGCAAACCATCAGGACAAACAGGGGAAAGCAGAGAGGTGAAAATTATTTTTGTAAAGCCTACCTGGTGTGAGGGCGTCTTTGTTGGTAGATTAAATCTGGAATTTCCATTTGTGTTGGTACCCTCCCCCTGAGGTGCCCAAAGCCTGTGCCACTGACACTCCCAGACCTCAGCCCTTGAGTTAGAGAGCTGCTGGCAGCCCTGATTTCTGACACCTGTTTATAATAATCTCTTTTTTTTTTAAATTTAAAGAATCGGGAGATTAGGATTGACATATATACACTAATAGGTATAAAATGGATAACTAAAAAGAACCTGCTGTATAAAAAAAAAAATAAAATAAAGTTCAAAAATTAAAAAAAAAAAGAATCCACATCTGTCATTATATCCTTCTTATTCTTAATGTAGTTTATTTGTGTTTTCCCTTTTCCCTCTCTTGCTCATACTTAGTAGAGGTGGTCTTTCAAAAAAAAAAAAGTTTTTGGTTTTATTTATTGATTCTACCTTTTTGTTATTATTGTTTTATATTTTATTAATTTATCATTTATCTGTATTGATTTCTTCCTTCCACCTAGAGTGATTTACTTTGCTGTTATTTTCCTAGCTTTTTGGCTTGAATGATTTATTCATTCTCTTCCAACATTTATTTTCTATTAAATGCATTGAAGACTTAGCCATATATCACAGGTTTTGACATATAGAGTTCTCATGACTAAGTGATCTTTAATTTTACTTTTCATTCCCTCTTGAAACAAGAATTATTTTTACATGTTCTTCCATTTCCAAACATCCAGAATTTGGCAACTATACCTTCCTTGTAATCCTTGTGTTCTATGATTTTACTTTGAGAAATTTGTTGAGTTTTGTTTCCCATAGCCCACAGGTTTTGGGAGGGAAAGGAAGTAAACAAGAGGGGTCTCAGTCCAACAACCAAAACTAAAATTATTGAAATGTACTTTTAAACTTAACATCTCAACTGAATCATTTTATTAGTAATAAAGTTACACAAATATCTTTATTTATCAAGAGATTTTTAAAGTAATTTTAGGTATGCCAATGATGTTTAAATGTTCTATGTTTTTCAATCTTCAGAAACTAACTTTTTTAAAAAGCAAAACAATATAAGCTTTCTATCAAGGCCTTAACATTTCTAGAAAATTAATTGTGCTCACCCAGAAAATAAGAAGCTCCCTGGAGGACAGTGTGGCCAGGTCCAGGGTATCCTGAAGACAGTAACCCCTACACCCCCAAGGCACAGTCTGGGGCTGGACTTCTTTCCCTAGAATCTGCTGAAAGCTCTACTACCTGCCATAGCCTGTATCCTCCATGTTACACCTGAGGAAAGATACTTTGCTTTCTCTCTGCCCTCTCTCACCTGGGGACTCTAATTATTAAAAATAGGCTATGTTTAAAGGTCCCAAAACAAAGGGGAAAGGACCTGAGGAAGCTGATAATTAGTGATGGTCCCACTTGCCTCCACCTAAACTACTTCACACAGTTGACCAGGAAGCTTGTTCATGGACTGAGACTCTACAGTCTTCCTTTGTCATGTGTTAACAATCACATCTGTAACATGCTCATTGCATTTTTTAAATGGTTTCATACACGTTAATTTTTCTGCATAATTCTCAAAACATCCACATGAGGCAAGCAGAACACACATTATCATCCTTGTGTCACCCATCAGGAAAGTCCGAAACCAGCTTATCCAAGTTGATTGACATGGCTGGTTCCAGTGGATAAAAATTACTTGTTATGCAGCTGCTGCAACACATGGGAACAGGGTCAGAGTCTTCCACACATTAAATCAATATTTATATATTCGAAGAGCCTCCTCCCAGTAATACATTTCGACTCTCCAAGATATTAAATCACACTTTGGCCTAAACTGTTTGCCAAGATGGACCATCTTTTGAGCATTCTAACTTTTGTCCACTAGAGGGAACCAGTTAGCCATATCCCATCTCCCAAGGTCCAGGGTCTTTATTTGGATCTCGAAGCATGAAAGAACTGCCTTTTGGATTCCATAATCCACACCTGAATTCAAACATCCTAGATCCCCACTCTAATATCCTTCACAGTATCAGTATATCTCACATCACAATGAAAGTCAAATTTATAAGATAATTTACATTAAAATGTTCTCTTACCCTTTCCATGTCAAGAAATTCATCATCTAGTTTCGTTCCTTCAACGCCACTTATTTTTTCACTAAACAGCTGTGGAAATAAACACAAGTAATTGTACTGTACAATCATTTGTTATCACAGTATTTGACTCAAATTATTACAAACAAAAACAAAAAAACTCAGGTTCAGCTTGTTGGATTTTTTTGAATTAAGTCCTTTAAGAAAATTGTTGGAAGGAGTAACCATAGCTAAGAACATGGGAAGATACACATTCCTCAGTCATTCAACAGATATTTATTATGCATCTACTACATGTAAAACACATGGTAGTTGCTCTAGTAGAAACATAAATAAGATTAATCCTGGTCATCCAGGAACCCACAGTTCAGCAAAAGAGTTCATACACCAACAGTCAACTAAAATACAAGGGAGAGGGCTTCCCTGGTGGCACAGTGGTTAAGAATCCACCTGCCAATGCAGGGGACACGGGTTCGAGCCCTGGTCCGGGAAGATCCCACATGCTGTGGAGCAGCTAAGCCCGTGCGCCACAGCTACTGAGGCTGAGCTCTAGAGCCCGCAAGCCACAACTACTGAGCCCGCAAGTCACAACTACTGAGCCCACACACCACGGCTACTGAAGGCCACGCGCCTAGAACCCAGACTCTGCAACAAGAGAAACTACCGCGATGAGAAGCCCACGCACTGCAACGAAGAGTAGCCCCAGCTCGCTGCAACTAAAGAAGGACTGTGCGCAGCAACGAAGACCCAACACGGCCAAAAATATTTTTTTTCCCATAGCCCAATAAATAATTGATTATTGAAATTGTTTTAAATAAATTTGAAATGAATTCTCAATTTGAGGAATGCAGATATCTATATTATTTACAATCAGTTAATAGTCATATTTTATGAAAATTCTCTATGAGCCTATTATTTAATTATGTTATTTTATGAGAAAGGTATGCAAAATCTTCTACTCTGATTTTTGTCAGTTCTCTATGCATTGACAGCTTTTACCTTCCATATTCAGATGCCATGTTAAATGATGCATAATGGTTCATAACTGTTATAATTTCCTGATAGATTACATGATACATCTTTCTATAATTTTTTAAAACCTTCTTTTGCCTTTTAGTGGCCTCATATTTTACCTAATTCACCTCTTCTAGAAAGTCCTTAAAACTTCTTGACCTATTAAATATTTCCATGCTTTTTACTGCTGTAATAAAACAGATAATAGATTTTCTTTTTGTATTTCTTCTGTCACTCATTCAGGTTTTGGGAGGGAAAGGAAGTAAACAAGAGGGGTCTCAGTCCAACAACCAAAACTAAAATTATTGAAATGTACTTTTAAACTTAACATCTCAACTGAATCATTTTATTAGTAATAAAGTTACACAAATATCTTTATTTATCAAGAGATTTTTAAAGTAATTTTAGGTATGCCAATGATGTTTAAATGTTCTATGTTTTTCAATCTTCAGAAACTAACTTTTTTAAAAAGCAAAACAATATAAGCTTTCTATCAAGGCCTTAACATTTCTAGAAAATTAATTGTGCTCACCCAGAAAATAAGAAGCTCCCTGGAGGACAGTGTGGCCAGGTCCAGGGTATCCTGAAGACAGTAACCCCTACACCCCCAAGGCACAGTCTGGGGCTGGACTTCTTTCCCTAGAATCTGCTGAAAGCTCTACTACCTGCCATAGCCTGTATCCTCCATGTTACACCTGAGGAAAGATACTTTGCTTTCTCTCTGCCCTCTCTCACCTGGGGACTCTAATTATTAAAAATAGGCTATGTTTAAAGGTCCCAAAACAAAGGGGAAAGGACCTGAGGAAGCTGATAATTAGTGATGGTCCCACTTGCCTCCACCTAAACTACTTCACACAGTTGACCAGGAAGCTTGTTCATGGACTGAGACTCTACAGTCTTCCTTTGTCATGTGTTAACAATCACATCTGTAACATGCTCATTGCATTTTTTAAATGGTTTCATACACGTTAATTTTTCTGCATAATTCTCAAAACATCCACATGAGGCAAGCAGAACACACATTATCATCCTTGTGTCACCCATCAGGAAAGTCCGAAACCAGCTTATCCAAGTTGATTGACATGGCTGGTTCCAGTGGATAAAAATTACTTGTTATGCAGCTGCTGCAACACATGGGAACAGGGTCAGAGTCTTCCACACATTAAATCAATATTTATATATTCGAAGAGCCTCCTCCCAGTAATACATTTCGACTCTCCAAGATATTAAATCACACTTTGGCCTAAACTGTTTGCCAAGATGGACCATCTTTTGAGCATTCTAACTTTTGTCCACTAGAGGGAACCAGTTAGCCATATCCCATCTCCCAAGGTCCAGGGTCTTTATTTGGATCTCGAAGCATGAAAGAACTGCCTTTTGGATTCCATAATCCACACCTGAATTCAAACATCCTAGATCCCCACTCTAATATCCTTCACAGTATCAGTATATCTCACATCACAATGAAAGTCAAATTTATAAGATAATTTACATTAAAATGTTCTCTTACCCTTTCCATGTCAAGAAATTCATCATCTAGTTTCGTTCCTTCAACGCCACTTATTTTTTCACTAAACAGCTGTGGAAATAAACACAAGTAATTGTACTGTACAATCATTTGTTATCACAGTATTTGACTCAAATTATTACAAACAAAAACAAAAAAACTCAGGTTCAGCTTGTTGGATTTTTTTGAATTAAGTCCTTTAAGAAAATTGTTGGAAGGAGTAACCATAGCTAAGAACATGGGAAGATACACATTCCTCACTCATTCAACAGATATTTATTATGCATCTACTACATGTAAAACACATGGTAGTTGCTCTAGTAGAAACATAAATAAGATTAATCCTGGTCATCCAGGAACCCACAGTTCAGCAAAAGAGTTCATACACCAACAGTCAACTAAAATACAAGGGAGAGGGCTTCCCTGGTGGCACAGTGGTTAAGAATCCACCTGCCAATGCAGGGGACACGGGTTCGAGCCCTGGTCCGGGAAGATCCCACATGCTGTGGAGCAGCTAAGCCCGTGCGCCACAGCTACTGAGGCTGAGCTCTAGAGCCCGCAAGCCACAACTACTGAGCCCGCAAGTCACAACTACTGAGCCCACACACCACGGCTACTGAAGGCCACGCGCCTAGAACCCAGACTCTGCAACAAGAGAAACTACCGCGATGAGAAGCCCACGCACCGCAACGAAGAGTAGCCCCAGCTCGCTGCAACTAAAGAAGGACTGTGCGCAGCAACGAAGACCCAACACAGCCAAAAATAAATAAATAAATTTATAAAATACAAGGGAGAAACAACAAGAACAATACAAAATAATAGTACAGAACACAGATTATTGTAAACATCTTGAGTGATAAAGCATTTCAGTGATTCATAGAAAGGATTCTGCGAACCTACAGTGTAAAGGGTAAGGGTGGGGATCATCCAGGACTTGTTTCCTAGAAGGCTTGGCATCTGAACTGGCTTTTTAAGGACAGGAGACATTTCAACAGGCAGAACTGAAGGAAGGCCTTCTGGTGTGAGGCAGCATGAAAAAAGACCCAGTGGCAGCAATTTGTAGGGCAGTTTCTCAACCTTGGCACTCTGATATTTAGATCAGATAATTCTTTGCTGAGGAGACTGTCCTGTGCATTGTAGGATGTCTAACAGCATCCCTGGCCTCTACCTACTAGAAACCAGCAGCACACACAACCCCATCGTGAAAACCAAGAATGTCTCTGGACAGTTGAGAACTACTGGTATAGGACCAAGTGTGCTCAAGAAACAGCAAGAAATTTGGTTTAACTGTAATGAATGGTACTCAAGGGAGAATGAAGGAAAATAAAAGCTGAAAGGTAGGCAGAAGCCAGACCACACAGATTCTCAAATGCCAAGGTAAAGAATATGATTGAGAAGTCCCTAGAGCTTCTTCATCAAACAATGCAGTTGGAAAACCTTTTAGAAAACCAACTTTGGCTCCAGTATGGGTTGGATTAGAAAACAAGGAGACTGGATGAGCAGTAGAAAATATGTTAAGTCACTTTCTTTAGAAAAGTACACATCTACAGGATTTGTTTACACCTTTAAAATACTTATATGAATATAAAACTCAGTAGTAAACGGAGGTGGGTACCACCAATTAATGGTAAAAAAAAAAAAAACTGTAGGGCTTCCCTGGTGGCGCAGTGGTTGACAGTCCACCTGCTGATGCAGGGGACACGGGTTCGTGCCCCAGTCTGGGAGGATCCCACATGCCGTGGAGCGGCTGGGCCCATGAGCCATGGCCGCTGAGCCTGTGCGTCCGGTGCCTGTGCTCCGCAACGGGAGAGGCCACAACAGTGAGAGGCCCGTGTACCACAAAAACAAAACAAAACAAAACAAAACTGTAGGTTGTTTTAAATGTTAAGTGTGGTTTTCTGCTACTACTTACACTACTACTATCAGACACACAGTATTACTGTTTAATAGGAAGAATATACATGCAGACAATATTTAAATTAAATTTTGGGTGTGAGAGGGAATTACTTGAAGAGAGATGAAAGATTACCAAAAAAAGGCTACAACTCCCCATCTTCCCTGTTTCTATGTCTTTGCCATCCCTCCTAGACAGAGTTGGAGTCTATTTCCACCCTAATGAATCGAGCTGGACATGTGACTTGTTTTGACCCATAAAAACAAGCCTAGGCTCTACAAGATCTTGTGTACTTTCACTCGTTCTCTTGAAACCCTGCTGCCACCATGTGAACAAGACTGAGATAATTTGCTAGGTGGTGAGAGACAAGTGGCCCCAACACCTTCAGTCAGGACAACCAGTTAATTCCCCAAACCAGAGCTCTTTAGTTTGACCTGCAGCTGACTGCAGACACTGTGAAAGCACAGCCGATACCAGCTTAATCTGCTGACCCGTGGAAGCATGGGTCATTTACATGGTCATTGTTCTAGACCACTAAATGTTGGAGCACTTTGTTACTCAATAGAAGCTGACAGATACACTAAGACAATAGTTTTTGTTTTCAGGCTCGGTATTGAAGTCAGAGAGGATTATTCTAACTCCTTGATACCAGGGGTAACCTTCAACAAGAACAATTGAGAATTCCATTGCCATACACCAAGCAGTGTTTGAAACAGATATCCATTAATTAAGTCCCCCAAATCTCTTTTTGTTCAGTAATCATTTAAAATATTGGTTCTTAACTTTGGAGGTAATTTTCTGAAAATTACGCAACCACACCCCAGGAAAAATCCTCCACGTTCTGTTGCATGGTAAATTGCAAAAATGGCCATAATGCTTTGCAGTTCCTCCCATCAAGACATGGATTTTATTTCTCCACCCAGAACTTGCTTTGGTCAATTGAATAGAATGTAAACAACCCTGTGTGAGTATTGACTTTGGACCTTATAGATACATTATAGCTATAAAGAGACTTGGTAGATACTTCTGCTCACTCTCTGAGGTCCACTGTGACCATCTCCATGTGAATAAGCCTGAGCTTGCCTGCTAGAGAATGAAAGACCACTTGGAACAGAGATTGCCATCCCAGCTGAGCCATCCCAGAGCACCAAAACCACAGTTCACCTGGCCACTGACCATCAAGAGGTCAGTGAGCCTGAGCCCAGCTAAGATCAGCCAGATCAACAGACCCACCCAGTAAATCCCAGCTCAAATTGCTGACCTACAGAGTTGTGAACTAAATAAATGGGTTTTGTTGTAAATCACTATGTTTGGGAGTGGTTTGTTACACAGCAAAACTGACTGATACAATTAGCTGCAATTTCACAGGGCTACTGGAACCACAGAAGCCCATGCATATATCCTTGTTTTAAAATATCCCTTCGAAAATCCTTCTAGTATTGAGAGTTAGACCTGAAACCTACCGAGCCTGAATCAGTTCTCACTGGTTCAGGTTATACTTGTTCTATTTTTAGAAATCAGAGTGTCTAATAGAAGGAGTGTTCCCACTTTTAAGAACAGAAACTAATGAGATTAATATTTGTTTCTTATTTGGAAGGAGACACCAATATGGGATTTTTTTTCAACAGGAGTCATGGTTAAGAGACATGATCATTCCTCTGTTTTTCCTGAATTCCCCAGTGATGTTCAGCTGTTTTGAAAAGTAAGTATAAATAGACGCATGGTATTAGCTCTTTAGACCACTTGACGATATTTAATTCTTCATCATTCAAGAAATATTGTTGAGCATCTACTATGTGATAGGGAGACATAAAGATGAGAAAGACGGGTGATCACTACAGGGCTCCTGACCTCATTCCAGAGTTACAGAAACTGCAGTCCTATTTCTTGTAAGTGTTGGAAGCTATATAGAAATACTGAAGCTTCTACTTCTGGTCAAAATGACTAGATAAACTCAACTATGATACATGGCCTATGCTCTCAATACATAGCAATGAAAGATTAAGTATCAAAAGAGAAAACCAAAAAGATAAGCAATGCTTAAGAAGAGAATAAAGTTTTTATGCGGACAAGAAAAGGAACAGAGACACAATATGGTGAGCGGGGTTGAAGCCTCAGTCTTGCTGAGCTTATTGTCTGCCACAGGCTCTGGCAGCCAGCAGTCTGGTTCCTTTTGGGTAAAAAGGGATCTAAAGTGTTCCATGAGACAAGAACCTGGAATCAAGCTCTGCTCAAAGCCAGGGGATGGGAAGGAAAAGGAGGCTGGAAAAAATAACCAAATGAAAACCACTGTCCGAGGTTAGTATGTTTGGGAATCTGCAGGCTCATGGAGACTGAAGAGCAAAGAACCAATCAAGTTACCACCTCCACCCGCCACCAGCTCTGTGGCTAGATTGAGATATCCCCAATATCACCATAGAAGAGAAGCCATCATTCAGCATTTGGGCCTTAGGAAGCAAGGTGGAGGGAATCACAACCGCTAGATAGAAGGGTGCACAGGGGATTACAAGTGACAAAAAGACCCCCTCCCCAATTAAAAGTAAGCCTCTAAATCTAAATTCTAAGGCACATGAATCAATATAACACCAAGTAAGATAGCCAACAAAATCACAGATCACAACATGAATTTACTCCAGGTGAAAAGACTTTTATGAAACAATCTGACAAAGACTTTATATGTTTAGACATTACCAATATGATAAATGAAGGAATAACTTCTATTAATAAAGAACAAGTAATTACACAAAAGGAGGGGATTCTTAAATAGCTCTACAAAATTAGAAATCTTGGAAATAAAAAAATAGACAGTCATGAAAATGAAAAATTCAAGAGATGATATAAACTCCAGACTGGGCATAAACAGAGAGAGAACTGGTAAACTGGAAAATATTACTAAGGAAACTTATCAAAGAACAAAAAATTTTAAAGGACAAAGAAGTCTTACTTTTTTAATATGAAATGTCAATGAATATGGAGCATAAGTGAGAGGCTCCAAGATATACCTGATAGGCATTCCAGAAAAAATGACATCATATGAGAGAATCAATATTTTGATTTAATAGCTCTTTTTTTCCTTCAATTAAAGGAAGATATGAGTCTACAGTTTGAAAGTGCACTCAAGTGCTAAGCAAGATAAATATTAACTCATACCTAGACACATCAAGATCTCAAGAATAAAAATTTCTAAAACTACCACAGGGGGAAAAACAAACAAACAACCAAAGCAACAATAAAAATGACAGATTTCTCTCTGGCAAGAATAGACGCCAGGATACAATGGAGGTAAAGCTTCAAAGTGCTGAGAAGAAATAAGTGAAAATCTAGAATTTTATGTCTCCCTAAACTGTTGTTTAATAAAGAGAACAAAATAAAGATATATACAGACTATCACAGTCACTAATAAAAGTAATGCTAAAATACTTCATCAAGGAAATAAAAATTGAACCAAAATGGAAAGTGTGGATCACAAGAAACAATGGTGAGAACAGGAATTGAAAAACTATGGTGGTAAATGTAACTATTGATTAAAAAACAAACAAGCAAAAGGTAAAATTAAATCCTTACGCAATAATAACATAAGGTGTGGGAAGGGTGTTCAGTGGATATTTTGAACAGGCTAAGGTTTGTCTGTGTTCAGGAGGAGGTGGGAAATGGGCATAACTGTAACATTGTTATAATAATGTATGAGAAGTATCTGCTTTATATAATTAATGGTAACTACTAAAAGCACAAAACAATAATATACATATAATACTATGTGGGTTATAACATAGTATCCATACAAGCACATTTGGAAAATCAGTGTTTTCCAATCCAAAAGAAACATGACCAGTGGAAACTACAAAATAAGACAGTAATCGGAAGTCCAAATAAATTAGTAATCATTATCTATGTAAGTCAATTCAATTCAACCCATGAAAGGATAATTAATAGAGTAGATTTTTTAAATCCAGCTATATAAAGCTTTTAAGAGACACACCTAAAACACAACGCACAGAAAGAGTGAAAATAGATAAATTATACATACTAGGAAAATACTAATCAAACTAAACCCGGTCAACAATAATATCAAACAAAAAAGACTTTAAGGCAAAGCATTAATAAGGATAGAGACTTAACCTAATAATAAAAGGAACAATCCACCAAAATTCTGTTATAATATAATCCACCTAACAGCATAACTTCTGAAAAAAAAAAAAAGTAAAGCAAAAACTGAAAGAAATAACTGAAACTAACAAATCCACAATCATTATGGGGATTTTCACAAAACTCTATCAGAAAACTGACAGATTAAAAAAGAAAATATACTTGGAAGTGATATAGATGGTTTGAATGATCAAATTAATAACCCTAATCAAATATAAACGAATACATATATCTCTCCGGTCAATAAACAGACAATGTATAGTCTTTGCAAGTATAGATAGAACATTAGAAACACTGATCATTTACTAGGTCACAAATCAGTCAGTACCACAAAGAACATATTTTTAACCATAATGCATTTAAATTAGAAATCTACAATATAAATAACTATGTAGGTATAAAATTTTAGAATCCAGTCCTAAATTACGATGAGTTTAAAAGGAAATCCTAAGAGGAATTAGTAAAATAATAATAATAACAATAAAAATACTATATGTCAAAACCTGTGAGACGCAGCAAAAGCAGTGTTTAGAAAGCAGTGTATTACCTTAAATTCATTTTTTTATAAAACCACCTCAGTGTTTCAAACTGACACATATCAGTCAATCTAATTCAACAAATATCTGAAAGTCTACCAACTAGGTCAATATGCTAGAGATACAAAGATCAATCAATCTACATTCCAGCCACTTACAGGCCCATTGAGAAGCAAAAGTAAATGGCCACAACACAATGAGATGCAGATAATAGAGATGCAGAATTTGCTGTTCAAACCCAGACGGAAGAAAGCAAATTAAATGGATGAAAAGATACCAAGAAATTTCCAGAAATCAGCCTAGAAGAATATATGGAGTGCACCAAGGAGACTAGAGAAGAAGTGGCATTTCTGGCAGAGAGAATAGCATAGGCAAAGGCATACCTTATTAAAAAAATATATATGTATGTGGGCTTCCCTGGTGGCGCAGTCGTTAAGAATCTGCCTGCCAATGCAAGGGACACGGGTTTGAGCCCTGGTCTGGGAAGATCCACATGCCGCGGAGCAACTAAGCCCATGCGCCACAACTACTGAGCCGGTGCTCTAGAGCCCGTGAGCCACAAGTACTGAGCCCATGTGCCACAAGTACTGAAGCCCACGCACCTAGAGCTCGGGCTCTGCAACGAGAAGACACTGCAATGAGAAGACCGCACACCACAAGGAAGAGTAGCCCCCTCTCGCTGCAACTAGAGAAAGCCCGCACACAGCAACGAAGACCCAAAGCAGCCAAAAATAAATTAATTAATTTAAAAATATATATATATGTGAAGGCACTTCGGAAACAGCATAACAATACAGTAAAGATAATGAACATGGAAATCTGACCCCAAATGAAAATGAACATACAAGCATATAGGCAGAGGTCAAATTATGAGGCTGAAATTAATCCTGTGGGCAATGGATTTTTAAGCAGGTGAGTGATATGATTGGGTCTGCATTTCAGGAATATTATTTGAATGGTCCATGGGAGAATGCACTGCAGGGGAACCAGAAGGTGGACAAGGAGATCCACTGGGAGATAAGAAGGGACACACACAAGATGAAGAGGTAGACTGGGGAATAGTGTCCAAATTTCACTGTAAAACTCTACTATCTTCTTCAACTTTAAACACAAGTTGCCCTCACCTATTCAGCTTCTCCATGCCCAAACATTGCGTCTGACCTGGGCTTACTAGATGGAAGTTGCGAATCTAAAATACACATAGCTAAGGGAATGTGTCTCGTGTGGTCTTCCCCTGGTGAGAAAGAGGATTATGCTGCAAATTAGACCTATCCCAGGACTGCGTGTTGCTATAATCAGAGATAAATCTTCATTCACCATCTACTTCTTGGTAGGCTCCAATTTGTCAATAATAGGAAAATGAAAACCATTTTCAAACACTACAATCAAGCAGTGATGTAAAAGAAATTTATTTGGGGGACATGAAGCTTTTGCATTTGGCTTTTCATCTAGATGTGCTGGTGTTTTAGTGGTAAATGTTAACACAGCCTTGGCCTTATTCTTGTGCAAAAAAATCTGTTTTCAAAGAAACCTTGGCTTCTCTACCTTCTACCCTTTTATGAAGCAAGAAAGTAAACAGCAAGAAAGCCAGAACCTAGGAGAAAATGTAAAAAAGCAAATTTTATACCTCAGGATTTTAGAATGTGCTCTAGAACAGTATTTTCCAATATGTGTGCCACAAAACACTAGCTGCACAGGATATGAATAAAGGTCAGACAAAAGAACAGCTCCTTTACCATATAAGTTTGGAAACATGGGGATAAACCAAATTAAGCAGATTTCTTTACTAAAACACTTTTCGGAGACTTTAAAATGTAAATGGGCATTGCAGATTTCCAAGGGGGTGCATGTAAGATAGAGCATTTCCCACCCTTATGTGGTCATGGGAGATGTCTCATATGAGGAAAAATCTCAGTGGAGATTTTGAGAAGCCCTGAACCAAAAATTTCACCTTCTCTACTAGCTCCTTTTTTTCTTTTTTTCTTTCAACCACTTAGTAGCTATGCTCTGCTCTTATCAGCTTGGAAAATATGGCAATACTCAAGTATAAATATAAATAATTAAGGAGACTTGTAAGTTGTTAACATTAGGAGATGAGCACAGGTATTTGTGAGCTCTCTGTACTAGTTTTGCAACTTTTCTGTAAGTCTAAAATTATTTCAAAATATAAAATTTTTTTAACTCTCTGAAGGCTTCAGAGAGCAACCAAGGCAATCAGGATCTGAGGGGCCAAAATCATGAAGAAGGGAAATGCACCGAGAAGAGCCATACATTCACAGCTGCTTTTCCCCTTTGGGGAAATTCCTGTCTTGCAACACACAATGTAAAAAACCTGAACAGGGCTTCCCTGGTGGCGCAGTGGTTGAGAGTCCGCCTGCCGATGCAGGGGATA
>NC_041224.1:41182019-41183250 GCF_002837175.3 Physeter macrocephalus
AGCGGCTAGGCCCGTGAGCCATGGCCGCTGAGCCTGTGCGTCCGGAGCGTGTGCTCCGCAACGGGAAAGGCCACAGCAGTGAGAGGCCCATGTACCACAAAAAAATAAAAAAGAAAAAAAGAAAAAAATCTGAACAGAAAGCATCAGCCTAGAACCTGCAGCAGTCTCACTGGGCTGGGGAGAGGAAAATTGAAGTGTGCTGTAACCTAGGAAACCAAGATAGAAGAGGCCAAAATTCTAGGAAAATAAGGAAACATAAAGAAGTAAACCAGACAGGCTCTGTGCAATTTCCTCTCAAGGCTTTTGATAATTCTTAAGCTGTATATGCACAAAGCAAGATGCTAAGCTACCAATACAAAGAGGCTGCTAGAAGGCTAAAGATCTAAGCGGAGATTTCTGCATTATCACAGTGATCAAGAGACAAAATTAGAGCTCAGGATGCCCAATAACAAGGAACCTCAGTAAATGGGTTTTTGGTTCAAATCCTGAAGGCCTAAGGCCCAGGACTAACTGCAAGGTAGAAAGAGACATGCCCTCACAAAGCCTGATAAGTAAACCTGAATCATTACAATCCCTGTTTGCATCAAGATTCTTGACCTTTACCCTCATTATGTGCCAGAATAAAATTTCTCTCTGGAGGAAATCTTCACATATAGTATCTGCCATTAAAATAAAAAATCATCTAGCATGCCAGAAGACCGAACCAAACAACTGAAAATTAAGAAAAAAAAAATCCAATAGGCAATCCCAACACTGACATCAAAACTATCTTTAAGATAGCTATGATTAATAAACCCACAGCCAACATCATACTCAGTTGTCAAAAACGGAAAGCTATCCCTCTAAATTAGGAACAAGACAAGGATGCCCACTCTTCCCACTCTTATTCAACATGGTATTGAAGGCCTAACCAGAGCAATTAGGCAAAGAAAAGAAATAAAAGGCATCCATACTGGAAAGGAAGAAGTAAAACTGTCACAATTTGCGGATGGTACAATTTTATATATAGAAAACCCTAAAGATTTCACTTAAAAACTATTAGGGGCTTCCCTGGTGGCGCAGTGGTTGAGAATCTGCCTGCCAATGCAGGGGATACGGGTTCAAGCCCTGGTCTGGGAAGATCCCACATGCCGCGGAGCAACTGGGCCCGTGAGCCACAACTACTGAGCCTGCGCGTCTGGAGCCTGTGCTCCGCAACAAGAGAGGCCGCGACAGTGAGAGGCCCGCGCAC
>NC_041224.1:41183434-41187525 GCF_002837175.3 Physeter macrocephalus
CCGCAACAGGAGAGGCCGCAGCAGAGGGAGGCCCGCATACCACAAAAAAAAAAAAAAAAAAAAAAAAGACTGTTGCGTTTCTATATGCTAACCACAAGCTAACAGAAAAAGAAATTAAGAAAACAATCCCAGGGGACCTTCAAGATAGCGGAGGAGTAAGACGTGGAGATCACCTTCCTCCCCACAAATAAATCAAAAATACATCTACATGTGGAACAACTCCTACAGAACACCTACTGAATGCTGGCAGAAGACCTCAGACTTCCCAAAAGTCAAGAAAATCCCCATATACCTTGGTAGGGCAAAAGAGAAAAGAAAAAACAGAGACAAAAGAATAGGGACAGGACCTGTACCTCTGGGAGGGAGCTGTGAAGGAGGAAAAGTTTCCACACACTAGGAAGCCCCTTCACTGGCGGCGATGGTGGGTGGGCGGGGGGGAAGCTTTGGAGCCATGGAGGAGAGCTCAGCAACAGGGGTGCTGAGGGCAAAGCGGAGAGATTCCCGCACAGAGGATCGGTGCTAGCCAGCACTCACCAGCCTGAGAAGCTTGTCTGCTCACCTGCTGGGGCGGGTGGGGGCTGGGAGCTGAGGGTCTGGCTTCAGAGGCCAGACCCCAGGGAGAGGACTGGGGTGGGCTGCGTGAACACAGCCTGAGGGAGCTAGTGCCCCACAGCTAGCGGGAGGGAGTCCGGGAAAAAGTCTGGACCTGCCGAAGAGGCAAGAGACCATCGTTTTGGGGTGCATGAGGAGAGGGGATTCCTTCCCTGTCTGCCCACAGAAGGCAGAGCACTGCCTAAACGAGCTCCAGAGACGGTCAGAGGCCGAGGCTATCAGCTTGGACCCAAGAGATGGGCATGAAACGCTAACACTGCTGCTGCAGCCACCAAGAATCCTGTGTGCAAGCATGGGTCACTATCCACACTCCCCACCGGAAGAAGCCTGTGCAGCATGCCACTGCCAGGGTCCTGTGATCCAGGAACAACTTCCCCTGGAGAATACACGGGGTACCTCAGGCTGTTGCAACGTCACAGCAGCCTCTACCACTACAGGCTCACTGCGCATTCCAATTATGACTACCGTACCCATCCCTCCCCACAGCCTGAGTGAGCCAGAGCCCCCTAATCAGCCGTTGCTTTAACCACCTCCAGTCTGGGCGGGAACAGAACCTGAGGGAGACCTACATGCAGAGGTGGGGCCAAAACCAAAGCTAAACCCCAGGAGCTGTGCGAACAAAGAAGAGAAAGAGAAATCTCTCCCAGCAGCCTCAGGAGCAGTGGACTAATAAATCTCTACAATCAACTTGATGTACCCTGCATCTGTGAAATACCTGAATAGACAATGAATAGTCCCAAAATTGAGGCAGTGAACCTTGGGAGCAACTGTAGACTTGGGGTTTGCTGTCTGTGACTGATTTGTTTCTGATATTTATTTTATCTTAGTTTAGTTTTTAGCGCTTGTTATCATTGGTGGATTTGTTTACTGGTTTGGTTGCTCTCTTTTTTGTTTATTTTTTTTTAATGTTAATTGTTTTCTTTCTTTTTTTCTCCCTTTTTTTCTGAGCTGTGTGGCTGACAGGGTCTTGGTGCTCCGGCCTGGTGTCAGGCGTGAGCCTCTGAGGTGGGAGAGCTGAGTTCAGGACACTGGACCACCAGAGACCTCCCAGCCCCACGTAATATCAACAGGCTAGAGCTCTTCCAGATATCTCTGTCTCAACACTAAGACCCAGCTCCACCCAACGGCCAGCAGGCTCCAGTGCTGGACGCCCCATGCCAAACACCTAGTAAGACAGGAACACAACCTCACCCATTAGCAAAGAGGCTGCCTAAAATCATACTAAGTTCACAGACACCCCAAAACACACCACCAGATGCAGCCCTGCCCACCAGAAAGACAAGATCCAGCCCCACCCACCAGAACACAGGAACCAGTCCCCTCCACCAGGAAGCCTACACAAACCACTGAACCAACCTCACTCACTGGGGGCAGACACCAAAAACAATGGGAACTATGAACCTGCAGCCTGAGAAGTGGAGCCCCCAAACACAGTAAGTTAAGCAAAATGAGAAGACAGAGAAATTCACAGCACATGAAGGAGCAAAGTAAAAAGTCAACAGACTAAACAAATGAAGAGGAAATAGGCAGTCTACCTGAAAAAGAATTCAGAGTAATGATAGTAAAGATGATCCAAAATCTTGGAAATACAATGGAGAAAACAGAAGAAACATTTAACAAGGAACTTATAGAACTATAGAGCAAACCAACAATGATGAACAATCCAATAAATGAAATTAAAAATTCTCTAGAAGGAATCAATAGCAGAATAACTGAGGCACAAGAACAGATAAGTGATCTGGAAGATAGGAGTGGAAATAACTACTGCAGAGCAGAGGAAAGAAGAAAGAATGAAAAGAACTGAGGACAGCCTCAGAGACCCATGGGACAACATTAAACACATCAACATTTGAATTATAGGTGTCTCAAAAGAAGAAGAGAAAAAGAAAGGGTCTGAAAAAATATTTGAAGAGACTACAGTTGAAAAGTTCCCTAACATGGGAAAGGAAATAGTCAATCAAGTCCAGGAAGCACAGAGAGTCCCATACAGGATAAATCCAAGGAGAAACACGTCAAGACACATATCATTCAAACTATCAAAAATTAAATACAAAGAAAAAATATTTAAAGCAGCAAGGGAAAAGCAACAAATAACATACGAGGGAATCCCCATAAGGTTAACAGCAATTTTTCAGCAGAAATTCTGCAAGCCAGAAGGGAGTGGCAGGACATATTTAAAGTGATGAAAGGGAAAAAGCTACAACCAAGATTACTTTACCTGGCAAGGATCTCATTCAGATTCGACGGAGAAATTAAAACCTTGACAAGCAAAAGTTAAGAGAATTCAGCACCACCAAACCAGCTTTACAACAAATGCTAAAGGAACTTCTCTAGGCAGGAAACACAAGAGAAGGAAAAGACCTACAATAACAAACCCAAACAATTAAGAAAATGGGAATAGGAACATACATATCAATAACTACCTTAAATGTAAATGGATTAAATGCTCCAACCAAAAGACACAGGCTTGCTGAATGGATACAAAAATAAGAGTCATATATATGCTGTCTACAAGAGACCCACTTCAGATCTAGGGACACATACAGACTGAAAGTGAGGGGAAGGAAACAGGTATTCCATGCAAATGGAAATCAAAAGAAAGCTGGAGTAGCAATTCTCATATCAGACAAAACAGACTTTAAAGTAAAGACTATTACAGGAGACAAAGAAGGACACTACATAATGATCAAGGGATCAATCCAAGAAGAAGATATAGCAATTATAAATATTTATGCACCCAACATGGGAGCACGTCAATACATAAGGCAAATGCTAACAGCCATAAAAGGGGAAATTGACAGTAACACAATAATAGTAGGGGTCTTTAACACCCCAGTTTCCCCAATGGACAGATCATCCAAAATGGAAATAAATAAGGAAACACAAGCTTTAGATGACACATTAAACAAGATGGATTTAATTGATATTTATAAGACATTCCATCCAAAATCAACAGAATACACTTTCTTCTCAAGTGCTCATGGAACATTATCCAGGATAGATCATATCATGGGTCACAAATCAAGCCTTGGTAAATTTAAGAAAATTGAAATCATATCAAGTATCTTTTCCAACCACAACGTTATGAGATTAGATATCAATTACAGGAAAAAAACTGTAAAAATTACGAACACATGGAGATTAAACAATATGCTACTAAATAACCAAGAGATCACTGAAGATATCAAAGAGGAAATCAAAACATACCTAGAAACAAATGACAATGAAAACAAAACGACCCAAAACCTGTGGGATGCAGCAAAAGCAGTTCTGAGGGAGGTCTATAGCAATACAATCCTACCTCAAGAAACAAGAAACATCTCAAATAAACAACCTAACCTTACACCTAAAGCAATTAGAGAAAGAAAAACAAAAAACCCCAAGTTAGCAGAAGGAAAGAAATGATAAAGATCAGATCAGAAATAAATGAAAAAGAAATAAAGGAAACGATAGCAAAGATCAATAAAACTAAAAGCTGG
>NC_041224.1:41187559-41188369 GCF_002837175.3 Physeter macrocephalus
CAAAATACTAACAAAAAGAATCCAACAGCACATTAAAAGGATCATACACCATGATCAAGTGGGGTTTATCCCAGGAATGCAAGCATTCTTCAATATATACAAATCAATCAATGTGATACAGCATATTAACAAATTGGAGGATAAAACCCATATGATCATCTCAACAGGTGCAGAAAAAGCCTTTGACAAAATTCAACACTGATGTATGATAAAAACTCTCCAGAAAGTAGGCATAGAGGGAACCTACCTCAACATAACAAAGGCCATATATGACAAACCCACAGCAAACATCATTCTCAATGGTGAAAAACTGAAACCATTTCCTCTAAGATCAGGAACAAGACAAGGTTGCTCACTCTCACCACTATTATTCAACACAGTTTTGGAAGTTGTAGCTACAGCAATCAGAAAAGAAAAAGAAATAAAAGGAATACAAATCAGAAAAGAAGAAGTAAAACTGTCAGTCTGCAGATAACATGATACTATACATAGAGAATCCTAAAGATGCCACCAGAAAACTACTAGAGCTAATCAATGAATTTGGTGAAGTAGCAATATCCAAAATTAATGCACAGAAATCTCTTGCATTCTTATACAGTAACAAAAAATCTGAAAGAGAAATTAAGGAAACACTTCCATTTACCATTGCAACAAGAAGAATAAAATATCTAGGGATAAATCTACCTAAGGAGACAAAAGACCTGTATGCAGAAAACTATGACACTGATGAAAGAAATTAAAGACGATACAAACAGATGGAGAGATATACCATTTTCTTGGATTGGAAGAATCAACATTGTGAAAATGAGT
>NC_041224.1:41188712-41206004 GCF_002837175.3 Physeter macrocephalus
AATGGAAATTTAAAAAATAAACAAATGGGACCTAATGAAACATAAAAGCTTTTGCACAGCAAAGAACCCATAAACAAGATGAAAAGACAACCCTCAGAATGGGAGAAAATATCTGCAAATGAAGCAACTGACAAAGGATTAATCTCCAAAATATACAAGCAGCTCATGCAGCTCAATATCAACAAAACAAACAACATAATCCCAAAATGGATAGAAGACCTAAATAGACATTTCTCCAAAGAAGATCTACAGATTGCCAAAAAACACATGAAAGGATGCTCAACATCACTAATCATTAGAGAAATGCAAATCAAAACTACAATGAGGTATCACCTCACACTGGTCAGAATGGCCATAATCAAAAAATCTACAAACTATAAATTCTGGAGAAGGTGTGGAGAAAAGGGAACCCTCTACTGGGCATATACCCTGAGAAAACCATAATTCAAAAAGAGTCATGTACCACAATGTTCATTGCAGCTCTATTTACAATAGCCAGGACATGGAAGCAACCTAAGTGTCCATCGACAGATGAATGGATAAAGAAGATGTGGCACATATATACAATGGAATATTACTCAGCCATAAAAAGAAACGAAATTGAGTTATTTGTAGTGAGGTGGATGGACCTAGAGTCTGTCATACAGAGTGAAGTAAGTCAGAAAGAGAAAAACAAATACCATATGCTAACACATATATATGGAATCTTAAAAAAAAAAGAAAGAAAGAAAAAAATGGTTCTGATGAACCTGGGCCAGGACAGATATTAAGGTGCTGACATAGAGAATGGACTTGAGCACACGGAGAAGGGGGGAAAGGGTAAGCTGGGACAAAGTGAGAGAGTAGCATTGACATATATACACTACCAAATGTAAAATAGATAGCCAGTGGGAAGCAGCTGCATAGCACAGGGAGATCAGCTCAGTGCTTTTTGACCACCTAGAGGGGTGGGATAGGGAGGGTGGGAGGGAGATGCAAGAGGGAGGGGTTATGGGGATATATGCATACATACAGCTGATTCACTTTGTTATACAGCAGAAACTAACACAACATTGCAAAGCAATTATACTCCAGTAAAGATGTTAAAAAAATACAAAGAAAACAATCCCATTTACAATTGCAACAAAAAAAAATAAAATACCTAGGAATAAATTTAACCAAGGAGGTGAAAGATCTGTACACTGAAAACTGTAAGACTTGAAGAAAGAAATTGAAGAAGACACAAATAAATGGAATGATATTCTGTACTCATGGACTGGAAGAATTAACATTGTTAAAATGTCCATATTGCCTAAAGCAATCTACAGATTCAATGCAATCCCTATAAAAATCCCAAGGACATTTTTCACAGAAATAGAATGAAAATTTCTAAAATTTATATGGAATCACAAAAGACCCCAAATAGCCAAAGCAATCTTGAGGAAAAAGAACAAAGCTGGAGGTATCACATGCCCTGATTTTAAACTATATTACAAAGCCACAGTAATCAAAACAGCATGGTACTGGCAGAAAAAGAGATACATAGATCAGTGGAACAGAATTGAGAGCCCAGAAATAAACCCACGCCTATATAGACAACTAATATGAGACAAGGAAGCAAAGAGTATACAGTGGAGAAAAGATAATCATTTCAATAAATGGTGTTGGGAAAACTGGACAGCCACACAGACACACAAAAAAGAAATTAAACCACTATCTCACGCCATACACAAAAATGAACTCAAAATGGATTAAGGACTTTAATGTAAGACCTGAAACCATGAAACTCCTACAAGAAAACATAGGCAATACACTCTTTGACATTGGTCTTAGCAATATATTTCTAGATATGACTCCTAAGGCAAGGGAAGCAAAAGCAAAAATAAACAAATGGCACTACATTAAACTAAAAAGTTTCTGCACGGCCAAGGAAACCATCAAGAAAATGCTTGACTTAAATAATCTAATTTACTTTTGTAGAAAATTGCAGCAAACATGACAGAATAAAGATTGTTTTCAAGTAAACATGGAACATTTACCAAAACGGACCATATGCTGACTCATAAAGCACGTCTCCAACAATTTCAGTCTAAAACCATTCAGAATATGTTCTCTGACCACAGTGATATTAATATGGAAATCAATACCTGAAAATTTTCCAAATATTTGGAAATTAAGCAACACATCTAAATAATCCGAATCAAAGATGAAATCATGATGGGTGTTAGAACATATTTTTAAATAAATAATACTGAATATACATATATATCTAAGTTTGTGCGATGTAACTACAGGTGTTATCAGAGGAGAACAGCTCTATAAGTCATCAGTTCTCAAACTTCGATTTCAGAATTCCCTTATATTTTAAAAAATAATTTAGGACCCGTACCACATGCTATACATCAAAAACAATCCCTCATTGATCTTAAAATAAATGTCAAAGGTAAAACTAAAGATTCTAAGCATGAACATAACCTTGGGATAAGAGATATCTCAACCAGTTCCCCAAATATTAACTATATATAAAGAAAAAGATTGATATGTCAAAATTCATTAAAAATAAGAGAAGACGGAGTGAGTGGAACATCAAGCCACAGAGCAGAAGATATTTTCAATACATTTATCTGACAAAAAAACACATTCAGATATTTAAAAGAATTCCTACATTAAAAGAAAAGCAACACACTCAATATTTTTTATAATAGGCAAAAGCCTTGTGGAGGCAACTTCACAAAAAGAGGATATCCAAATAGATAAAAAGCATGTGGAAATATTTTCACCTCATTATCATCACAGAAATACAAATTAAACCTCAGTGAGATGCCACTACATCTCTACCAGAATGGCTAAAATTATTTTAAAACAACAATACAAATGCTTCCAGGGATTAATGGAGCAACTGGAACACTCATACACTATTGGTGGGAGTATACATTGGTACAACTACTTTGGATAACAGTTTGGCAGAATCTACTAAAACTGAATATATAGCGCTTCCCTGGTGGCGGAGGGGTTGAGAGTCCACCTGCTGATGCAGGGGACACGGGTTCGTGCCCCAGTCCGGGAGGATCCCACATGCCGCGGAGCGGCTGGGCCCGTGAGCCATGGCTGCTGAGCTTGTGCGTCTGGAGCCTGTGCTCCGCAATGGGAGAGGCCACAGCAGTGAGAGGCCTGCGTACCATAAAAACAAAACAAAACAAAAAAAAATAACTGAATATATAAATAGCCATACCCTAGGACTCAGTAATTCCGTTCCTAGGTAAACACCCAGCAGAAATTCTTCATATGCACACCAAAATTCATGTACAAGCAGCATTATTCATAATAATCCCAAACTGGTAACAACTCAAAGGTCTATTAGTAGTAGAATGAAAACTACATCATGGCTATTTCTATAATGCAACACTGTATGGCAATTTAAAAAGATACACCTGCCACATGCAACAACACGGGTAGATTTCAGACATAACATTGAATGAAAGAAGCTCATGCTGTGTGATTCTAATTATATAAAGTTCAAAAATAAAAGTAAACATACTGTATTATTCCATTCACATAAAATTTAAAAACAGGAAAAACTAACCCATGATGACAGAAGTAAATGTAGTGGTTACCTTTAATTTTGGGTTACCAGAGAGCCTTCCAGGGAGATGGTCATGTTCTATATTGGGAACTGGTTTTGTGGATGTGTTCACATTGTTAAAATACATCAAGCTATGTATGTATGATCTGTCAGTTCCCTGTATATATATTTTATTTCAATAAGAAAATGTTTAACTCACCCTCCCATGAGCCCTGCATTTAGTGCTGTCAATATTTGCATATATCATATTATCATGATTTATTTATCTACAAGGAAGCTTAACAAACAATGCTGGTCCACTTCTTCCTCCTTTGTCTGAATAGTAGAAATAAAGTTCATGTCTGATTATCCATGTCTGGAAGTCTCTATTCAGTAGAATTGTGACTAAACCATACAAAATTAAATAATCTATATTCAAAAGAACAAAAAGCCTGGGGGTTATTATATGGTGACTGTGTTCCCTGTACCCTAAATGTTACTTCAAGTTTAATCATTACAGCAGCAGGATGAAGAAATTAATTAATGTCAAGAAGAGAAAGTAGATAGATAAATACATATAGAAAATACTGCAGACATTGAATCAAGATGGTGGCTTGAATACACACATCTTTCTCTCCACTGTACCAAATACCTTTAAATAAACCTGAATATATATGTGTGTGTGTGTGTGTGTGTGTGTGTGTATATCAAGACAGAGAGAGAAAGAGAGAGAGGCGTATGACACATCCATAACAGTGCTGAAAAACAAAAAGGGTGCCAGCAGCAGATCAGAAATGGTGAGAAATTCCTAGAAGACAGAAAGCAGATGGGATCAGAGAACTGAAGAAATAGACCAATATAGACAAGGTAGAAAACTGCTCCCAAGATAAAAATTAATACAGAGAAATTCCAAATCTAAATAAAGTGAACATAGAAAGAACAGAGTGGGCTTCCCTGGTGGCAGTGGTTGAGAGTCCGCCTGTCGATGCAGGAGACACGGGTTCGTGCCCCGGTCCGGGAAGATCCCACATGCCGCGGAGCAGCTAGGCCCGTGAGCCATGGCCGCTGAGCGTGCGCCTCCGGAGCCTGTGCTCCGCAACGGGAGAGGCCACAACAGTGAGAGGCCCGCGTACCGCAGAAAAAAAAAAAAAGAAAGAACAGAGTGAGACCCCAGGGACTCATCAGGAGACTTGATAAAATAACTATATAGAAAGCAACAAGGATCAATGGAAACCCTCCAGCCCCATCCCTGTTCCCACATCTATTTCCGAGGGCAGGTTCTGCGGTTACTCCATTTTAGTTCAAACCCCTGCCCTACTGCTGATTAAAGAAGTAACTGGGCAAATCACTGAAGCTCTCTGTGCCTCCAATTCCTTATCTGCAAAATGTAGAGATATAAGGGCTATTAGATATACTGGGTTATAACCCATATATTAGGGTTAATATATGGAAAGCATTTAGAACAGCATCTGACACTGTTAAGCCCCATTAAATATTAACCATTAATATTATCCACTGACCAACAAGCAGCTAGGGAGTGTGTCCTGCACCCACACTCTAAAAAGAGTGAACTACTCTAATCAGATGGGCCCCAGAGTGGGTGTGAAAATCTCAGAGAAGCCAGAGAACCTTCCAAACATCCCAACAACCTCCCTGTCTTGTCCCCCATGGCCACTCACCCTATTGTAAAACCCACCAGTCCCCACACCCACCCATACACCCACTCCTTTCAGTAAGAAGGGAAGACTCTTAGGGAAACAAAAAACCTAAGCAAGCTACCTACCTACTGAGCCAGGCCCAGTCCTTCATTCTCATTGACTGACAACCAGGAATCACAGAAATTTGAGGAAAACTAGGAGCATGAGAGCAAACATCAAAGATGAAACTTTAAAATGATCCAAAGAAAATAGATAATCAAGGTATAGAGGGAAACTTCTAGAAGTTCTCATTAATGCTCACAGATACACTTGAGAAGATATTGCATGCATAAAACAAGAAAAAGCTACAATGAAAAAGGAGCCGTCAGAAGGGGAAAAAACTTAATAAAAAAGTGTGAGCGGGCTTCCCTGGTGGTGCAGTGGTTGAGAGTCCGCCTGCCGATGCAGGGGACACGGGTTTGTGCCCCGGTCCGGGAAGATCCCACATGCCGCAGAGCGGCTGGGCCCGTGAGCCATGGCCGCTGAGCCTGCGCGTCCGGAGCCTGTGCTCCGCAACGGGAGAGGCCACAACAGTGAGAGGCCCGCGTACCGCAAAAAAAAAAAAAAAAAAAAAAAAAGTGTGAGCATTTCATGGACACAACTGAAATATGAATTGCTTATTGAGAAGACAGAGTTGAGGAAATGTCCTAGAATCTACAGACAAAAAAAAAAATGAGAAGTAGAAAGAGGTTTGACCCAACGCTCTCCTGGCCCAGACACCCACCTTCTGGATGCCCCACCACTGCATCAGGAAGGCCTGCTGTCCTCAGGCCCAGCTTGGCCTTGGGCTTCCTGAAGGAGCTGATTCTGAATTGTGGATCCACTCTGGGAAAAGGGGTTACAAGTAGAGTAAATATTCCCAGTCTGCACAGAGGCGGACCCCTCTCAGCTCTCACGCCTGGAAACTGGAGGTTATTACTGATGGTGGGGACTAGTTGAATCTCTTCTACTTACTTTTTGCACACCCTAGCTTTTTCTGAAAAAAGGATACCTGTGATTTGGCCAAGGTAGCCTGCTGCAGTTTGCACTATATCGGGCAGAACTTCCTTCAAGTTGGTGGCATGTGGGTGAAGACTTCTCTAATTTTCAGCACTAATGCTGGCTTCCATCCATTTTTATATTTTTCTGGCCATTTTCAATTAGGGTTGATAGATGAGGTTAACATTTTTCCCCATAAACTTCTTTACGTTTCTTTAAAAGTTTGCCAACATGTACTCAAGTCAATAATTATTACTTGCAGGCTTCTATGAATCTGACCTTTTAAAAAATTTGATTCTAACTGGTATTATCTGTTTGATCCTTTCATAGCAAAATGTAAAATTTTCTTGGTAGAAGACCCTGCATGGTTAAGGCAGAGTCTCTCAGGGAATGCAATTAATCATGAAAGTCATGCTCCTTCTGGGAAACTTTGTTCCCAGAACCCACTCGTGCATGCAGGCCAGACAGGACAGCATGGGAACCCAAGGTTTCACTGGGATTTGGGAGGAGTTACTCTTTTCCTTTCTTCCATTGTGAGATTTGTTCTGTTGGGTACCCTTTTCATTGACCTAGGTAGGCAAAGATCTGCTAAGTGTCAAGTAGCTCAAGGCAAGTTACAAAAGATCAGATGAGAAAATGAGAAAATGAGCTTTAAATTATAAGACCCAATTTAGCTAAGAAAATGTATTTCATTCTCCTTAAGCCATCCTACCCATCCTAGGAAAATTTCACCACCTTCAAAAGGAGGTAGGAAGTTGACACTGAGAATGTTTTATTCCTAATGCTCACCAATAAATACCAGTCTAAAGAGAGTTCTAACACAGATGATATACCTGAGTTTTTTAAATGAATAAGCAGGGACCCTTTGTTTTAAATAAAAAATTGTAGAACCAAGGCTTGACCTGTGATAGCTTTTTTCTTTTATATAGATGGTACTTTATAAAATTGAAAAAAAATGAAAAATACAAAATGTAAAATATTACCAAATCTTACTAAAATTTTGACTTAATTATAAAAATTGAGAAGCAATGGTTCCCCCTATTCCCTGTCACTTTACAAAAGTGACAATAGGTTATACATATTTATCTGCAACCACCCCCAGAGAAGAGACCTTTGCATTCTAGGCACCAAGCTAAATATAGTATTTGGGTGTTAATCTATTCCCTCCTCAGTACTTTGGAGACATTGCAAATTCATTGTTTAATGTTGCTAAGGAAAGTCTGAGAGATGAATTTTTGGTAACTTTTTTCGGACTCATTTATTTTTTGGCGTCTTCATCTTAGAAAAAAATTTACTATCTACTTTATAAAGTCAAGTGTTTTTTCCTCATTCGTTTTTCTTGGTCTACATGGAGCCCCTATAAGTTGGACAATCAGGTCAACAGGTCTGTGAATTTTTTTGAAATCTATAGACAGAAGCAAAGGACCAGAGTCTTTTGGTTTAAGTAAATAGGAGGAAGAGAGAGAGAAGAAGAGAGATACTGCTGCTCTGAGAAGTAATTGCACCCCCAAACTCAGGGCAGATCAAAGGTCAGAAAACCCAGGGACCAGAAGTAGGGCCCTAGGTATTAAGGGGACCCTCCTCAAGAGGATCCTAAAAAGGAAGTTTAGTGCCATCAGAAATTTTTAAAGTACATTCACTGTACCAATCAAGCAAATGTTAACCAGAGAGGCCCAGGAGGAAATGAAGCACCTGTGAGGAAGTCAGCTCTGAATACCTACCAGGACCCAAGAAGAGTCACCTGCACAGTCACCAAACAAGTAGAAGCTTCCCTGCCCCGCCTTCCCCTCCTCCCACCCCACACTCCAAACCCCAAGGGCCAGCTTCTCTAGGGCAGGCGACTCAATGAGAGAAAAATGCAAGCACAAACTGTCCTCGATGGCAGTGGCCTGCCTGAGTCCTGCCCCAGCTGGGGAAGGGAGAAGATTAACCCCAGTCATCACTCGAGCTGTGATAATCACGTGGACCTGGAAATTCCAATGGCTGGATTGAGGCTGTGTTACATGATTTAAGGCAGTAGTCTTCAAACTTGGGAACTTGTGGTGACTGCGCGTGGACAGTTTTAAGGGATTCAGTTTCCGGATTCTCAACCTCTGTATGTACTCTTTCCTACCACCGATTTGCCTGAGAAGGCTCCCGAATCTGTAACCCGCCTTCTGTCACTTTACAAAACAAAAGCACAGCCCACATCTCACATTTCACTGGGTATTGGCCAGGGTGAGAAAACCTCTGATGAATCTGCAACCTCGCTCACTCCCTGGAATCAACACTGACATGTGCTCAAGGCTTTCACCTTCCAAAATGTAACCTTCCCTTCTTTCCCCACATTCCCCCCTGGCGACCGACTCTAGTCCGTACTTCTCAGGACCGCCTCGTAAAGGAGCCATACACACAGACTGTCTCCATTTTCTCACTTTCCTTCACTTCTCAAGCCATGTTGGGCCAGCACTGTTAGCTGCCCACTCCATACAATCTCCGAGTCTTGCTAATAGTACCCAGATTTTGCTCAAATGGCAATGTGCCCAGTCCAGGCAAGATCACTCTTCCAGAAGTGGCAGTCCCATTCCTTGTTTTCCTAGCATTCCTCACAACTACTGTAGTCATGTGACTCATTATGGCCAATGAGACCCAAGTAGAAGTCGGCTGGGGGCTGGGGGATTTCTGGGAAGGGTCCCTCTGAAATGACCGTGATGTATAAGGCTGCACAGCCAACTTGAGACTGTAAAGAAAAGGCTTCAAGAACTACAGACATACATTAAGCTGTTGAACACACACTGACAGCCTCCTATCTCTGGACTTTGGGTTATATGAGTAAAATAAGCCCAGAACTGTATGCAGCTACAGTTACTTGCAGCCAGACTCATTCCTAATTGATGTACCTTATAACTGATACACCTTAACTGGCTCCATTCAAACTGCTCTCACCAATGACCTTTTAATTTCTAAATCCCCAAAATAAATCTTAGCTCTTCACTTACTTGGGCTCTCTGGGCATGTTGACTCTATTGACCAACCTCTTTCTCAAAGTACCTCTTTTCTTGGCCTGTGGGACCTAAGTCTCTTCCCCTTCCTCCCTGGACACTCCTTAATTACCTTTGTAATTTCTTTTTCTCATCCCCCACACACACTCCTCCCCTCCCCACCCCCAATTCATCAGCCACTAAGTCCTATCCATCTTATACATCCCAAATATCTCTTGATTCTATTTCCTTCTCTCCATTTCCATTAACACACCCTCAGTTCAGGCCACCATCATCTCACCCCTGAACTACTCTCTAAGTGCCTCCCAGATGGGCTCCTCCAATCTCTCCTCCACACTGCTGCCAGGGAGGTATCCAAAATGTCAAAAGAATAATGTCATTCCCCACACTGATTCAGCAGCTCCCTGTTGCCTTTAAAATAAAACACATACTTGGGGCTTCCGTGGTGGCACAGTGGCTAAGAATCCACCTGCCAATGAGGTGGATTCGAGCCCACGGGTTCGAGCCCTGGTCCGGGAAGATCCCACATGCCGTGGAGCAGCTAAGCCCGTGCACCACAATTACTGAGCCTGTCCTCTAGAGGCCGCAAGCCACAACTACTGAGCCCATGTGCCACAACTACTGAAGCCCATGCACTTATAAAGCCCGTGCTCCGCAACAAGAGAAGCCATCGCAATGAGAAGCCTGCGCACTGCAACGAAGAGTAGCCCCTGCTCGCCGCAACTAGAGAAAGCCTACAAGCAGCAATGAAGACCCAACGCAGCCAAAAATAAGTTAATTGATTAATTAATTTAAAAAAGAAAACCAACGCATACTCCTTAACACAGTGTACCACACCCTCTGTGATCTGGCCGCCTCATGGCTCTCCAGCCTCATTCTCTGCCACTCTTGATAAGCATTACACATGCCTCCATTCCTAAATTTTTAGTCCCTCGAAGCATCCTGTTCTTTCCAGCCTTGGTACATGCTATTCCCATTCCCTTGGAAGGCTTTTCCCATCTAGCTAACCCCTAATGATTGCTTCATGGCTCAGCCCAAGTGTCACTAGGATGTCCGGCCTGACCCTGAGACATAGTTGGGTGACTCTCCTGCAGGTCCCCTTAACACAGCAAGTGCTAACACAGCACTTATCACGCTGCACTGTCCACCAGCCTCCTGCAGTGTCCTGTGAGATCCTTGGGAAAAGGATCTTGTCCATCCTACTCATGATGGCATCCCCAGCACAAGCACAGTGCATACCAAATAGTAGGCCTCCTGGCCAATAAATGCCCGCACAAAATGTACTGAAGGGTCACTGAAATAGTCTGTGGACACGTTAAGGATAATGTTTGAATTTCTATTAGTGACACTTTTCTCCAATAAAAGTCCAGTAAAATTTGGTCCTGAATGATAGCAAGGCAATAATCGTAATATCGCTAACCATGTGATCTCCTGGCCTGTGATCTCCTGACCTTCAGTGAAGTTAAGATTTTTTTTTAAATTCTCATCATACAGTTGCTATATGGCAATAATAGAAAAGCATGATGATTAATTGAAGGAAAGCAAACCTGTTGTTTTAGTAACGTCAAGATAAGAAAAAGAAATTAGTAACTTATGATTTTGTCTGGGTCACTTTACAAGAGTTATGTGGAATGTAATCTCAGAAAGTTCAAAAAAAAAATCCTCCTATAAAAATAAAACAGCTGAAGAGAAAGTTACAAGTAAAAAGAATGAAAAAAAAAAAAAAAAGCATGAATCTATATGACTTCTCTTTGGAAATGGGAAGATACCTCTTTCATGAAAAAACAACAAAGAATACAGTATTTAGACTTTTTTAAGCCAATAGATCAGCAACTTGTAAGTGTTGAAGCTTTTAGGAGAAAAGTCTGATTCACCCACCATGTTGCAAATAAAAACCTCCAGGGCCACAGAGGCTCAGCAGATCTCCCTCACTGTGCACACGATCCACTGTCACGTCCTCTCATGCTGACCTTACTCACTCCGCCATACTCCAACAAGAGCCAGACTTATGTGAAACTTCAAAACAGGTGGAGAAGAAATCACCTTATATAGTCTAATCCCTTTCTATAGCCGTCACATCCTTTGGTCTTAGCTGTTTGGTTAAATTTAACATTGCTGAACACCCAGTATGACCTTCCCCATTCATTGGAAGGTTTTGGTGACTGCTGGGGTAGTTGTTGCTTTTGCCAACACATGGGCCTCAGGGAGGAGAATCCTCGCTGATTTCACATTCAGTTGGTTTTGGAGATCAGAGGCCACTGAGAGATAAGGATAACAGCAAAACCAAAACAAAACAAAATAAACCCAAGTACTTGAGATCACACCAGATGCTTAAGTCAAGGTTGGGTCCGTATCTAGAGCTGAGGGCCAGATTTCATAAAAGCTCCCCAAGCCTGGCCACAAGGAACACAATAAAACTGCTAATGTGAACTCATTCACAATTCAAAAATTAAGATGAGAAAGCCTCAGTGCTGCTTGTAATGGCTTGGGTCCACCACCCCTGCCCCCTTCAATACTGTTCCCTCATATAAGAAGAGCTGGTCTCGGGCAGGTTCCTGGGAGATGCAACTCAGGACCTTCTCCGTTCTTCTCCAAAGAGCCTCCACTCTCCTCCTGGGCGCCCACCCTGCGCTTCCTTAACAAACCCTCACACACAACCCTGCCCTCCCAAACTCTTCTCAGGATGTCTTAAAGTACCCACTTGTTTCCACAGTGTCATTTGAGCTCAAGGCTAAAGGACTAAAATCAAGTGAGACATCATTGATATTGTAGCAAATAAATAGTAACAATACAATGCACAGTTGGTCTATTTTGAGATGCTGATAAGGGGAAAAGAAAAGGTAAAAAGGAATGTTACATTCTTTTCCTTCCCATGAAAACTTTCATGACCTTGCTCAACAATTCACAATGATTCTTTCTAGGGTTTGTCCCTGAAAAATTGTGTGTAAATCTGTTTTTCATAACTCAAAACATATTTTTAATTCACTTTTGAAGCTTGTTTACTTAAAGGCATCATCAAAGAATCCTTTAGCAAAATGAAAGGGTATTAATGATGTAAAGATCACCCTTATATCTATTTGTCATATAAATTCAACTTTGGGAATATCTGCTATTCCCAAAATGTGGACCATCTCTATGGTTTAGGAAAAAAAGGTAACTATTTAGGCTTTAAAAATTTTTTTTCTTTTTTGCCCTTTTATTTCTTTGTTTTTTAAATTGGGGTATAGTTGATTTACAACAAATAGCACAAACAGTTGTGTACAACACAGTGATTCAAATGTTTTATAAGATTATACTCCATTTAAAGTTATTATAAAATATTGGCTATATTCCCTGTGCTGTACAATATATCTTTGAAGCTTATTTATTTTATCCATAGTAATAATATTTTTTTCAACTGTACTTGCTCTTGCCCACACAGACTTTTTCCTACAGTCACACAGGGGGTTTTATTGGATACCTTAAGCAGGAAAAGACCTTTCTGTGATCTCAAAGCAGATTTCAGAGCCTGCACATATTCTGTCCCTTCTTTGCCAAACTGAAATTATTGACTCAGAAAATTTAGTAATTTTGCTTTTTAAAAAGCAGCTATAATGACAAAGCAAGGAAAGAAAATCAATGGATCAAACTCAATTTCAGAACCAAATTAAGGCAGCAACATTAGTGTGATCACAAAGCATATGCAATGCCTAAGGCAGGTCCAAGAAACTTGCAGAAATGAGAACAGCATAGGCTGGCGTCTTCCTCCACCAGCCCTGCAGCGAAGGGACAGGAGGAGTGTGGACTGACTGCCCACATCACTTTTGTGGAAGACATCATTTGAGGAGATTGTCCCTAAAAACCAACACTTTGGGATCTGCACTTCCAACTTACATCACGACTGTTGAAGGTGCGTTCTACGACAGGGCAAAGACAGTAAGTCCCCTACATACAAACCTTCAAGTTGCAAACTTTCAAAGATACGAACATGCATCTGGTTGCAGCAAGGAACCTGTACCAGCAACGTCAGGCGTGAGTGACATCGCAGCTCGCCCTCCATCTCCTGTTGCTGACGGTCCTTCAGCTCTACCATCTCCCACCTCCTCGCCCTCCTCCAGCCAGTAACTCTTCTGTTCACTCGATGCCAGCCCCTGGATGCCAGCTGTTGTACTGTACTACTGCACTTTTCAAGGTACTGTACTGTAAGAGTCAAAATGTTTTCTTTCTTGTGTTTGTTTTTTATGTATTATTTGTGTGAAAAGTATTATAAACCTATTCCAGTGCAGTCCTATAGAGCCGATTGTGTTAGTTGGGTACCTAGGCTAACTTTGTTGGACTTACAAACAGATTGGACTTACGAACATGTTCTTGGAACGGAACTCGTTCATATGTAGGGGACTTACTGTAAGTAACACCTGGGATGAAAGTTGCAAGCACCTAATCAGGTCAAAAGAAGAGCTTTCTATTAGGAGCTTCTGCAGACTCCTCTCACTTTGAAAATGTTAGGGGTCCTCCAAGGTCTGGTTTCAACTCTTCCCTCATCTCTTCTCACTCCCCTGCATTCTCTCCTGGGAAATTACATACACTCTCAAAAGCTTCACTTACCATCAGGCACCCAAATTATTATCTTTAGCCCCAAATCACTGCCCTGAGTTCCAGATCCACATATCCAGCCGCTTCCTGAATGTCCCCATCCAAATGCCCCCTACTGAGCTCATCATGTCCCTCTTTCCCTCTGCACCTGCTTCTCCCTTGCCCACCTGTCCAGACAGCACCAACTTCCAAGGTGATAAGAGCAGAGGCTACAACAAAATCTCCCATGTTACGACTTCTGGCTTTGACCTCAAAAGCGCATATACATCCCAAACTAATTCAACTTGACTTCGGAAAATAATCAGACAAAAAACAAAGAGCAAACACTGCCCCAAAGCCTCCTTCCCTAGTCAGCAACACTGGCCTCCACTAGCCTCAGCTTGGACACAGCCCCTGCTGAGGCCCTGGGACATCAGAGAGAGAGAGACCAGGGAGCTGACCAACACTCCACACTGACCCAGAATTGCCAATAGAATGAGCATTAGTTTTCGCATTATTGTAGGTTGTTCTAATCTGAACAGTTTGCTGCTCAGAATCTGTGCTGGTTATTTGTCTATTCACTCCCAGCCCCAGCGGCACCCTTCTGCATCTCCTCGGTCATGCTATGCTGAGGCTGGGACTCTGCAATCTACATTTCTCAGGCTTGCATGCCACTGGCTTCTAGTTATGTTCTGATGTGGTGGAACGAGGGAGGAGGGAAAAAAGGCTCTGTTCCTGCTTTCAGCATCCACCTAGCAGCAGCAAAAAAGCTCCACCTCCTAGTCTTGGCACTTCTAGCAGCAGCTCTGGGGTGTCCCCTTGGGGATTCAAGGCACAGCTCTCACCACCCCCTCAGGGCACAGCCCCCCCACCCCCGCAACCCGTGGCAGTCCCTCCTCTGACCTCTTAGCTTTTGAGATCACAGTTCTTCCCTTTGTCCCCCAGGACCTAGAGGTAGCAGCTGCAATTACTTCAGCATCCACTTGTGTTCTTTCAGCCTCACAATCCCTGTATAGTCAGAAATCCCTCGTATTTGAAATACTTAGCATGATTTCTGTATCCTAAAGGGACTCTGAGTTATGATACAGAATTTCTTTTTTTGTGTGGTTTGTTTTCTTTTGTTATAGATTTTTATATTTTGCTCACAAAATATCACTTTCCCATGGCAGAAGTCTCTACCTTTGGTTACCATTTATTCTGCCAAGGAGACTGCTTTCCAGAGTGGAAATGGAAGAACACATTATCAGTAAGAGGAAACCGAAACCTCAGAAAGGGGCCAGCCAGACCCGCAGATAATTCTGGGCCCATGATCCATATAACTCAACTTTCAGATTCTCAATTCAACTTTATACCGAATATTTGAGAGGTTAAGCAAAACACAGGCCTGTTTTAAATGTTTGGTTTTTCTCTCTATGGACACAAATACATTTTAAGATCTGATGAAAAAGAATACTGCTGACGCCTCTCCCTCCTTTGGCCCCTTCCCCACAAGCCACCATCCTACGGAGTCCTGTCCATTCTACCTCCAGCTGCAGGAGCCCCAATCTAACTCACCAGCACCTGTCCCTGGGAAGACAGCAGCCTCCCACTTTTCCGGTACAGGATGCTGGGATAATTGCATGGAATTAATAATCAGTGTGGAAAACGACAAAGCTTACCTCCCCCCACAGACAAATTAATAACAGGTGGATTACACTGTTGGGAGAGAATTCTCCCCAGGTCTCTCTAGTTTCTGCATGTCTTGCAAGCAGAGGCTTTGCTCCTCCCTTTGTTCCAGACTATCTTTTCAAGGATGTTTGTATAGTGACCAGTCTTAGAAGATATGATGTTTCTCTCTGGGGAAAAAGACAGGTTTGTTTACTTTCCAGTAAAATAAAGAGGGTATCTCCCTTTGGAGCAAAGGTCAGGCAGACTTACTACCCTTAATAAAAGGTTCAGGTTCCCTAGGCTCAGGGTTCCTCTCCTATAACACAATCTACTTCGTGTACAGGAGTTACCCAGCCCTCTTCACATCTGTCCTGGGGGAATTTGGACTTGGGAGCCCGCACAAGAAAATTCTGCTACTCTGGCTACTGCTATTTTTTGTGAGTAATAAAGTCATTTGTCTCAGACCCAGAAACCTTGTATCTTTTGCAGCATTCATGAAACTGAACAGGCTAACTTGTTAGCTTGCAAGTAGGGGAAAATTTTAGACCCTCTACAGTAGTGGTCCCCAACCTTTTTGGCATCAGGAACCGGTTTCGTGGAAGCCAATTTTTCCACGGACTGGGGGGTGGGCGGGGGGGACGGCTCAGGCTGTAAGGTGAGCGATGGGGAGCAATGGGGAGCGGCAGGTGAAGCTTCACTCGCTCGCCCGCCGCTCACCTCCTGCTGTGCGGCCCGGTCCCTAATAGGCTGCGGACCAGTACCAGTCTGTGGCCCGGGAGTTGGGGACCCCTGCTCTATAGTTCTTAGTATACATTACTGAATGTGAAAACAAAAACTATCAAGCTTTAGAAGATGAAATAAAGAACAGCTTCATAATCTGGAATTGGGAAAGATGTCTTAAACAGAACACACAAAAGCATTTACCATAGAGAAAAAAATAGATAAATTTGACTACATTAAAATGAAGAAATTCCATTCATCAAGAGACACTATTAGGACAGTGAAGAAGATGTTCACAATAATAAATAATATTGACATACAACTGAAAAAGGCTTATATACAGAATGAATACATATCCTATAAATCAATAAGAAAAATACAGAAAATCCAATAGAAAAATTGGCAAAATAGTTGAGCACACCCTTCACGAAAGAGGAAATCCAAATGGCCAGTAAACATATAAAAAGGCGCCCAACCTCAAAATCAGGGAAATACAAATTAAAATGAAAACCACCGTGGAAAATCATTTTGGAAAACAGTTTGCCATTATTTAGTAATGTACACCATATGATCCAGCCATTCATAGCAGCATTATCAGTAACAGCCAAAAAACTAAAAACAACCCAGAAGTCCACCAACAGGAGAATGGATAAATAAATTAGGTATTCTATACCACAATAAGAATGAATGAACTATAGCTACACAGAACAACGTGCCCCCACTCGCCACAATTAGAGAAAGCCACGAGCAGCAATGAAGACACAACACAGCCAAAAATAAATAATAAATAAATTTTTTTTTTTAAAAAGGTAAAAGTAATCCACTGTATTCAGGGATATTTAGGTTATACAATTACAAATAAAAGCAACACGTGATTGCTACAAAAGGTATGATAGTAATTACTTTTAGGGTGAGAGAGGAGTACACAACTCTGAAAAGCTCCATGGGGACAATGTTCTATTGTCTGGGGTGCTAGCAATGTTCTATTTCTTGTCCTTGATGGGATTACACTAGTGTTCAGTTTATAAATAAACCAACAATCTACACTTATGGGTTTTGTTGTTGTTGTTGTTGTTGTTGTTTTGCGGTATGCGGGCCTCTCACTGTTGTGGCCTCTCCCGTTGCGGAGCACAGGCTCCGGACGTGCAGGCTCAGCGGCCATGGCTCACGGGCCCAG
>NC_041224.1:41206099-41208557 GCF_002837175.3 Physeter macrocephalus
CGTGCAGGCTCAGCGGCCATGGCCCACGGGCCCAGCCGCTCCACGGCATGTGGGATCTTCCCAGACCGGGGCATGAACCCACGTCCCCTGCATCGGCAGGAGGACTCTCAACCACTGCGCCACCAGGGAAGCCCCACTTATGTTTCATACCCTTAAATATTAGTAAACACAAACACAGAAAGACTGAGGAAACAATATCCAGGTCATGAAATTGAACATTGCCAGTAAACCAGAAGCTCCCACATACCCCTTTCCAACACAACCTCCTCCTTTCCCTCATCAGTTGTCACTATCCTGACTTTTACCCCCAAGTGTACATTATTAAATACTACGGTTTACTTCAGTCTGCTTTTGACTTTTACCTAAATGAAATCAATTGAATATTTGCATTTGAGTCTGAAAACTGTTCTTGATAAATAAACTAATTACTGTGATGCATATGCTGCTTTGAACATAATATCTTTGTAGTGCACTAAGCATAGTTCAGTTGAAACAGAGATAATGTGCTAGAACTTTACAAGTGTGTGTGAAATCATGAGAATGCCAATTTAGATTAAGCAAAAGAACATTATCCATGACATTAACTCAGTGGTGTTAATTTGAATTTTACTGGGTTAGTAGTTTTATCTGCATTTAATTTGAAATAAGTTTGGAGTTTATGCTTGTCTTAAAGCTCTAAGCATAAGTTTTAACACTTACTTTTACATTCATCCATATTTAAGTAACAATATAATAAAACTAGATTTAACTCAACACAAGGAGTCCCTTATAAAAAGGGGTCCTTAGCTCACACAGATTTGAGAAACCCTGCCTAGGAACTGGCTCCCATTCTTCCATCTCACCCTCCTGCCTGCACCCAAAGACAAAACCACAGCTTGCTACCTACAGCCAGGAACAGTCAAGCAGAATGCTTTCCAAACCACCCATGTCATCTCTGAAGTACGTCAGGCACTCTGCCTGTTACCTTTGGAATTCATTCTGATTCCATTTGTCATACAGGTGATCAAAGCCGGGGACCAAAATCAGGCACCAGCAACTAAGCAAAGTGTGAAAACAGTTTATTTGGGCCAGGTGACAATTGTTTGAAATGCTAGTGACAATCATCCAAAGCTCATACTTTGGCATTGCTACTGCTTAATTATGAACTCAAGCACAGAAAGTCCTTACCCAGTACATTTGTTTCCTACTGCTGCTGTAAAAAATTACCAAAAACTTAGGGGCTTAAAACAACACAGATTTATTTCCTTACAGTCCCGGAGGTCAGAAGTCTAAAATTGGTATTCCAGGGCTACCATCAAGGTGCCGGCAGGGCTGGTTCCTTCTGGAGTCCCCAGGGGAGAATCCATGCCTTTGCCTTTTCTAGCTTCGGGAGATCACCTTCACCTGCATCCCTTGGCCCCTGACCCCTTCCTTGCGTCACTCCAATCTCTTACATCCACCTTCACTTTGCCTTCTCTTCTGTCCTGCCTCTGTCTTATTAAAGACCCTTGTGATTACATCAGACCCAACTAGGTAATCCAAGGTAATGCCCCCATCTCAAGATCCTTAACTTAATCACATCTGCAAAGTCTCTTTGCCATATAAGGTAACATTCACAGGTTCCAAGCCTTAGCACATGGACCTACCACACTCAGGTAGCAGAAGTCTGACTTACCACAGTTGTGAATAGGAGGAACGCACTTCTCCTTTGCTTAAAGTTCAAGGGTTCAAAAGAGGCACACAAACTCCTGACCTAAAAGCAATTTGTTTCTATGTGAATGAATCCTAAATTACTGTGGGGGGTGGGGGGTGGGAGGGAGACACAAGAGGGAGGGGATATGGGGATATATGTATACGTAGAGCTGATACATTTTGTTATACAGCAGAAACTAACACAACATTGTAAAGCAATTATACTCCAATAAAGATGTTAAAAATAGAGAAAGAAAGAAAAAGAAAAGGAAATACAGGCACTTCCCTGGTAGTGCAACGGTTAAAAATCCACCTGCCAATGCAGGGGACACGGGTTCGAGCCCTGGTCCGGGAATATCCCACATGCCACGGAGCAGTTAAGCCCGTACACCACAACTACTGAGCCCGTGTGCCACAACTACTGAAGCCCGTGCACCTAGAGTCCGTGCTCTGCAACAAGAGAAGCCACTGCAATGAGAAGCCCATGCACTGCAATGAAGAGTAGCCCTTGCTCGCCGCAACTAGAGAAAGCTGGCATGCAGCAACAGAGACCCAACGCAGCCAAAAATAAATAATAAATTAATTAATTAAAAAAGAAATACATATGGCTTTTGTCCCTGGTTTCCCACACAGAGCTCTCCTAAGACCTTTGGGAATTCCTGAGTGATAAGAGTGTCCTTTGTCATTCTTTTTTTTTTTTTTGTGGTATGCGGGCCTCCCTCTGCTGCGGCCTTTCCCGCTGCGGAGCACAGGCTCCGGACGCGCAGGCCCAGCGGCCATGGCTCAC
>NC_041224.1:41212351-41284096 GCF_002837175.3 Physeter macrocephalus
ATGCGGGCCTCTCACTGTTGTGGCCTCTCCCGTTGCGGAGCACAGGCTCCGGACGTGCAGGCTCAGCGGCCATGGCTCACGGGCCCAGCCGCTCCACGGCATGTGGGATCTTCCCAGACCGGGGCATGAACCCACGTCCCCTGCATCGGCAGGAGGACTCTCAACCACTGCGCCACCAGGGAAGCCCCACTTATGTTTCATACCCTTAAATATTAGTAAACACAAACACAGAAAGACTGAGGAAACAATATCCAGGTCATGAAATTGAACATTGCCAGTAAACCAGAAGCTCCCACATACCCCTTTCCAACACAACCTCCTCCTTTCCCTCATCAGTTGTCACTATCCTGACTTTTACCCCCAAGTGTACATTATTAAATACTACGGTTTACTTCAGTCTGCTTTTGACTTTTACCTAAATGAAATCAATTGAATATTTGCATTTGAGTCTGAAAACTGTTCTTGATAAATAAACTAATTACTGTGATGCATATGCTGCTTTGAACATAATATCTTTGTAGTGCACTAAGCATAGTTCAGTTGAAACAGAGATAATGTGCTAGAACTTTACAAGTGTGTGTGAAATCATGAGAATGCCAATTTAGATTAAGCAAAAGAACATTATCCATGACATTAACTCAGTGGTGTTAATTTGAATTTTACTGGGTTAGTAGTTTTATCTGCATTTAATTTGAAATAAGTTTGGAGTTTATGCTTGTCTTAAAGCTCTAAGCATAAGTTTTAACACTTACTTTTACATTCATCCATATTTAAGTAACAATATAATAAAACTAGATTTAACTCAACACAAGGAGTCCCTTATAAAAAGGGGTCCTTAGCTCACACAGATTTGAGAAACCCTGCCTAGGAACTGGCTCCCATTCTTCCATCTCACCCTCCTGCCTGCACCCAAAGACAAAACCACAGCTTGCTACCTACAGCCAGGAACAGTCAAGCAGAATGCTTTCCAAACCACCCATGTCATCTCTGAAGTACGTCAGGCACTCTGCCTGTTACCTTTGGAATTCATTCTGATTCCATTTGTCATACAGGTGATCAAAGCCGGGGACCAAAATCAGGCACCAGCAACTAAGCAAAGTGTGAAAACAGTTTATTTGGGCCAGGTGACAATTGTTTGAAATGCTAGTGACAATCATCCAAAGCTCATACTTTGGCATTGCTACTGCTTAATTATGAACTCAAGCACAGAAAGTCCTTACCCAGTACATTTGTTTCCTACTGCTGCTGTAAAAAATTACCAAAAACTTAGGGGCTTAAAACAACACAGATTTATTTCCTTACAGTCCCGGAGGTCAGAAGTCTAAAATTGGTATTCCAGGGCTACCATCAAGGTGCCGGCAGGGCTGGTTCCTTCTGGAGTCCCCAGGGGAGAATCCATGCCTTTGCCTTTTCTAGCTTCGGGAGATCACCTTCACCTGCATCCCTTGGCCCCTGACCCCTTCCTTGCGTCACTCCAATCTCTTACATCCACCTTCACTTTGCCTTCTCTTCTGTCCTGCCTCTGTCTTATTAAAGACCCTTGTGATTACATCAGACCCAACTAGGTAATCCAAGGTAATGCCCCCATCTCAAGATCCTTAACTTAATCACATCTGCAAAGTCTCTTTGCCATATAAGGTAACATTCACAGGTTCCAAGCCTTAGCACATGGACCTACCACACTCAGGTAGCAGAAGTCTGACTTACCACAGTTGTGAATAGGAGGAACGCACTTCTCCTTTGCTTAAAGTTCAAGGGTTCAAAAGAGGCACACAAACTCCTGACCTAAAAGCAATTTGTTTCTATGTGAATGAATCCTAAATTACTGTGGGGGGTGGGGGGTGGGAGGGAGACACAAGAGGGAGGGGATATGGGGATATATGTATACGTAGAGCTGATACATTTTGTTATACAGCAGAAACTAACACAACATTGTAAAGCAATTATACTCCAATAAAGATGTTAAAAATAGAGAAAGAAAGAAAAAGAAAAGGAAATACAGGCACTTCCCTGGTAGTGCAACGGTTAAAAATCCACCTGCCAATGCAGGGGACACGGGTTCGAGCCCTGGTCCGGGAATATCCCACATGCCACGGAGCAATTAAGCCCGTACACCACAACTACTGAGCCCGTGTGCCACAACTACTGAAGCCCGTGCACCTAGAGTCCGTGCTCTGCAACAAGAGAAGCCACTGCAATGAGAAGCCCATGCACTGCAATGAAGAGTAGCCCTTGCTCGCCGCAACTAGAGAAAGCTGGCATGCAGCAACAGAGACCCAACGCAGCCAAAAATAAATAATAAATTAATTAATTAAAAAAGAAATACATATGGCTTTTGTCCCTGGTTTCCCACACAGAGCTCTCCTAAGACCTTTGGGAATTCCTGAGTGATAAGAGTGTCCTTTGTCATTCTTTTTTTTTTTTTTGTGGTATGCGGGCCTCCCTCTGCTGCGGCCTTTCCCGCTGCGGAGCACAGGCTCCGGACGCGCAGGCCCAGCGGCCATGGCTCACAGGCCCAGCCGCTCCGCGGCACGTGGGATCCTCCCAGACCGGGGCGCGAACCCGGTTCTCCTACATCACATCGGCAGACGGACGCGCAACCACTGCGCCACCAGGGAAGCCCTGTCCTTTGTCATTCTTTAGGAGTCCCTTTTGAGCACACCTGAGTCTATGCTGATGATGACTTAGGGTGGGGCCCCTGGATAGCCTCAGGATGGGGCTGGCCACCAGAAAGACCCAGTGAGTAGAGGGTTGAAACTTACCATCCCACCCCCTTGATCTCCTGGGGAGGGCAGAGTGGCTGGAGGTAGAATCAATCATCAATGGTCGAGGATTTAATCAACTGTGACAGATGTGTAAATCACAGAGAGCAGAGTAGCGTGAAGTCAAGTGTACAGTAGAGTACGACGAGGGTGCTCTGGACAGGTAGGGAAGGCATCGTAAAGGAAGTAGGATGACAATTTTGCCTTGGAGAATTCACAGCATTTGGAGGAGGTAAGAGGAAGGGAAAGGGTGTTCCCAGATGAAGGAAAGCATAAGCCAAGGCACCAGAAAGCAGATATTGAGCCTGTCTAGGGACAAAGGTGACACTTCCAATGTGGCTCGACCGTGGAGGGTTTGGGGCTCAAAGGGGGGTTGAATGAGATGATGAAAGCTCTGACACCATGTCATATTATTCCATGGTCTTTATTCCATAGTCATGATTGATCATGACTTTATTGCAGAGTCATGATCTTTCAGAAAACAAATTTCCATTTCATCTACCAAGTAACAAACACCCCACAAGTTTAATGTTCAAAACCTTGACCTAGTTCTATCTCAATTATACAATTTCTCAAAGACCCTTGCAACCCCATGCCTCCGAGTTCTAAGCTGTGGTTAATGGACCCCTCGTAGAAGGCAGAGCGGGGAAGACATCACCAGTGCATCCAGCAGAGAAGTACAGATTCACAACAGGAAAGCACAACTGTTGTGCAACTTGAACTCTGATTAAGTCATTACACAGTGGCTGAAACCTGTCTGAAAAGGAGTATTTGGATTTGTCATGAGAACCAATGCTACGTAGACATGTTTTTAAAGGATTGTTTTCAAATTGCTCTAACGTTTAGAGGGAAAAGAGATATGACCTTTTTAAAATGTGAAAAGTGGAATAACGATGCAGATGTAGGGAATGGACTTGAGGACACAGGGAGGAAGGGTAAGCTGGGACGAAGTGAGAGAGTAGCACTGACCTATATACACTACCAAATGTAAAACAGATAGCTAGTGGGAAGCAGCCGCATAGCACAGGGAGGTCAGCTTGGTGCTTTGTGACCACCTAGAGGGATGGGATAGGGAGGGTGGAAGGGAGATGCAAGAGGGAGGGGATATGGGGATATATGTATATGTATAGCTGATTCACTTTGTTATACAGCAGAAACTAACACACCACTGTAAAGCAATTATACTCCAATAAGATGTTAAATAAATAAATAAACATATGTAGAGTTAAGAAGATAGGAATATTAAACACACTTTATTCAAGGTTTTTTTTTTAGTCAGCTAAACTATATATCTCTACTTCGGTACGCGTGCCTCTCACTACTGTGGCCTCTCCCATTGCGGAGCACAGGCTCCGGACGCGCAGGCTCAGTGGCCATGGCTCACGGGCCCAGCCGCTCCGTGGCATGTGGGATCTTCCCGGACCGGGGCACGAACCCGCGTCCCCTGCATCGGCAGGCAGACTCTCAACCACTGCGCCACCAGGGAAGCCCTATATCTCTACTTCTTACAATATTATGTAGCTAATGTCAATGCACCTGGGTTCCAGAAGGGCTACCTCACCCACAGTCCCACCAAGATACTGGCAATAAGAGTTCCTGAAGAGTTTTTTTAAATCCCCATTAATGGACAGAAGTAGGGATGGGCCAAGTCCCCTGAAGTGACAGGTGGCATTTATTCCCCTTGAGAGGACCTGTCAGAGCCATCCTAGACCTCTTCATGGGACGCAGGTCTGAAGACCCCTATACCACATGCTTTTCCACGGGAAACTCCCACCGCAGTGAGTCTGTCTTACTGATAATGTGCAGAACTGCATGCCAAGTGATTGTGCATCCAAGGGCCTGACTCCCTTAGGTCCAGCATTGGCCCAAGGGACAAACTCCCCTCTGACCCTGGACCCCTGCGAGCTTGCAGCTGTCCACACTAGGGCACCATGCCGTACCCGCCCTGTAGGGTCGGGGTGCTAGAAGGAAATCCCAGGAGGGATGGGAAAGGTCAGGAGTGTGGCTTCTCGGGAGCCAACGTGAGTTGGGCAGGGGAAAGGAGTACTGGGGGAGCAAACTGGGACATTTCACTGGGACCCTGGAGACTAAGCAGCTGGTGGCGATGCTCACAGTCCAAGAGAACAGGAGCCTCCAGACTTTGGGATTTTATGAGCAGTAAATACCAAAAATGGCAGTAGTAGTAATAATAACAATAAAATATAAAATATAATATTTATCATAAATTAGTTATCCGATCATAATTATATTATAAAATATTACAAAATATGTTACATTCAAATAAAATAATAGATATAAAATATAATGATATTATTATTAATGTTATCATTTTTACCATATAACAAAGTGTTTTCAAGTTTTCATTTTCTTCGAAAGGGCACTTCTTTTTTATTGCTGTTTCATTTGAATAAGGACCTTTCAATACCAAAATTATAGGAAGAACATAATCTTGGAAATCAGGTAAATTCAGATTTGATAGAAACTCACATTGTTCTCTTATTTGTCCTTATACTTTCCTCACTTTGCTAAGGACCAGTGAACACTTCGAAGGAGGCCAGTAGTTCACACGTGGAGCTGGAGAGCTGGTGGGACTGGACACCAGGCACTCCTGCCAGCTCTATTTCTACCTGTCCTCCTGCATGTAGCTCTGCAGAGGAGGTGCCTTCTACAAGAGCAAGGCCTAAGGCCCAGACACTGCGGTGCCAGCACCCACCAGCATCCCTTTCCTTCAGTCTGCTCTTCTGATTGGCCAGTTTTCTTTGGGGAAAGCTTAAATGCCATACTCCTGCCGGGTGGTAGACATGCTCTAAGTAGTCCTTCCCAGAGCCAGAGAAAGGATTAACTGATTGCTTCCCTCTTCACTCTGGCTGCCAACAAGCCCAACAACAAATCTGAGGATCAACAATAGAAACTCCATGAACCTCCTTACCTGTGTCTTTACATGTAAATAAATTCAAGTAGACCTCCACAAGCCTTGACTTTACCACCGCATATTTATATTTTCCCTAATCACGATTCATTATTCTTTTTTACACTTTATATCTAAAATTTCTTGTAAACTGTTTCAAATCCTACGTGGTACAAGAGAATGTAAATAATATAAACCCCAAAAATGTTTAGGTTAAAATTATAAAAATTTGCTAAAGTAATTCACTGATGACTGAGGCAAGCATGATGTCTTTTATATAATAACCGAAGTGCAAAGCAAAAATCACTTATGCCACCAGATGAGGCATTAGGGCCCAAACTGGTATAAGCAAAGCTAATTTTTTTTCCCTGAAAGATAAAATATAGTGAGCCATCAGCTTAATTTAAAATTCACACAGCTTCTAAACAATAAGAGGCACTTTTCTTTTCCATGAACAAAGACGTTTTATTCATATGTGAATAAAGCAAAGATTCTTTCTATTCTATCTACATGAAGCAATTCTGCATTTCTATACAAAATGAGCTATTTTGCACCAGGCAGAGCCATATTACAGAACCGTTGTGCACTCTGGATGAAGTTGTCTGATTGCACATGCATTAATAACAAAAAGCACTTTGTATTATCAAATAAGAAAAAAAAATCCTTAAGCCTTCCATGACACTCTCTTCTGTTTTTCCTTCAACACAAACCCATACATTAATGCATTCACTTCTAACCTCGAACTGGGTGTGCTCCATAAGGATGGAGAAAGTGTGTGGGCCCATAGTGAAAGGACCAAATAAAAGAAACGTGAACCTCCATACCAAGTATTTTGGAGAGGTTTTTGGTTGAATTTTTTTCCAAGGGTGTAATTTTAAATAGGTTTTGTGAAGTTCGGGGTGGGAGGCGGGGCCTGGGGAGGAATCTCCCCAAAGTGATTACAAACTCATTTAGACAGCAAAGGATAGTTTCTACTTATTTTAAGGTTAAATCCCTGAATTATTCATATTTCAGGATAATGAGGGAGGCATTATAAAAATAGCATATTCTTTAAAGAACTTTACTCTTTCTTCTCCAAAAGTTTAAACCATCTTCTAAAGAGTGTAAATATAGTTCTCAAATTTAACAGGAACCAACACTGACCAACCTGTTAAATTTAACAGGAACAAACATTTATCATACCAATAAAACTGGATTTGAAATATGAAGTCTTAACTTAAAAACAAAATTCTTCATTAATTACTCCCACTTTTGAGCAACAAATTACCGAGAAGTTCTGATCTCCTGGGTGAATAGCTAGTAAGAAGTGAGACAGCAGAAAATATAATCTAATTTAAAGCTAGAATCCATAGTGATCATTTGGAAGCAAAACATGAATATCATCATAATGGTCCTTGCCATCCCCTGGCCCTCTACAGTGTTCATGGGAGGGATTTTACTCCAATAACAATATCCTTGGATTCTAATCTTAGTACATGCAGGGCATACCTCCCCATTCCTCACCTCCAAAGCAGGTCAACATTTATTTTCCTGTCTTCTTCACCCAAGACAAGGCTTGAGCAAAATGGCCTGTTCCGTAGACAATTCCACTGCCCTCATATTCTGCCCCACCCTTTCCTAAAAAAAAATGTGTATTTCTTAAATGTGTGATTCTTTTAAAAAGCATACTAAAACACTCAGTGTGTATTTAAAAACATTCATTTCATAAAGACTCACAAAGTGCTTAATCCCCAGTAAGATGCTGGGAGAGGTGACTTTTCAATAGCCTGTTGCCTGCTCCTACCTTTGCCCCTCTGAAGTCCGTTCTCAAAGGAGCAACCAGAATGATCTTGTTAAAATTTAAGTCCACCTTGCCCCTCCAATATTCCAGAACCCTGCAATGGCTCCTCTTTTCACTCAACGTAAAAGCCGAAGTCTTTGCAGCAAGGCCCCACAGAAACAGCCTCTCATCCTCCCTGACCATCCTTCTTCTCCCCCTCACTCATTCTGCTCCAGCCACTCTCCTCCCTGGTACTCAAACACCTCAGGTAGGCTCCTGCTCCAGGGCCTTTGCACAGGCTGTTCCCTCTGCCTAGCACACATTTCCAGCCGATATCTGCACAGCCAACTTCCTCGCCTCCAAGTCTGCTTAAATGTTACCTTCTCAATGAGGTGTACACTGACCATCCTATTTAAAATTCCAACTGCTCATGCCCTACCTCTACTGCCCCAATCCATCTTCCTTTTGTTCTACATTTTCTTTCTCTCCAAAGTCCCTATCACTTTTTTTTTTTTTTTTGCGGTACACGGAGCTCTCACTGTCGTGGCCTCTCCCGTTGCGGAGCACAGGCTCCGGATGCGCAGGCCCAGCGGCCATGGCTCACGGGCCTAGCCGCTCCGCGGCATGTGGGATCTTCCTGAACCGGGGCATGAACCCGTGTCCCCTGCATCGGCAGGCGGACTCTCAACCACTGCGCCACCAGGGAAGCCCTCCCTATCACTTTTGAACTTACCATGTAATGATGTACTTATCGGTTTTGTACATAGATACACCCCAAACACCTAGAAAAGTGTCTGGTACATAGTATTAACTCAATAAATATGCTTCAAATGAACAAATGAACACTTGAAAAGATCTGAGATGAATCACTAAAAAGAAATTCAAACCAGTGAAAGATATCAGTAAAGGTCGTTAGTTGAAAATAAGTATACACAAAAATGGATTTTCAAATTTCCAATAATAGCCAGTCAGGAAAATTACATATTTTTAAGCAGGAGAATTATTTATATAAATAAAACCTGTTGGGACTTCCCTGGTGGTCCAGTGGGTAAGACTCTGCACTCCCAAAGCAGGGGGCCCAGGTTCGATCCCTGGTCAAGGAACTAGATCCCGCATGCATGCCACAACTAAGAAGTCAACATGCCACAGCTAAAGATCCTGCGTACTCCAACTAAGACCCCGTGCAGCCAAAATTTAAAAAAAAAAAAAAAAAAAAAAAACTTATTATGGTAAACAAGTAAGAACAGAGCTGTGATGCTCCCCATCTGTCAGCCACTCCTAGAAGCCCTTGATCTCTGAAGGAGAAGGGGCTTGAAAAGCCACAGATTAAAAAACGCACAGAAGAAAAGAGCCAATTCACACCAGCAACAAAAAACATTAAGTACTTCGAATACTTAAGAAGAATTTGTTAGACCTATATTGAAATAAAACCTACAAAATACTTACTGAGGGACATAAAAGAATTCAAAAGTATATGGCAAGATATGATAGATTCGTTAAGTGGGAGGATTCAAAATCCCAAACCAGCTGTTTTTCCACAGATAATTACATAACACAACCCCAACAGCAAGGCTTATGTCAATATTTTGAGTAAACTGACAAAGAGATCCTAAAACCCGTCTTGAAAATAAAAATGTAAAAAGCAGAAAGTGCCCAAATCAATAGAAAGAGCAATGAACAAAATAGAAGGTTCAGAAATAGAACCAATATGTAGGATCCAGTTTTACAATACAGGTAGCATTTAAGTTCAGTAGGAAGAAGCCAAATTATTTAGTAAACTCACTAACCATATTGATGACAATGAGGAAATTTTTAAAAATTGCTGTAACTGTAACTTCAAAAAAATTCCTGACGAACTCATAAATATTTTAAACATTTAAAAAATGAAATGATATAAATGAAGCCACCATAGGTAGGTGAATATTGGTGCAGTCTCAGTTAGAAGCCTTTCTAAACATGATTTCGAAATCAGAAACTATGATAAGAAAGACTAATAAAACTGACTACAATAAATAAATAAATAAATACTATTACATTAAAATAAAGAATTTCTTTTTGTCAAAAGACACCATCCAGTCATTAGAGAGTAAAAAGACAAGCCAGAGAGTAGGAAAATATATGTGCATAACATATAACAGCAAAGAACCAGTACCCAGAATATATTTTTAAACTGCCACAAATAAATGAGAAAAAGAAAAATATTTTTAAATGGACACAGTACTTGAACAGGTATGCCACTAAAAAGGAAATTCAAGTGGCCAATGAATAAATTAAAATGTTCAACCTCTTGGTCTCCAAGGAAACGTAAATTAAAACATCAATGTGTTATTACTACATATTTACCAGGGGCGCAAAAAATCTGAAAGTCTGACAATACCAAGTGCTGACAAGGATGCGAACTATATAACGAAGTTCTTAGAAATCAATAAAACACAAACACATAAGATGTTAAGCTCTATTCCTGAGTAGTGTGGGAGACAGGTGTGCTGAGAACTAGGACCAACACAAAACTTAATCCAGGAAGTAGGTGCAGTTAAGTGCAGCAGGCTCACCCTGTCTCCTACTGGGTGTTTCCTATCTACACTCACATTCCATGAAATGTGGTAACTGTTACAGACCTCACTCACTCTAGGTACCAGAACTGCTGGAGCTCTGAGGCAGCCCCAAGGAAGGTGCCAAAGGTTTCTTTTGTGATTATCATGCTCTGTAAATGATCCACACCTTTGGTCTGCAATTCTGCTTTCCATTTCCACACTGGTGAGGAAAATGCATCCTCCTCGGAGAAGGTGATTCCTGAACACCAAATTAGGCCCTCAGAGAGAAGGCTGTAATTTAGATACACAGTTGTCACAGCCTAAAACCATAGCCACATCTTCTGATGACTTTAAGTCATTCTCCAGATCAGAAGTTTACATTATTCCTAGAGAGAAATCTGATCTTTATTAAATTTGTCTGAATGTGAAATAACTGCAATTAACATTATTGATAAAATACCTATTTTCCTAATGAATCATCAGGTTTCTTTCCTCTCCTACAAACTGTCCAAAAGGAGGCTGGTAAGTCTTAAATGCAAGATAGGTTCTCATATGTCTAGAATAAGTAACTAAGATCTTGCAACCAAACAAGAAAATGAATAAATCGACGTTCAAATGTCTGTTCTCCTCGTGATATCAATAATCCCATTCTGAATTCCACCTTTACATTCCCATTAAGGACCATAATAAGCAAAGTGAATTTTTTTAAAAAAAAATTTGTAAGTCAGGAGGAGACAAAAATATTGGAGCAAAAAGTACTTTTATGATACACTTTACAAATCTAAAATTGGAATTTACCCTAAGATACAGCCTTCATAGTTTGGGCTGTTTATACAGGCATACCTTGGAGATATTGTGAGTTCAGTTCAAGATCATCACAATAAAGTGATGATCACAATAAAGTCACACAATTTTTTTTTTGTTTTCTAGCTCATACAAAAGCTATGTTTACACTGTACTGTAGTGTACTAAGTATGCAGTAGCATTATGTCTAAAAAAACAATGTACATATCAATTTAAAAATACTTTATTAACAAAAAATATTAATCATCATCCAAGCCTTCAGCAAGTCATAATCTTTTTGCTGGTGGAGGGTCTGCCTCAATGTTTATGGCTTCTGACTGGTCAGGGTGGTGGTTGCTGAAGGTTGGGAGACTGTGCCAACTTCTTAAAACAAGACAACAGTGAAGTTGCCACATCAACTGACTCTTCCCTTCGTGAACAATTTCTCTGTAGCAGGCAATGCTGTTTGGTAACATTTTATCCACAGTAGAACTTCTTTCAAAATTGGAGTCAATCCTCTCAAACCCTTCCACTGCTTTATCAACTAAATTTATTTCTAAATCTTTTGTTGTCATGTCAACAATCATCTCAGCATCGTCATCAGGAGTAGCTTCCATCTCAAGAAACCTTTTTTTTCTCCTCATCCATAAGAAGCAACTCCTCATCCATTCAAGTTTTATCAGGAGATGTCAACAATTCAGTCCCATCTTCAGGCTCCACTTATAATTCTAGTTCTCTTGCTATTTCCACCACATCTGCAGTTACTTCCTCCTCTGAAGTCTTGAACCCCTCAAAGTCCATTCACGAGGGATGGAATCCATTTCTTCCATACTCCTGTTAATGTTCTTATTTCTATCTCTTTCCATGAATCACAAATATTCTTAATGGCCTCTAGAATGATGAGTCCTTTCCAGAAGGTTTTCAAATGACTTTGACCAGATCCAACAGAGGAATCACCATCGATGGCAGCTATAGCCTTTCAAAATGTGTTTCTTAAATAATGAGACTCAAAAATCTAAATTACTCCTTGATCCATGAGCTACAGAATGGATGCTGTAATAGCAGGCATGAAAACAACATGGATCTTGTTGTACATCATCAGAGCTCTTGGGAGACCATGTACCTTGTCAATGAGCAGTACTATTTTGAAAAGAATCTTTTTTTCTAAGCAGTAGGTCTCAACAGTGAGCTTAAAATATTCAGTGGGCTTAAAGTGTTGTAAACAGTGGGCTTAAAATGTTGTAAACAGATGTGCTGTCATCTAGGCTTTGTTGTTTCATTTATAACACAGAGTATATTTGGCATAATTCTTAAGGGCCCTAGGATTTCCAGAATGGTGAATGAGCACTGACTTCAACTTAAAGTCACCAGCTGCATTAGCCCCTAACAAAGCCTGTCCTTTGAAGCTTGGAAGCCTGGCATTGACTTCTCCTCTCTAGCTATCAAAGTCCTAGATGGCATCTTCTTCCAATAGAAGGTTGTTTCATCTACATTTAAGATCTGTTGTTTAGTGTAGCCACCTTCATTTATTATCTTAGCTAGATCTTCTGGGTAACTTGCTTTAGCTTCCACATCAGCACTTGCTGCTTCACCTTGCCCTTTTATGTTATGGAGACCAGAGGAGAGGGAGAGAGATGGGTAACAGCAGGTCAGTAGAGAAGTCAGAACACACAAATTTATTGATTAAGTTCAGTCTTACATGGGCGCAGTTCGTGCCACCTCAAAACACTTGCAATAGTAACATTAAAGATCACTGATCACAGGCCACCATAACAAATACAATAATACTTTAAAAGTTTGAGGGCTTCCCTGGTGGCACAGTGGTTGAGAGTCCGCCTGCCAATGCAGGGGACACGGGTTCGTGCCCCGGTCTGGGAGGATCCCACATGCCACGGAGCGGCTGGGCCCATGAGCCATGGCCGCTGGGCCTGCGCGTCCGGAGCCTGTGCTCCGCAACGGGAGAGGCCACAACAGTGAGAGGCCCGCGTACCACAAAAAAAAAAAAAAAGTTTGAAATATTGCCGGAATTACCAAAATGTGACACAAGACACAGAGTGAACAAATGCTGTTGGAAAAATGGCACCAGTAGACTTGCTTGACACAGGGCTGCCACAAACCTTTAATTTGTAAAAACAAAAAAACCAACAAAAAAAAACAGTATCTGCTAAGTGCAATAAAGCAAGGTATGCCTCTACTGTTAAGTTTCACAGAATGTAAAAACACAGGGTTTTTTTAGACAAATTTATTCAATTTACTTTCATAAAGTTGTTAACTGTGCCATAAACAGTGTTACAAGCTGGTGGCTTTCAAAAAATTGAATAGTTCCTGCCTGTTTTTGATAAGCAAACAACTACTTTGGAACACTGAATAAAAATCAGGTGGAAACAACAAAAAAAGGTGAGTGGATAAAGAAGATATGGTACATATATACAATGGAATATTACTCAGCTATTAAAAGGAATGCAATTGGGTCATTTGTAGAGATGTGCATGGACCTAGACACTGTCATACAGAGTGAAGTAAGCCGGAAATAGAAAAACAAATATCATATATTAACGCATATATGTGGAATCTAGAAAAACGGTACAGATGAAACTATTTGCAAAGCACAAAAGGTAGTATTTTCTACTCTTAAGGTCATGAACAGCGTAAACCAGTCCCAAAAAAGTTGTAAATCTCAGAAACAGAGAGAGGGCAAAGAAAAATATTCCACAATTTATAACTTTTACCAAAGGATCTTTCTTAGTCTTCTAGAAAGCAGAGCCTGAGGCAAGGATTAAAGTGCTGACAATTTATTCCAGAGGCACAAGCCCAAGACTGTGAAGGTGAGGAGAAAAAGGGAGTGAGGCAAGGTAAAGAGTGTGCAATAAAGCATGTGATCATGCTGACACTTTCAAAATAAGCCAGGAAGACAGCAGGTCACCTGGCAGGTGTGCCCACTTGGTACTTGGGACTTTCTCAGAAAGAGTTTCAAGAACAAACTGGACCTCAGAGTAGCCCATGTAAGGGAGGAAGAAAGGGAAATCCATCTGCCCAGCTCTCTCCTATGGTCTCCCATTGGTTAAGGTTCACTACAGGGAGCCGACAACAGAACACTTCTGGGTTTCACCATCTAGGCCTTAGCAGCCACTCCACAGCCAGGCCCTATGCCCACTGTGTGGCGTTCCACCCAAGACCAAAAGTGGAGGGAGATTTGGCACTTGATAGGACTCGGCATGTGGGGCCCAAAGGACACGTCAGCCCAGGGCTTCACCTCTGAACTCCAGCCTGGCCTGAGAGCTCAGCAAGTGGCAGCAACAGTGGCAGCTGTGTGCTCAGGGAGGAGAGGCTCAAAAGGAGGTGGCAGGGAGAGAATCTCATTAGATGCTCCAGATTTGGGTTCAATATAGGACCTTTCAAGAAATAAAGCTCTGTCCAATTGCTTTAATGTACTCAGCAATCACTATCAGCAATTTCTGCCTCATTCATTCATTCATTCATATGTACATAATGAGTGGCTATCACGATCCAGTTCCCGTCTGTGCTAGGTCCCAGCAAATCAATAAGACAGTTCCAATCCTCACAGAGATCCAAATCTACTCAAGGAAACACGCATTATTCACTAAACAAATATTTATTGAGTGCCTTGTGTGCTAGACACTCCTCTAGGCCTGGAGACTCAGTGATTAATAGTCAATAAAATGACCACGGAATGGTAAACAATGAGAACTGTACTAATTATAACCCTGAGTAAATGATTACTAGTGTTTTAACTAGTCGTACTGCGACCCGAGTCAAGTATATGAAATCCCATCAGTATACAGGGGTTTAAGAGCAAACAAATAAACAACAATTATACAACACACCAGGGCTTGGGCACTAAATGGGGAGATCTGGATAAAATCCTGGAAAATGGAACCAGAATCCAGGAACCTAGCAAGTCCCTGACATTTTGCAAGATGTGTTATTTCAGGAAAAGGTGCCAGTCTGCTGAAAAAACTGACATATGAAATTAGACAAGATCCCACTGAAAGGAATGGGGTAGGGAAGTCCTGTTGACTGCTGGTGTGGCAGCCACTTGCTACCAGTGAGGGGCCCGCTGAACGGATGCCAGCTCAGATAGAATCACTCTGGTGGAGGAAGGACCCACATTCTGAGTCCAGGTCCCAATCTCCAACCAATTACCTGGAGTTTGACTACATTTTGGTTCCCAATATTTTGTAGGGGACCGCAGGTGGCCACAGTCCCTCATTTGGGGCGTGGGATAAAGAAATAAATCCCTGTGTTGAATATAATGATTGTAATAAGGTATAATGATAGTAATAACCTTTGCAGGCATTTTTATGTGCATATGTTTCATTTACTTTTTAAGCCTATGAGAATCATACATATTGAACCTGTAACTATACTTTAAAATATTTAAGAGAAATTAATTAACAGACTATATAAATGGTATCGTTTGTGGGATTTAATTGGTTAAATTTATAAATTAAGCACTATTCAAAGAGCAAGTGAAATGAGTGCTTTTCATTTTAACACAAATACTACTAGATTTACAAATAAATTTACAAGATTTCCAAGTTGTTTTGAAAAGCTTACAGTAGAATCGGTTTTTACATTTATAACTTTAATGAATTAGATATTGGATAAAATACAGGCATACTTCAGCAATATCGCAGGTTCAGTTCCAGACCACTGCAATAAAGCATATCACAATAAAGCAAGTCACACAAATTTTTTGGCTTCCCAGTGCATACAGAAGTTATGTTTGCACTATATTGTAGTCTACTAAGTGTGCAATAGTACTGTCTAAAAAACAATGTACATATCTTAATTTAAAAACGCAAAGCCAAAAAAACACACCCAATTAGTAACAACAGTTTCATGTGATGTACAATAGTAACATCACAGATCACCACAACAAATATGATAATAATGAAAAAAACTGAAATACTGTTAAAATTATCAAAATGTGACACAGAGACATGACGTAAGCAAATGCTGTTGAAAAATGGTTCCGATAGACTCACTCAGTGCAGGGCTGCCACAAACCTTCAATTTGTAGAAAATGCAACGCCTACGAAGCAAAATAAAATGAGGTGTATGCCTGTACTGGTAATCATAAAGCTCTCTTTCTGAGCCCTCAGAAATCAAAAACCAAAGGGACAAGAAAGACACAATAGGCCAGGTAAGTACAAAATGCTATAAGGACACTGACAATGGAGCAACCAATTCTGGGGGGAGGGTGGTTGTGCAGGAAACAGAGGCAAAAATTCCTAAAGCCGCAGGTGATGTTTCAACAGAGTTTTGAGAGAAGGAAAACAGCAGGTGGACAGTGGAGGGAGGCTGAAGGGAAGCATACATCAGCACAGAGGAGCATGGGTGTGGCCCACCGGGGTAAGCCAACAGGGCACGGGGTGGAACCTGCAAGTGGTTCTGAATGTCTAGAGCTGGGTCAGCAGACACAGGTATGGGAGGAGTGGGCCCGGCAGCAACGGGAACCAATAGAGGTTTATCCTGAGGGGCCTCTGAAGGATTTTTTTTTTTTAACATCGTTATTGGAGTATAATTGCTTTACAGTGGTGTGTTAGTTTCTGCTTTATAACAAAGTGAATCAGTTATACATATACATATGTCCCCATATCTCTTCCCTCTTGCGTCTCCCTCCCTCCCACCCCTCTAGGTGGTCACAGAGCACCGAGCTGATCTCCCTGTGCTATGCGGCTGCTTCCCACTAGCTATCTATTTTACTTTTGGTAGTGGGCATGACACAATCAGATTTGTGTTTTAGGCAGATCCTTCTGGCAGGGTATGGAAGATGGCCTGGAGGAGGAGAAAAGGTGGGTGTATAAGCAATGTATGCCCTCAGTGTACAGTGATGGTGGGTACAGAGAAGAGTTAACAGGTCTTAAAGTATTCAGGAAGTAAAATCTACAGAATGTGGGCCCTGGAGAGATGTGGCTGTGGAGTGTGTGCCTAGCACAGTGCCAAGGAAGTAACTAAAGACAATCAATTGAACAACAAATTTGTTCAATGTGTTGGACAAATGATGAATAGAATAACGGCAACAATATCAAAACGTGTCGTTTAGTGGAAGTTGCTGGGTGTTGAGCCCTTTGCCAAGAGCTTTGCCTTTATTATCCATTTTCATCTTCACAACAATCCTTTAAGGCAGGTTATATTTATTGTCCTCATTTTGCAAATGAGGAAACCAAGACACAGGGACATTAAATTACCTGCCCAAGCTCACCCAGCTACTCGGGAGAGGAGGCAGGATTGAAACCTGGGTAATCAAGCTCCAGAATTCTTTGTCCAAAGGTGAAGGACAGTTTTACAGTTTCTAGCAATTGGAGTGATGAAAAGGTTTGGGTGGGGGAAAAAAAAGTACAGTTTTGGACAAAAATTTAAGATGTGTGTAGGGCTTCTAGATACAGATGTTTAGGAAAACTGCCAATAGCTCAAGAGAAATGTCAGGAAGCATAAACACAGATTTGGGAATTATTAATAGGAGGTCCCATGGATCCTGAGAGTGGATATGGGATCACGGAATATGAACAGAGTGAAAGGAGAAAGAGGACCAGGTGATCGCTGATCACTCCTAGTGATCACTGATTTTAAAGAGATGGAAAGAGAAAGAGAAGCCAGAAAATAAAATAGAGCGGTCAGAGAGGTAAGAGTTCCACCAGCAGAGTGGTGTGGCAGGAACCACAGTAGAAGGCAGAAGTAGAAGCCTTCGAGAAGGAGGGAGTCAAAATGCACAATAAAGCAAAGTGGCCGAACAAGATAAAGACAGAAATGCCTGTTGGGTTCTTTTAAGAAGACGTGGGTAACCTTCAATTAACTGAAGCAGTTCCAGAGAGAGAATGAGAAAAAGGCAGATTACACTGGGTGGAGGGGGATAACGCGATAAGGGAGTAGAGGCAAAGGGTAGAGATACTCTTTGTAAAAGTCTAGCGGTGAAGGAAAGAGGGAGATGGGAGAGGCTTGAGGGAGGCAGAGCCCTGGGAAGGATTTGCAGAAGAGGCAACACTGATTAAGAGTCAGTAAAGGAGAGGTTGAAGATGAGGGGGAGAGGCTAGGATTGATGCTGTGAGGTCTCAGGTCGCAGTGATTCTGGAAGAGCCACCACAAAAAGTGGAAGAGGAAGCCACTCGGGGACATGATAAATGATTAGTGACTCCTCCTGAAGCCAAAGCCATACATGTGTAACATCAGCACAGTTATAAGATCTTCTCCAGCACTTCCTGGCAGCCCCTGGTAGGAGAGAAGACAGATGTCAGATTGCTCCAGAAACATATGAAAGACGAGGAAGTGACCGGTTTGCAGGGGTCTGTGAGAAAGGGGCTGTGCCCTGAACGTGGGAAAGGAAGAGAAGCCATAAGATATCCGAACGAGCTTCAGGAAAAGAGCAGGACCCGCCAACACTGCTGAGCTACATCAGAAATAACAAGCTGAGTGGAACTTTTCTACTGACCTGGAATCACAGCTAAGGTCCAAATTGAAGACCCAAAACTCATAATATCCCACGTTCAAAGTGACCAACAAGCTTCCACCCGTGAACAAGCTTCCACTGCCCTGCACTTTCTTAGAGATGCCAACACTGGTCCGGCACCCCACCCGCGTCAACTGCTCTCCCTCCCACCTGAACACTCCCCAAATCAATAGAAGGAGAGGATGCAGGACAGGAAGGTAGTAGCCGGCCTTGTGGGGAAAAGGGTCCTTCAGGGTGAGAGGGACATGCAACACCTAAGCCAGACGAGTTGGGTTCAAATCCCATATCTGCCACTGGTAAGCTATGTGACCTAGGGCAATATATATCCACTCTGTTCCTCAGACTTCTCATCTACAAAAGGGGGATAATAATACCTACTCCATATGGTTGTTACAGGGATTAAATCAGTTAAATTATTTAACATGCTTAGAATTGCACTATGTAAGTATTAGCTATTTTTCTTATTTCTTCCCCTTCTCATGGGAAACCAATGCGGGTGCTTTCCCTTCCCCAAAGCCAAGTCATGGGGTCTCCCATGGGGACCACTTGCAACATTTGGAGATGCCTTCAAAGAAGGAACACTGCTCTCCTTGGCCCTCAGAGGGTGGGAAAGAAGACTCCAGTTAGTTCCCCTGTCTCAACAAGAAGTTGCAAGGCAGGGAACAGCAGGAGAGGAGCCATGGGGCTTTCCAGGCAGCGTCAGGGCTAAGTAAGGAACCCAGCACCAGGAGAAGAGGGTAGGATTCTATAACACTGATGGCACCAAAGGGAGAAGATCCAGCTCACTCTGGAGGAGGGAGTCCTACGCAGTCGAGGGGCTAGGGCAAAGCTGTTCACCCCAAGCAGAACCAGAGCAAGGCCAGGACCTCCCCCCAACACACACCACCTCCAGGTCGGAGACACAGAAGAACTGGGCCTCTGCAGCTGTCCCTCTTGCACCCAGCACCAGGGGAAGAAACCCCTAGAAGGAGGAGAGGGAAGAGATTCCTCAGAGCCTGAGCACAGCCCCTCCTGCACCCCAGCAGCCAGGATCCCTCCTCCTCCAGCTACACCGCAGGGAACAGGTTAGGTCACAGTTTCAGCAACGAAGAGTGCTATAAACACGAAGACTGGCAGGAAAGCTTTGGCTCTAATCAAGGTATCCTGAGGGTCATAATGCGCAGAAGAAAGTAGAATTTGCTCCCGCACAGTGGAGAGCACTTATCGGCAAAAATAAAACCAGGTCCTACGTTTGTACAGAGCTAAGACCTCTCCTTAAATAAGACAAATATGAAAGACCTTCAGCCGGCAGGTTCTCCATGGCCACCCTCACCCCACCTGCTCCACTGACTAAGCGCATAACAAACCAGCCCCCCAGGGCGGAGGCTGCCGTTCCACTTGAGGCCCACAGCCTGGAATATCTGTGGTCAGCCTCGGGCGGTAGACCCAGCCTAAACCTGGCCCATGTGTTCAGCATACAAGATTGGGCTTCTGCCTCACTTCCTCAATTATGCTCTGATTTCACGCTGGAAAAGTCCAGACCATTTGGCTGATGCCCTAACAACTACCCTAGCTTTCTCCAACCTTCTCTTCCCGAGGACTAAACTCTTTCCTTGTTAGAACCTCCCCTGATGGGAGTTTCCATTCCTCTTCTTAGAACCATGGCGGCACTTCCCCCTCTCCTGCCCCCTACCACCACTATTACACCCCTGGAGTACTGCCAAGGGCAAGTCACCACAGCCCACTAGAGTTACTGACCACAGCACTAACAGAGAATCCCACAACCTGGCCTGACCCCCAGTCTCCAGGCCCACCCCTCCCAATCTGCCCACTCCAGCAGTTCTGGGCTATAACAGTCAAGACCACGTGGGTATGACTACATTGGGAGACAGAAGGCACTTACAAATTGGAGAGTAGATGCAACAGGATCAGAGGAATAGTTGGTTCCAGAGCAGAAGCTGATAGGATGGAATTTAAGATTTCAAGGTGAAGCAGGGAGTGATGCCAGAGTCTCTAGTCTGGCTATGGGAATGGGTGGACACAGTGGGGGAAAGGAAGGCTGCCAGTGTGGAGAAGGGCCAAGAACTCATCCGCTTATTGGCTGACCCATCCAAAACAAAGCTGGCGTGTCACAGTACCAAGGCTGGGAAGAGGATAATTTAATCTTGACTCAGAGGAGAAGGGACCATAAGGGTGTTCAAGTGCTTCTTTTTGTGTTCTTTTAACATTTTATTTTGGAAAATTTTGAACACATCACAAAAGTAGACAGAACACCGTAATGAACCGCCAGTTAGCCATCACCCAGCTTCAACAATTGTTGAAAATTGTGCCCATCTTATTTCACTAGTATCCCCCTCCTGGTACACCCCCTGCCCCCCACTGTTGATTATTTTAAAGCAAATCCCAGACATCATATAATTTCATTTGCAAATAATTGAGTATGTATGTGTCTCTAAGAAGTAAGTGCTCTTCACTTTTTTCAACATTACCAGAAATAATTTTCACACCTAAAAATACTTAACAATAATTCCTTAATACCATCTGACATCCTCTTGGTGATCATATTTCCTCAACAGACTTATGCCTCTTTACAGATGGTTTGTTTGAGATGGGAAGCAAATAAGGCCCACGTGTTCATTGGATTGATTTGTCTCTGTCTTAGTTTGGTTTCCCCCAGAAACAGGTTCCAAGGCAAGGATTTAAGTGCAAACTGTTTATTTGGGAGGTGATAGCAGGAAAACTAGTGGAAGAATAGGAAAATGAGCCAGGCAAGGGAAGAAAGCCAACAAAGGGTACACACCACTGAGGACAAATGGAGCACGGTTCCTCTGGACCAACTCTGGGAGACAGTGTGGGGCACCCCTGAGCGTTACCCCAGCCCTGGGAGATGGGGAGAAAGCTTGGGTATTTATCCACCTTCCCCATCCATCACTGGCTGAGGACTGCTTCCAGGGGCATTAACTCTCCAGGCCATAAATTCTCTGGCACTCTGCTCTGCTTGCCACGCATAATCCTACAGACAGAATGAAAGCCCTTGGGCAGAGGGTCACCAGGGTTCCCAGCAGGGTATCAACTGTAGCTGCTCCAGTCCACTAAAAGTTTCTTTCATCTACATTTCCTTCTCTGTCTTGTTCTTTGCCCTTTATTTACTGAAGAAGTGTGTCATCTGTCCTTTAGAATTTCCGCATTGTAGATTTGGTGGATTACATTCCCATGGTGTTATTTAACATGTTCTGCTATCAGTCAACATTTACTGTGATTTAAATAGTTAGAGACTGATCAGATCCCGATTCTATCTTTTAACAAGAATACCTATGGGTGATGCCATGACCCTCCAATTGCATCACATCAGGAAGTAAGGGTCTCTAACAACTAAAGGTTTGTCTAGCTTTAAACAAATTTTCCTCCTCTTTCATTGGTTGACTATGTTCCTTAATTCAGCATACTCTCAAGCAGGCCAACTTCTTCCAAATGCTATGGAAGCTGAGCAAATATGAAGTAGACAAGTCAAGCTCTGTGTCATCCAAAGACCTCACTGGAAATTTTCAAGAAGGGTTTGCTTGTGACTTAGAACACACACCCGAAGATGTCATTTATTCTCCCCCTCCTCAGAGTGCCTTTCAAATACCAACCTCCTTCTGAAACCAACTTCCATACCAAAACAGTGCAAGCACCACATGTATCTCTCTGACTTTGAATTCTGGATGTGTGAATCTGCTTACACTGTAAGCTTCAACAAATTCCAAAGCGGAGAGATGCTCAGACCCTCTCAATCTTACCTACACCATTTCATGAGAAAAGTCTGCCTTACTGCATTGTAATGCACATAGAATGCACGCTAAAGAAAGAGGCTAAGGCTCTTGAAGAAATGCTAAAATTAAATTCAGAGAATGATCTAGCCCAAAGGAATGCTTCATACAATACTGACAAGTTGAAAATCTTCAGTAATTGATGTCTGGTAAAGAACCTCATCGTAGTTTAATTATCCAAGGTCATTTCTACTTGCCTCCATCAAACCTCCTCCAGACCAGAGTCCATGTTGTCAATTCACTCATTCAAGAAACACTGACCATTGGAGCTCAGGAAGGGTGCCAGGCTCCGGTGGGAAAGAGTTTCTCTTTATCTCCTCTGTGATGCCAGTTCCTTCAATGTCATCCCAGACTCACAATATTCCAGCCTATACATCTTCTTAAAAAGGCATCAGGGACAGTGATCTGTTTTTACTCAAAACACTCTGACACCAAATGTGTGGCTTTTTCTTCCACCCAACAACCAATTCCCTAATTCTCCAATACCAACTGAGTGTCCTATAATTCAATTCTGACACTAATTACCTGGAGTTGGCATCAGACTCCACAGGTTTTAAGGCTCCATCCCACAAGACTGCCCTCACTTGAGATGCCAGACACAAGTATCGGATCTCCAGTTACCCACACGTCTGTCCCACTTGGCTACAAGGTTGGGGATTCCCACAGTCTCCTCCTTAGGTTTGATAATTTGCTAGAAAAGCTGACAGAACTGAGGAGAGCACTTTACCATTAACAAGTCTATTATAAAGATACAACTTAGGAAGAGCCAAATGTAAGAGATGCAGTGAGCAAGGAAGTGAAGCGGGGAGCAAAGAGCTCCCACGCCCTCTCCGGGCACACCACCTCCATGTGTTCACCAACCAGAAAGTTCTCTGAACCTCTTCTTTTAAGAGTCTTTACAGAGGTGTCATCATGGATTAAATCTTTATCCATTGGTGGTTAACTCCATCCCCACCCCCTCTCCCCTCCCTGGAAGTCAGGGGGTAGGGCTAAAAGTTTCAACCCTCTATTCATGCCTTGTTCTTTCTGGTGACCAGCCCCCATCCTAAATCTATCTAGGAGCCCCGACTCAACAGTAATCTCATTAGCATATAAGAGACACTCATCACTTAGGAGGTGCCAAGGATTTGGGGAGCTGTGTGCCAGGAACCAGAGACAAAGAACCAGGTGTCAGAGCACCCTCTCTCCCTCTTCACTATGCCTATGGTGGATATTTCGAAACCTATAAATGACATTTTCTACCCACTGCATTTACCAGAAAAAAAAACAAACTCTTATCCCCAGGAGACCACCTGAGTGGCTTCCTCTCCACGTGGAGGCCGAGCCATTCTGATGACTCCGAGTGTCCTTCTGGCCTTTATCCATCAGTGACCAGCATCTAAGAGTCACCTGGAACACTGCAGTGTGTAGACAGCAAAGCCTCTGCTAATCAAGGTCCTCAGACAATAACAACAACAAACCATCACAAAGCATTCATTAATGGGTCACAGCAGGAGGGAGGCAGCCTAGACCCACGGAGAAGGGGAGGCCAAACATCCAGGCGTGGAGATGTCTTGAGGGTCCCAACTTCGTCCTTCTCTCTGAAGTTAGTTCTCACACAAGGTCACCAGTCTCTTCCCAACGTCTTAGCTGACCTCTGTGGGCCAAACAATTCTGTCCCTAATGACCCCATTCCCCCAGCCTGCCAAATAATGCCCAGGCCCTGGAGATAGGTTCAGTTCCCTCTTACCTGTCCAGCTAGCTAGCCATCTCCTTTATCTCCAGATAATTCCCACTAGACTCCACTGACAACAGGTACAAACCTGTGCCACAGGCTGTTCTCTCTCAAAAACGCGTAATTCCACCTGCTTGATTTCACCTGGAAAGGGCACGCAGGTTCAGCCTCTTCATTTTAAATAGAAGTGGAGGCCCACAGGGGTTAAGTGACTTTCCCAAGAGGTGGCAGATTGAAATCTAAAACTGTTGTGCCCCAGGGTTACCGGACCATTCAATATGAAAGGAAGCTTGTGTTTGTAGTTATGGAAGAATAATGCAGCTTGCAAACACATAAAGTTGCCCCTAGGCTATCAAACACTGGCTAAGGACTGAGTAATAGAACAGCTACTACTACAGGGGGAGTGAGGGAGAGTCTTCGACCCCATCAAAGGAAGCAGTAGACATCCTGGAAAAGCAAACTGGATAAAAGTGGAAAAAGGGATGGAGAAACGGAGGTAATGGTAGTTGACCCCGGATAATGGAAATTAAGTGGTTTTAGCCTTTTTCCCTTAGCTTTACTGTGATGCTTGAATTTTCTTGTCAAGTAGGTATTTATCATCATAATTAGGGAAAGGAGACCAATAAGCCTGATTCCTAGAGTCACACTCCGAAGCCAGCCTCATTTCCTGGGAGTCATACAAGATATAACACCTGCCTGGAGAATGCCGTCAGAAGAAACAAAGCATTCCGTAAGCCGTGAAACGTACCAGCTCTTTACAAGGCATCCCATCCACTAGCACAAGCCATGCTGGACTCTCAGGGCACCGCATTCAACCCTGGTGCACGGCATTATAGCTTCAGAACTGGCCAGGATCTTTGTCAAAAAGTCAACTTCAGTCTTCTGGGTCAGGGGAGGCAGATGACTAACAGTGCCTAGATGCTCACTAAAGTCCCCATGAAAACTAAAAATAGCAATAGGTCTGGACAAGATAAGAGTGCATTTACCATATACCAAAATCAGAAGGATCTTCCACTGATGGGAAGGAATTCAGGCATATAGTCACTGACAAGTGAACATCAGCCCCCAAACCAGAAGTGGCTGCAGTGTGAAACTGAGTACATCGTTCAGAGAACACACCCTTTCCATCACAGACATTGTAGATTTGGGTGCTTACCATACAGTTTTCTAGTAAGTAGCAATCCCATGACCTGCTCTAACAAATTCAGTATGTAGAACACCACAGTGTTCCCGCACATGGAAGTCAGGGTCTTGAGGAAAAGGTGCCTTTTTCTAATTCACAAAGAGCACCATATAGGCTGGCAGTGACCTCATCAATACCCTAACTCCACTGGCTGCTCCTCCACAAAACTCTAAGGGATTCAATCCAAAGCACATAACCAGCCTGACACTGTTGGGAGCCCCTTTCTGAAGAAGTCGAGTCCCTATGTCTCATCAATAACTTTCTTGCCTCATCCATCCTGAAGCAACAGCTTCTAGGGAGCAACCCAGCAAGGTGCAGAGATGACCAGACCAACTGCATTCCTGGGTGACCTTGGAATAGTGCCTGCAGGCAGGTATACATTTTCATGCAATGAAAGTTTGATCAGAGGTGGCCTCAGGCCCTGCAGAGCCAAGGTCCATTTTATCACTTGTCAGAAAATGGACGGTGGGGGGAAAAGAAGCTATGTCAGCCAAAAACAGCTGCCCAAGATGTGTGACAGACCAGAACTGTCCCATTGGAGACACCGGCTCAGCCGCTGGCCTCAGTCGGTGAGGACAGGGAGGGCACTGTGAGTGAACAGTGTATCCCATCCAGGAGCCAACACTAGGCTTATTCATGGGTAAGTAAATAGAAACACAACAGTCTGAGGCCTATGACCAGAATTTGAAGCATAGGAGAACAAAAATAGTTCCTCGAGGAATAGGAGCAAAGACCTTCTTGCACATAACTTTACTGCAGGGAAGAGTAAAAACTGCTTTGGGTCTATGATAGGAAATGAGGGCACATTCCTCCAAAATAGGTCAAGTACAAAATAGAAGAGGCAAATGTATCCAACAGAATGACCTGAGTAAAGAAGAGACCACAGAGAAAATTAAAACATCATAGCCAAATTATAGGAAATTCAAGGCCGAGAGGAATGTGCTGAAAAACAGCATGAGGACACGATTAGACACAGCCCAAAGGTGGGACAGCTAGCCTGGTCATTTCAACAAACTGATGTCATGAGAGAAAAAAGAACAAAAAGAAAAAAATCAGGTGAAGGGAACTCTTCTAGATTATAATAGATTTTTAAATGACCAAGCAATTCCACTCGTAGGTATATGCCCAAAAGAACTGAAAAGGTACTCAAATATCTGTACACGGTATTGTTGTGTCCTGAACGTTTGTGTCTCCCCAGCCCCAAAATCCATATGTTGAAGCACCAACTCTCAATGTGATGGTTATTTGGAGGTGGGGTCTTTGGGAGGTAATTACATTTAGGTAAGGAGGATTGATAAGGATTGGTATCCTTATAAGATGAAGAAGAGTCCAGAGCTCTCTCTTTCCCAAAGACATTTGGGAATAATTAGGGAAGTTTGCATATAGGCTGGGCATTGAATGATATAAAGAATCATTGTTAGGTGTGATAATGGTAGCATAGTTAAGGAGAAAAATGCCTTTATTTTTCAGATGTGCACACTGAAGTATTTGGGAACGAAATGTTATGATGTCTGTTAAAGTATTTCAGGAAAAAAGGAAGATGAAGCAAAGGTGGCAAAATGTTAACAATAGTGAGATGCAGGTGATGAGGTTGGGAGATTAACTGTATTTTTCTCTTTAGTTTTCTATATGTTTAAATTTTTTCATAATAAAGGTAAAAAAAACTCCCAATCAAAATCCCAGCAAGTTATTTTGTAGATATTGACAAACTGATTCTAAAGTTTTACATGGAGAGGCAAAAGACGCAGAATAGCCAAGATTGATATTGAAGAACAAAGTTGGAGGACTGAGGTTATCAGACTGTAAGGCTTACTATAAAGCTACAGTTAAATAAGACAGCATGATATTGGTGAAAGACTACACGAATAGATCAATGGAGCAGAACACAGAGCTCACAAGTAGACTCCCATAAATATGGTCAAGTGATCTTTGACAAAGGAGCAAAGGCAGTACAATGGAGCAAAGATAATCTCTTCAACAAACGGTGCTGGAACAACTGGAATGAGCAAAGGACTATAAAATTCGGAATCATCTAGATTCGCTTTGCAAATAGAGGCAACTCCAATCTACCTGGCAGCAGCTTTGAGAAATTTCTGAAAAACATAAAGCAGGCAAGAATACCTGAAGCAAGGATGGATGGATCCCTCACTCACTGGTCAGACTGGCACACACAATGGGATAAATAAAGGGCCACAGGGTGGAAGTCCCACAGATGCCCCGAAAAGAGCACTCGTGGTAGTTACTAATGAAGGTGGTAGAGTGCCTTACCTAAACTTGGGAAGACACACAAAGAGGAAAGGAACCATTGGCAAAGCAATTAAAGAAAACCCTGCCAGAGATTTCCTCCAGTTACATTCATTATTTCCACAAATATTAAGTGCCTGTTACATGAAACTGGGGCTGGGAACACAGCAGCAAACAAAACACACTTGGTGTCTAACTTCATGGTGGCTGTGCTATCCAATCCATACCCACTAGCTACATATGGCCATTTAAATTTTAATTTTAATGAATTAAAATTAAATAACGTTTTAGAATACTAGCACAGTCGCATTAGCCACATTTCAAATGCTCAATAGCCATGTAGCTAGTGGCTATCAAATGCTCCCAGGAGCAGCCCTCAGCCAATGCTGGCAGGGCAGGTGGTAGATAAACGCCCCAGCCTCCTGCCTCTGGTTGGCGTAACTCTGACGTGGCTTCCACGCTGTCTCTGAGAGTTCCCCGGCAAGCCTGAGCCCCAGGTGCCCTCAGAAGTCACTAATTTGGTAGCACACCTTTCACTGGCTTCCTTTTCTCCCCTGTCTCCCTTCCCCACTCCCTCACTGCTTTTCCTGGCATCACCTCAAAACCAACAACAACCAAAAAGCTGCCTCCCCACAAATCCCTGTTTCGAAGTCTGCTTATGGGAACCTTCAAACCAAGGAAACAATATACACAGTCCAGCTACACTACCCCCCACCCCCAAACACTCTAACCACCAGGATATACTACCTACACTGTAAGTGAAGCAGCAAGGGTGTTCCTTCAGTGTTGATCCCAAATGTGCTTATCTTTGAAGGATCCTGGAAATATGCACCCAGCCCTTAAACCATAAATTACTAAGTGTGGACCTTAATGTATTCAGTATGGAAAGATGTAGCATTGTGGAGGGGTTGAGGGAGAATTGAGAGACCTAAGTCATCACCCAAGCAGGTCTTCTGCTCCCCAGGGACCCAATAGTGGGTTCTCACATATGGACCTTATGAGGGTGAAGCTTGGCCAAATTCTGCTTTAAGGAGCAGAGTTTGATTTTCTGTCCCAGGCAGGAGGCCAGCGGAAAAACTTAACAGCTAGTGTTTATTGCATGTTCATTATGCGCCAAGCCCTGTGCTAAGTACTTCAAATGCATTAGCTCATTTAATCCTCTGAGTCCACCATGTTGGAGCTGTTTTTCTCCCCATTGTACAAAAGAGGAAACTGAGGCTTACAGAAGGGAAGGGGCTTGCCTAAGATTACACCACTACTACACCGCTGTGCTGGGACGCCAACCAGGTCTCCCTGACTCTGAACCCAAACTCTTCACCAACAGGTAACACAACTCCCTTCTAAATGATTATTATAATAAAATCACCATTTATTGAACCATATTATGTTCAAAGCACTTTAGATACGTAACTTCTTATCCTCACCACAACCCTCCAAGTTAGAATTGAGACAGATACTTTGTAAGCTTCATAAATACATTAGCCCATGGTTCTGATGAACCTAGGGGCAGGACAGGAATAAAGACACAGAGGTAGAGAATGGACTTGAGGACACGGGGGCAGGGGGGAAGGGTAAGCTGGGACGAAGTGAGAGAGTAGCACTGACATATATACACTACCAAATGTAAAATGTATGGCTAGTGGGAAGCTGCTGCATAGCCAAGAGAGATCAGCTCGATGCTTTGTGACCACCTCGATCAGTGGGATAGGGAGAGTGGGAGGGAGACACAAGAGGGAGGGGATGTGGGGATATATGTATACATATAGCTGATTCACTTTGTTATATAGCAGAAACTAACACAACATTGTAAAGCAACTATACTCCAATAAAAATGTTAAAAAAAAACAATAATAAATAAATACATTAGCCCTAGGAAGAGTTATCTCCATTTCACAGGTAAGAAGACTGAGGCACTAAGAAGCATTTCCCCAGGGACCTTCCTGGTGGCGCAGTGATTAAGCATCCGCCTGCCAATGCAGGGGACATGGGTTCGAGCCCTGGTCCGGGAAGATCCTGCATGCCACGGAGCAACTACGCCCGTGTGCCACAACTACTGAGCCTGCGTTCTAGAGCCCACGTGCCACAACTACTGAAGCCTGCACGCCTAGAGCCCATGCTCTGCAACAAGAGAAGCCACCGCAATGAGAAGCCCGCGCACTGCAACAAAGCGTAGGCCGCGCTCATTGCAACTAGAGAAAGCCCGCACACAGCAACGAAGACCCAATGCAGCTATAAACAAACAAATAAATAAACTTTAAAAAAGAAAAATACTCAGTTTTGTTTTTTTTAAAAAAGAAGCATTTCCCCAGCAAGTGCCAGTGCAGAGAGCCAAGCCGGCTATATTCTCCTTCCTACCTGGGTGGGGCTCCTGGATTCCATCATGCTCTTCATCTTACCTGCGGAGAGACCCAGCTTCCTCCTCTGCAAACTCTGCTTGGTCAATGCTTAGAGGTAACTACGACTGATCGAGATCTCCTACCTGCTCAGAAGAGACCCAGCAGCAGTCCTCCCAAGGCTCTGCCCCTTCCTTAACCTGCAAGTTGTCCCAGGTCCTGTCTTCTCAGAGTGACGTCACCCCATCCCATTAGCTTTCGGCTAAATGGCTTGGCCCTCGCTCTCTGGTCCCATGCAATCTCCCCTGCCTTGTACCCACCTTTTCTCACTGCCCCAAATGCCCTCAAGAGATCTCAATGAACAAATCAATAGCCTTATCAAAGAAAAGACATATCATGGAGACTACAGGGCTTTTCGTCCTTGGAGAAGTAAATTAAATAAATCCAATAATATTTGTTCCTTAATCTACGCTGGTGTTCTGATAGTACACTCCTTATTTTGATGATAAGCTTCCAAGAATTTTTCAATTTTGGCAATTTCAGCTGATTTCCATTCCCAAAGAACCCCCATCTAAATCTACCAAGGAGAATAGATACACCACATTTCTTTAAAATATGCATGTTTGGCAACTCAAAAGGGTACCATCTGCTTCACATAATTTCTGCATGAAGTTTCTGAAAAGCCTACACAACATATATGATCCACTCCTGCTGCAATAGGAGCCAAAACATTCCACTGCTATTGTACAAATCGACTCAGGTTAACTGTGGCTGAAATTGGCCATGGACCTTGCAATGATCAACTCCCTTAGAACACGGCTCACCAATTAAAATATACATATTTAATCAAAGTCATGCTAGAGAGGAAAGATAAACATGAAAATGACATCACCCTCAAGAATCATTTTTGAGCCCTGGGAAAAGCAAGTAGAGAACTGGCAAGAAAAGCAAATTGGGACTCTTTCAAAATGAAGCAAAGGAGAAGGCAAAATAAAGTCGGAATAATTAAAACAAGAAGGGAATGATGACGGGAGTGGAGGGAACCCAGCGAGCGGAGTAAGCACTGTTTCCCTGGTGAGGAATTACAATGCTGCACATGGCAAAATGCCTAACAACCTGTAAACAGAAAACACTATGTCCCCAGCGGAGTAAACACATCAAGGCCATTCCTCGCCAGCACTGTAAACTCTGGATAGAGGAGTTCGTTGGTGTGTGACAGACGGTGAGGCATTACCAGAAATGACTTTGGGGTACGCAAGTCTCCTGAATTACAAAGTAAGAATGTATTCCAGAGCGAGGCCCTTCCCAGGTCACCAGAATGAATCAGAATTGTTAAGTGATTGGAGATCCTCCAAAAGACACACAACCCAACTGCAGATGCAGACAAAACGTTTTTAGTGTTCTGTCCAGGGCTGCAGAAATGTTGCACACCATCATACGTAAATTCCCTAGACTTACAGCTCAGAGCGGAGGTTGGCAAACATTTTCTGTAAAGGACCAGAGAGCAATATTACAGGCTTTGTGCTCTATGTTGTCTCTTGTCATAACTGTTCAATTCTGCTTTACGCCATAGACAGCATGCACGAAAATGAGCTTGGGTGCGTGTTCCAATAAAACTTTATTTACGGACACTGAAATTTTAATCATATGTAATTATTGGGTGTCACAAAATAGAATTCTTTGGATTTTTTTCAGCCATTAAAAAATGTAAAAATCATTCCTGGCTCACAGGTTGTACAAAAAAAAAAAAGAAAAATAGGTAATGGGCTATATTTGACCCACAGGCCAGTTTGCCAACTCCTGATTTAGAGCTTCTATTTAATAGAGGCTAAATAGGTGACATATGGTTCAAATGAATGATAGAGACACCTTGGATTTATTCGAAGATTGAAAATCATGAGGAAGAGACTGAAGGGTAGCACCGGATTTATCGCATGCAATGGTGACAAGTACTGTACTGCATTTAACTTGGAATCACTCAAGGCCTGTCCTTGAGTCCTTACAAGACTACCTGCCAGCTGTATGACCTTGAGCGAGTTTTACTTAACCTTGCCAAGCCTAATTTCCTCCCTTGTAAAAGGAGAAAAAAGATTAGCACCTTCGTTTTTTTCCAATAATCATTTTTTAAATTGAGGTATAGTTAATTTACAATGTTGTGTTAGCTTCAGGTGTACAACAAAGTGATTCAGGTGTGTGTGTGTGTGTGTGTGTGTGTGTGTGTGTGTGTGTACTCTTTTTCAGATTCTTTTCCACTATAGGTTAGTACCTTCTTGGTAGAGGTATCAAGGAGATGAAATGAGATGCTGTCTCTAAAAATACTTTGCACAGTACCCAGCACTTCCACCAAATGCAGCTAATTAGCATTATGATTACACTCAAGGAATGATTAGTTGATTGACTACAAAACATTTTTCCTGGATATGAAGATAACACTTCCTGGATGTGAAGAAGTCCCGACTCCTAATTTATGAAAGTCAAAGCTCAAAACAAAGTAGATGCCAGAGGCAAACAGCAAACTAATACAATAAAAGAATATTTTAATTTTGGTGCAACACCCCAATGATTCAGCTATTAGGAGTCTGGAAACCTCCAATTTCTATAAAAGTTGTAAGCTTGAATTCATGAGAAAAGAATGTAAGCATAAACAGTCATTCAGTCACTCAACAAGCACTTCTAAAGACTTCCAGGACAGCCTGCCTGCCTGGATTGTAGAAGTGGTAGAGCCACTGACCAAGCCTGCCTCTGCTTCTGCTTCCCGTCTCCATCCCTCACCCCATGACAGACAGAGTGGCCAGCTGTGGATGGTCAGATAGTTTCTATCTCCCACTGCTCAACCCTGGCCCCAGTCAGCACCAAACAGACAGTTGCAGCAGCAGGTGACAAGGAAGATGGTGGACGGCTGCCGGCCTGTGTGCTGGACTATGGTACAGGGGATTGCTATTAAGGAGTCAGCAAAAAAAAAAAAGGATGAGAAAGCTGAAAGGAGGGTGATGAAAGGTGTTGATGACCTAGACTTCTTCATTGCTGATGAAGCATCAGAAAAACCTTCATATGCAAAAAAGTGGCCAATCCGCCATGGCATTGTTGAAGAATGGGACTTGATGAAAAGGCTTATGGATCAAATGATCTTTAAATATTTAAGAGCAGAACCTGAAGACCATTTTTTTTTTGACTGAACCTCCACTGAATACTCCAGAAAACAGGGAATATACTGCTGAAATAACGTTCTAGGCTCGTACATTTCTGCACAGGCCGTTCTTGCCTTAGCTGCATCCTGGACCTCAAGACAAGGAGGAAAACAATCTGTTGATTGGTACAATAATAGACAGTGGAAACAGTGTCACCCATGCCACCCCTGTGGCTGAACGGTATGTGATCGGCAGCTGTGTTAAGCACATTCCAAACACAGGATGAAAAAGAACATATTTTATTCAGCAACTGCTGAGAGATGGAGAAGTAAGAATCCTTCAGAGCAATCCTTGGAAACTTTAAAAGAAACTTTAAACTTTAAACTATACTTATGCCTGCCCAGGTTTAGTGAAAGAATTTAACAAGTATGACACAGATGGAGCAAAATGGATTAAACAGTATACTGGAATCAGTGTTATCTCAAAGAAAGAATTTTCCATTAGTGTTCGTTATTGAGAAATTCTTGGGACCTGAAATTTTTTTTCATCTAGAGTTTGCTAATCCAGGCTTTACTCAACCTATCTCAGAAGTTGTAGATAAAGTAATTCACAACTGTCCTACTGATGTCAGACGTCCTCTCTACAAGAATATTGTCCTCTCTGGAGGCTCAACCATGTTCAGGGGCATCGGACATCACTTGCAAAGAGATTTGAAAAGAACTATAGATGCCAGGTTGAAATTAAGTGAGGAACTGAGTGGTGGTAGATTGACATAAAAACCTATCAATGTACAAGTCATTACACCCAAAAGGCTGTCACAGGCAATTTGGTTTGGAGGATCCATGCTGGCTTCCACACCTGAATTCTACCACGTACGCCACACCAGAAAGGATTACGAAGAAATTGGGCTTAGCATTTGTCATCACTATTCAGTGTTTGGAATCATGTAAAGTTGACTTCGTAGTTATTGGGGTTAGGGAGATGAGAAAGAAATCATCTTTCTGATTGCCTTTTTTGCCTGGATGGTTGGTCTTGAGATTTTAAACTTGACTTGAAATAACAGGACCACACTCAATTACACAGGAATATTTTAGTAAGTTTATCAACATGGGAATGTAAAGGACAGCCAAAATGATTAAATGTTTTTCTTCAGATTCAGTATTTGAATCGTATGTGTAACAAAAAGGAGCAGGTGTTCGTTCTTTCTGTGCCCTGATAGGTTCTCTATTATTGAATTAGCCAAGATTGATGGGGTTTATCGGTACACTATAAATGTAGCAATAAATATACATAACACTTGAATTGAACACTTCTAAGTGTAAGATGCAAGAGCTTGCTTATATTTCATACTTTTTATCCTTTGAGGGAAAAAGTCACGGGAAAACTAGTATTTGAGAGAAAAAGTGACCAAGTAAAGGACAAATTCAAAAAGTAGCCTATGACACATGGCGTAGGCACACACACCCATGGGATTGCAGTTATTAGGAAGTGCCTCCATACCCTGTGCCTGCCAATGGTTTTCTTTGCAAGTGTTTTTGGAGCTAAGAAGCTATTATCTTGGATTAACTGATACCTGCTAGTGCTTTCTGTTTAACTCTCATTCTGTTTCTTGCAGTAAAAACAAGACTGTTGGACCAGTACTGCACTTCTATAGTGTCATTTCTTATTAAAAAAATTAATCATTTAATTGGTCATTTTTGAAGCCTAACACCATTCTAATAAAGGCACAAATTTCTTTTGAATACTTCTTTCAAGTTCTTTTTAAGTTAATAAATCTATTTTCTTCAAACCTCTGCAACAGTTCTTTAAAATCCAACAATTGTAGCAAACTGACTTTTTATGTGCTCTAAACAAATAATTGTTAACTTTTAATATGTCGAGTGCTTTCATTTTGATAACTGGATCTCCACTTGATATTTTCATTTGTATAACTCATTTGCAGTCTGAAAAGTTTTTTTTTAGTTCCAGTCTCTGACATATCATGGAAAGTTAATTTTCATTGCATTTAAAGATATCTGGATCATGAAGAAAAAGTGATGAAAATAAATTAAAACTAAATTACCTTTAAAATTTTTAATAAAAAAGTAGACTTCTGTGTGAGAAGCAGCTTGCAATGTCTGGTAGAAGGGCCTAAAAAGTAACCAAAATGATTTCAATACAACAAAGGTGACATTATCGATGTGTGTACACCCAGGGTACAGGGAGCAGTGACGGCAAGAAATAGCTTTGGAGAAGAAGGAGGAAGAATAAAAGGAAGCTGGGTGAACTCGAGTTCTCCAGGCTCTGAAGATGGGGAAGAATTTTCCAGGCAGAAGTAACAGAACAGGCAAAGGACAGAATGAGCCCAAAGCTGCTGGAGAACGGAGGTTGAGCGTTGCTAGAAAGAGCTGAAACCATCACACACCAACTTAAAGAACTGAGAGTCTACCCTACGCCTGTAGGGACTCCATGGCAAGGCCTGGAAGGGGAATGACAAAGTCAAATTTATACTAGTGGCAACCAGGTACGGTGTTCACTTAGGCAAGAGCCATAAGCCCCCGTGGAACAGGGGAATGTGGTGGGAATGGAGAGGAAGGGGTGAATGGGAGAAATATTTAGGAGGTAGAATCTACACAGGACTTACTGACTGCATGTTGAGGCTGGGAGGAATGAAGAAGAGAGGAGAAACTGAAATAAGAAGCCATAAAAAATAGCCAAGAAGCAAGAAATGATGGTAGATTCCAGGAGAGATGGGTGGCACGGTCTGCTGGTCTACAATAATTGTCGGGGCAAAATGGAAGTCAGCTTCAAAGCCAAGAACAGCCAGGGAACAGGGAGAGAAAAGCAAGCAAGGAAAACACACACATCTTATGCACACTGTCAAGCATGTGCAAATAAGTGGGAGAGAGTGGCCAATAGCCAAAGCAGCAGGCAGCATACATTGCTGTATCAGACATTCACTGGATACGTCCTACATGTTCCTTAGGTAGTTCCTGGACACTTGGTACACACAATAAAATACATATAAACAAACAGATTCAAATGTGATTTAATATTGCATTTTAACCAGCTATCTTTTAAAAGTAATTATGATGGCAAACAAAAATATTGCATACCTTTTCTCTTTATTCCACAGAGGAATTAGTTTATCAGACTCTGCATTAGTTAATTCATTCTTTTTAAAAAAAAAAAATGATTTCTACCTCCGTAGTGCTTAGGAATCATTTGGGTAGTGTATATATCTCACTTTAGTTATTTTTTTTGTCTTTATTGAATTTTGTTACATTATTGCTTCTGTTTTATGTTTTGGTTTTTTGGCTGCGAGGCAGGTGGGATCTTAGCTCCCTGACCAGGGATCGAACCCACATCCCTGCATTGGAAGGCAAAGTCTTAACCAGGGAAGTCCCAGTTAATTCATTCTTGAGCAATCACGTTCATCACAAAGGAAGGCACAACAAATGGAAGGGACTTCATAATTGCTGAGGTCAAGCCCTCACTCTAAGATGAGAAAGCTCTGTGACCTTGAGGCCATCCTTTTACGTCTCTGGGCCTCCTCTCATTTGATAACACTTGCAAATGAGACTTCAGGTCAAACACTGGGACACAGGGAGGAATTAGGTCCAGACACTTTTCAAGGGCTGTTCATCTTTTCTCATTTGTTAAAACGGTGAAAATAGCCACTACTTGAGCAGGTGGCTGTGAAGATTACATACGTGTAAGTTCCTCCTTACAGTCTGTACAAACTAAAAATGTTCACTAAATGGAAACGCCGATGAAGAACCTCTAATATTGGTTTCATTATTGTCGTTTAGAGATGAGGAAACCAACGCCAAGGAGAGTGAAGTTACTCTCCCAGTCACGCTTCTTGGCAAACGTGGGAAACCTAGTTTTCGCAAACCCAGATGCTACTCTTCCCATTACTCCCTGCTACCTCCCCTGACAGTAAGCCTCCGGCCCCCCCATTAGTCACCACAGCCAGCTGATGAGGCTAGTAGCCCCCCCATTTTGGCACAACCACTGTTCAAATACAGGCCTCCAGTCTCTGCACTTCCCAGTTCCTTCCACCAACAGCCACATTGGTTCAATTCCTGGAAGTTCAGCTTCAAGACATAGTGGAATGGAGTTGAATGAAAGGTATATTTAATACACCTGATTTAACAATGCCCACTCAGGTGGAAAAGAAAAAAAGACAAGAAAAGAGAAATTCCTTTATCTTCTCAGTTGCTCCTACACCCACTTCTACTCCTTCAAAATAAACCCGGGCCTCCATCCACTGTCCCCCAGGAAAGAAATCCACCGCTGAAAATCAGGAAAAATAAAAGTGAGTTATGGGCTTTGAGCTCCCAAGGGTCTAAGTCTTTGCTATTTATGGCCAAATTACGGAATCGTATAGGTTGTTTCGCTCTGAAATTTCTGCATTACATGCTGACTGTTAACACTACTCCTAGTCCTGGATGTCATCCCATCATACTGAGAACTCAACCCTTGAAGAGACATGACCACGAGGTTTAGACAACGATTCTGTCTTTTCTTGGAAAAAGCACTTGATCTAAGACATCAATTTGAATAGCAGGGATCCAGGATAAATAAAACTCAAGGATGTTGTTTAACTTTTGTTAAGCAGATTTTACGAGTTACATAAAATTTATCAAATTCTGGGCTTCCCTGGTGGCGCAGGGGTTGGGAGTCCGCCTGCCGATGCAGGGACACGGGTTCGTGCCCCGGTCCGGGAGGATCCCACATGCTGCGGAGCGGCTGGGCCCGTGAGCCATGGCCACTGGGCCTGCGCGTCCGGAGCCTGTGCTCCGCAACAGGAGGGGCCACAGCAGTGAGAGGCCCACGTAATGCAAAAAAAAAAAAAAAAAAAAAAAAATTTATCAAATTCTGTCTTAAGATACATAACTTTTACTTACGAGGTGCTAAGGCTCAATGAGAGCACGAGGGAAGAGCTCCCATCTGCCTTAGACTATTCTAGAAACTACCTATTCTTGCATCCTCTTCTCAAAATAGTCCCAAATAGGTCACTATGAGCAAAGGGCTTGCTCCCCCTCATTTCTTGCCCATGTTCCCACAGTCGTGTGAGGCTGCCCACTCACTTTAAAGCCTGCCTTCTACTGCTCTGCCCACTCAGCACTGTTGAATTCGTATCATGACTAGACAGCTCTCTGCCCTCACACCTGATCATTCCACAGTTCCCACATTATGCTGGCCAAGCTCCTTCGAAGACAGCCTAACACAACAGCACATGGGCAAATGCTCAACTCGGTTCCATCCAATCTGCCTTCCAACAAGGTTTCCAGGAACAGTCCCAGACGAAAAGCCAAGAGCTGTCTCTACAGAAACCATATTTATCTCCTTAGCAAGTACTGGCAACACCACAGGCGACCAGGAATCATCCTTTTATTATTCAAACCAGAGATGTCAACCTGCCTATGAACCGTTTCAGCAATATGTGCTAGTCTAAGACGTTTAAAAAAAAAGTCGCCAACCATTTGGCAATGGACCATGTTAATTCATCACACATGTTTCTTTTGGCCTGCAGAGGTTTTTTAAAATTTAGCTTAATTGCCAATATTTCAAAACTAGGAAACTTCATTTAAAACATCTGGATTTTGCACATTCCTCCCCCCAAATCAAGAGCATCCAGGCAAACAATAGGTTGGAGTTCAACAGAAGCAGCCATCCAGGTTCCAATCCTGACAACTTGCTGAATGTTCATTCAACATTAGCGGATGGTTCCATGCAGTGTTCAAAAGGCTTAGGATTCCATAAGGGACAACCAGGACAAGAAATGACCAGACAGTCATACCTGCTAAGAAGGGATTTTATTTGGGTAACTCAAAAGGACTTCTGCTTCAGGGAAGATGGAGTAGATATACTTTTCTCTATTCCTCCCACTAACTACAACCAAAATCCTGGGCATTATATATAACACAAATCCAAGAAGGCCCTAACAGGTGGAAAGAAGGAGGCATACTGAGTAGGCACCTCAGGTCCCAAGAAATGACACAGCGGTGAGCTTCCTGAGTTTTCTTTTTCCCTCATACATCCAAGACTTGGAGCTGAAATAGCAGCAACCTGGAAATACCAACAGATGCAGGAAATTAAATAAATAAGTAACCTCAATAAGGCCTGCTCTCTCCAGCCAAAGGATCAGGCAAGGAGCAGTCTAGCAAGACAGAAATGTTTAGATAATACCCACTCTACTCCAGCTCCACTCCAAATGCCACAAATGTGACCCCTACCCCCATCCCCATCCACACTAGCAAAGGATGAGGGGGGAACTTGCCTGCTCTCTCCAGCCAAAGGATCAGGCAAGGAGCAGTCTAGCAAGACAGAAATGTTTAGATAATACCCACTCTACTCCAGCTCCACTCCAAATGCCACAGAAAGAACTGTGACCCCTACCCCCATCCACACTAGCAAAGGATGAGTGGAATGGGGGAACTTGCACCTCTGCCAGGTTATAATGAGGTGACCCCCCCCCCAATTCTCTCTTCCCCTGGATGGTGCCAGAGAAAGTCAAGTAGGGAGCCAGTACTTTCATCCCCACCAGGTAGCAACAAGCTCCACCCTGCTCACACCTTCAATGTCAGTGGACAACATGTGGGGGAGCCTGGACCTCCACTCCCACAAGTAAGGCACCCTCTCACCCTCCTTCCTGGGGTGTATCAGAGGAGGCCTCGTGGAGAATCAGGACTTCTACCACCACCCTGTGGTAATGAGGCCACCCCCTCCCATGGTGTGAGTTGAGGCCACATGGGAAACAGCTACAAGGCACTTCTACCTATCCCAGCCAGAGAGGTATCAGCGCAAGCCTACTGAGGTGCCAGAACTCCCACTCCCACACAGCAATAAGGAGGCACAAACCCTGAATGTCAATAGTCTAAGTGAGAAACCTGGACATTTACCCCCACTTGGAAGTGACAAGGCAATGCCACCACCTTTCCTTGCCAAGGCAGTGGGAAAGAAAGCCAGTAAAAACAGACAATTTAAATAAGATCCAGAGTCTCATAAAATAATACCTAAAATGCCAGAGTTTCCATTTTAAAAATCCTACCATCATGAGAGTATGGCCAAGATGGCAGAGTAGAAAGACACTGAGCTCACCTCCTCCCATGGGCACACCAAAATTACAACTATTTACAGAGCAACTATGGATGAGAATGACCTGAAGACTAGCAAAAAAGGTTTTCCACAACTAAAGATGTAAAGAAGGAGCCAGAGTGAGACAGGTAGGAGGGGCAGAGACATGGTATAGTCAAGACTCACACCTCCAGCTAGGCAACCCACAAACAGGAGGATAATTATAATTGCAAAGGTTTTACCCTAGGGGTAAGGGGTCTGAGCCCCATATTGGGCTCCCCAGCCTGGGGGTCCTGCACTGGGAATACAAGCCCCAGAACAAATGGTTTGCATACAGGAGAGCCAGAGGGCTATAGGAAACAGACTCCACTCTTAAATGGCTCATGTAAAATTTCACATGTCCTGAGACCCAATGCAGAGGTAATAATTTGAAAGAAGCCTGGGTCAGACCCACTTTCTGACCTTGGAGAGCCTCCCAGAGAAGCAGGAGGCAACTAGGATTCCCTTTGGGGGCACAGATGTTGGCAAGCACCATGTTGGAGCCCTCCTTCTAGCCTATTAGCACTGGGGCTTACCCACCCACCAGCCAGCTGGTACCAGCCCTGGGACCCCCCAGGACCCTCAGCCAGCCATGCCAGGACCTGGCCCCACCTACCAGCAGGCCAGCAACATCCACATGAGGCAGGGCCTGGAAGCCAACCAGGCCAGGGGACAGTCCCACCTACAAGTGCACCCACAGTAGTCAGACCTGTCTCAACAGAAGGGCCCACTCAGTCCACATAGAAGGCACTGCTAGAGCATATAGCTTTGGTGGCCAGAAGGGAGTGTGCTACTGAGCCCCATAGGACATCTCCTACATAAGCCCATTTCTCTGAATCAGGAAAAATAACCAACCTACCTAATACGTAGAGATAAAAATAGTTAGGCAAAATGAGGTGACAAAGGAATATGTTCCAAATGAAGAAACAAGATAAAACCCCAGAAGAAGAACTAAGTGAAGTGGAGATAAGCAATCTACCCAATAAAGAGTTCAAGATAATGATCATAAAGATCCCCAGTGAACTTGGGAGGAGAATGAATGAACACAGTGAGAAGTTTAACAAAGAGGTGGAAAATATAGAGAAGAATCAAACAAAGCTGAAGAATACAACAACTGAAATAAAAAATATACTAGAAATAATCAACAGATGAAATGATACAAAGGAGTGGATCACCAAACTGGCAGACAGGATAGTGGAAATCACCCAAGCTGAAAAGAAAAAAAAAAAATTTTTTTTTAATGAGGATAGTTTAAGAGACCTCTGAGACAATATCAAGCATACTAACATTCACATTATAAGGGTCCCAAAAGGAGAAGAGAGAGAGAAAGGGACAAACAACTTATTTGAAGAGATAATAGCTGAAAAACGTCCCTAACCTGGGAAAGGAAACAGACATCCAGATCCAGGAATCACAAAGAGTCCCAAACAAAATGAACCCAAAGAGATCCACAGCAAGACACATTATAATTAAAATGGAAAAAATTAAAGACAGCGAGAATCTTAAAAGCAGCAAGGAAAAGCAACAAGTTACATAAAAGGGAACTCCCATAACACTTGTCAGCTACTTTGCAGCAGAAACTTTGCAAGCCAGAAGGGAGTGGCATAATATATTTAAAGTGATGAAAGGAAAAAACCTAAAACCAAGAACACTCTACCTGGCAAGGCTATCACTCAGATTTGAAGGAGATATAGAGAGTTTTACAGACTAGTAAAAGATAAAAGAGTTCAGCATCACTAAACTGGCTTTACAAGAAATGTTAAAGGGACTTCTCTAAGCAGAAAAGACCACAACTAGAAATATGAAATTATGAAAGGAAATATGTCAATGGTAAAGGCAAATATACAATAAAGGTAGTAGATCAGCCACTTAAAAAGATAGTAGGAAGGTTAAAAGACAAAAGTAGTAAAATCAATCTATATCCACAATAAGTAGGTAAAAGATGAACAAAAAGATGTAAATGTGAAGTCATAAACATTAAATGTGGGGTGAGGGGGAATAAAAATGCAGGGTTGTTAGAATGCATTCAAACTTAAGAGATCACCAACTTAAAATAATCATGTATATACATATATATATGTGTGTATATATATATATATATACACACATACATATATATGTTGTTATATATAAACCTTGGGGTAACCACAAACCAAAAATCTGTAATAAAAACACAAAAAAGAGAAAGGAATCCAGAAATAACAATAGAACAGTTATCAAATCATAAGGGAAAAAAGCAAACGAAGAAGAAAGGAATGCAAAAGAACTACCAAAAAAAACGGAAAACAATTAACAAAATGGCAGTAAGTACATACCTAATCAATAATTTCTTTAAATGTAAATGGATTAAATGCTCCAATCAAAAGATATAGAGTGGCTGAACTGATATAAAAATATAACCCATATATATATTGCCTACAAGAGACTCACTTCAGATCTAGAGACACACACAGCCTGAAAGTGAAGTGATGGAAAAAGATACTCCATGCAAATGGAAATAAAAAAGAAAGCTGGGGAAGAAATACTTGGACCAAAATAGACTTTAAAACAAAGACTGTAACATGAGATAAAGAAGGACATTACAGAATGATAAAGGGATCAGTTCAACAAGATGTAACACTTGTGTGTGTGTGTGTGTGTGTGTGTGTGTGTGTATCCCCAACATAGAAGCAACTAAATACATAAAGCAAATATTAACAAACAAAAAAGGAGAAATTGATAGTAACACAATAATAGTAGGGGACTTTAACAACCCACTTACATCAATGGACAGATCATCCAGACAGAGAATCAATAAGGAAACACTGCTCTTAAATGACACATTAGACTAGATGAACTTAAAGATATATAGAACATTCCATCCAAATACAGCATAATACACACTCTTTTCAAGTGCACATGAAATATTCTCCAGGACAGATAAGATGCTAGGCCACAAAACAAGTCTTAATGAATTTAAGAAGACTGAAATCATACCAAGCATTTTTTCCAACCACTATGCAATAAGACTAAATCAACTATGAGGAAAAAAACCGCAAAAACACAAAGACATGGAGGCTAAACAATATGCTACTAAACAACCAATGGGTCACTGAAGAAATCAAAGAGGAAATGAAAAAACTACTTGGAGACCAATGAAAATGGAAACAAAATGATTCAAAATCTGTGGGATGCAGCAAAAGCAGTTCTAAGAGGGAAGTTTATAGTGATAAAATCCCACCTAAGGAAACAGGAAAAATCTCAAATAAACAACCTAACCTTGCACCTAAAGGAACTAGAAATAGAACAAGCAAAATCCAAAGCTAGTAGAAGGAAAGAAATAATAAAGATTAGAGCAAAAATAAATGAAATAGAGGCTAATAAAATAGAAAAGCTCAATGAAACTAAGAGCTGGTTCTTTGAAAATATAAGCCTATAAACCTTTGGCCAGACTCATGAAGAATAAAAGAGAGAGGGCACAAATAAAATAATAAATGAAAAAGGAGAAATTACAACTAACACTGTATAACTACAAAGGATTATTAGAGATTACTATAAACAATTATATGCTAATAAAATGAACAGTCTAGAAGAAATGGAAAAACATAGACTCTCCCAGACTGAATCAGGAAGAAATAAAAAATACAAACAGACCAATCACCAGTAATCAAATTAATCAGTAATTTTTAAAACTCCCAACAAACAGAAGTTCAGGACCAAAATGCTTCACAGATGAATTCTACCAAGCATTTAAAGAAGAATTAACACCTAACCTTCTCAAACTATTCCAAAAAATGAAAGAGGAGGAACACTGCCAAACTCATTCTACAAGGTCACCACCACCCTGATACTTAAACCATAAAAAGACACCACAAAATAAAGAAAATAACAGGCCAATATACCTGATGAACATGGATGCAAAAATCCTCAACAAAATATTAGCAAACCAAATTCAACAATACACTAGAAGGATCATACACCATGATCAAGTGGGATTTGTCCCAATGGTGCAGAAACGGTTCAATATCCACAAATCAACCAACGTGATAGACCACATTATCAAACTGAAGAATAAAAATCATATGATCATTTCAATAAGAATTGAAAAAGCTTTTGTCAAAATTCAACATCCATTTATGATTAAAATTCTCAACAAAATTTGTATAGAGGGAATGTACCTCAACATAATAAAGGCTGTATATGACAAGCCCACAGCTAACATCACACTCAACAGTAAAAAGATGAAAGCATTTCCTCTAAGATCAGGAAAAAGACAAGGATGCCCATTCCTGTCACTGTTATTCAACATATTATTGGAAGTCTTAGCAGTTGTAGTCAGACAAATAAAAAGAAATAAAAGGAATCCAAATTGGAAAGGAAGAAGTAAAACTGTCACTGTTTGCAAGTGACATATACTGGATATAGAAAATTGCCACCAAAAAGCTATAAGAATGAATGAATTCAGTAAAGTTGCAGGATAAAAAATTAATATACAGAAATCTGTTGTGTTTCTATACACCATCAAAGAGCTATCAGAAAGAGAAATTAAGAAAACAACCCCATTTATAATTGCATCAAAAAGAATAAAATACCTAAGAATCAATCTAACCAGGGAGGTAAAAGACTTGTACTCAGAAAACTATAAGACGTTGATGAAAAAAATTAAAGATGACACAAACAAATGGAAAAAATATACTGTGCTCATGGATTGGAAGAATTAATATTATTAAAATATTACTCAAGGCAATCTACAGATTCAATGTAAAAATACCCTATCAAAATATCAATGGCATTTTTCACAGAACTAGAACAAATAATTCTAAAATAGGTATGGAAACACAAAAGGCCCTGAATAGCCAAAACAATCTGGAGAAATAAGAACAAACCTGGAGGTATCACATCCCTGATTTCAAACTATACTACAAAGCTACAATCATCAAAACAGTATGGCACTGGCACATAAGCAGATACATAGATCAAGGGAACAGAATAAAGCCCAGAAATAAACCCACACTTATATGGTCAATTAATCTACTACAAAGGGGAAATATACAAAGGGGAAAAGACTACCTCTTCAATAAAACACTAATTCAAAAAAATATATGAACTCCTATGTTCACTGCAGCAGTATTTCCAATAGCCAATATATGGAAACAACCTACGTGTTCATCAACAGATGAATGGATAAAGAAGACGTGGTATATATATATATATATATATATATACATACACACATACACACACACACACACACACACACACACACACACACAAGAATATTACTCAGCCATAAGAAAGAATGAAATCTCGCCATTTTCAACACCATAGATGGGCCTTAAGGGTATAGTGCTAAGTGAAATAAGCCACACAGAGAAAGACAAATACCATCTGATTTCAGTTAAATGTGGAATCTAAAAAATGAAACAAATGGACAAACGTAACAAAACAGAAACAGACTCATACATACAGAGAACAAATGAGTGGTTGTCAGAGGGGAGAGGAATGTGGGCATGATTAAATAGGTGATGGAGATTAAGAGGTACAAACTTACAGTTACAAAATAAATGAGTCTCAAGGATAAAATGTACAACATGAGGAACATAGTCAAGAAGATTGTAATACTTTGTATGGTAACAGATGGTAACTAGACTTATCATGGTGATCATTTTGTAAGACTTAAGACATATCAAATCACTATGTTGTACGCCTGGGACATGGTGTTTTAAGTCATTTATACTTCAGTTTAAAAAAAATCACCATCGTGCCAAGAACCATGAAGCTCTCAAACTGAGTGAGAAAAGACAAACAACAGATGTCAACATCAAGATTACTATTAAAATCTAAAAACTATTAAAACTATTAAAATCATCCGATAAAGATTTTAAATGAGCCAAGAAGTAATTATAAACATGCTCAAAACTAATGAAAGAAATCGAAAGTCTCAGCAAAGAAACAGAAGGTAAAAGAACTAAAGAGAAATGATCGAACTGCAAAATACAATAACCAAAATGAAAAAATTCAACCTGCAACTCAACCACAGAATTCAGGAGAGAGACAAAAGAATCAGTGAACTGAAAAGAATAACAAGAGAAATTACCCCATCTTAACAACAGAGAGAAAATAAACTGGAAAAAAAAAAAGAACAGAGCTCAGGAACATGTGGGACTATAACAAAAAAATCTAACATTCACATCATCAGAGTCCCAAAAGGTGAGAAGAAAGAGGGCAGGGATGAAAAGGCACTAGAAAAAACAATGGCTGAAAACTTCCCCAGTTTGGCAAAACACATAAACCTACAGATTCAAGAAGCTAAATGAACCCCAAACAGCATAAGGCAAAAGAAATCCACACCAAAACACATCATTGTCAAACTTCTAAAAACTAAAGACAAAGAATCTTGAAAGCACTGAGAGAGAAATGGCATCTAACCTATAAAAGAAAAACAATTCAAATGACTTGATGAGAAGCAGACTTCTCATCAGAAATTATGGAGTGATGTAACATTCAAGTACTGAAAGAAAGTAATTGTCAACCCAGAATCCTATATTCAGAAATGAAGGTGAAATTAAGACATTCTCAGGTGAAGGAAAACTAAGAAAATTTGTCACCAGTAGACTTATCCTAAAAGAAGGGCTAAAGGAGGCTCTCTAAGCAAAAAGGAATGATAAAAGAAGAAACCTTGAAACATCGGAAAGGAAGAAAGAACACAGTAAGCAAAAATATGGGTAAACAGAATAGATTCCTCCTCTTTGAGTTTTCTAAATTATGTTTGATGGTTAAAGCACAAATTATAACACTGTATGACATGTTTCTAAATGTGTATAGAGGAACTATTTAACCCTGTTATATTATAAAAAGGGGAAGATAATGGAGCCTAGAGAAAACTAACTTTTCTAAACTTCACTGGAACTGGTAAAATGATGACACCAGTAGACTGCAGTAAGTTACATATATAGAATGTAATACCTAGAGCCGCAACCGACAATGCTATTCAAACAGATACAGGTATCCCCCTACTTTTCAAAAGTTTGCTTTATGCCACTTTGCTTTTACAAAAGACCTACATTACTACCTGTTTTCACTAATTGAAAGAAATCTGAAGAGGATTTTTACTTTTATGAAAAAAGGAGAAACGCAAAAAAAGTGTTCAGCATTTGTTTTGCAGCAAGCTGTTACAGAGGCAGTACACACCCAGAGCAGCAAGAGTGGCACCACTAAGCTCAATCCCTGGGAACTATACTCAGCATCTCAATATCAAGCTGAGCTTTGAACTGTATCTGTCAGCATATGTAGTTTAACTCAATTTATTTTATGCATCTCTTAGCAAGATGTGTGCTAAGGTAATTGCATCTCTCTACTTTACTCCATTTCAGCTTATGAAAGGTTTCATCGGAACACTCTACTTTGGATAGTGGGAGAAACCTGTACACTCAAAAATGTTATACATAAATCAAAATAGAATTCTAAAAAAATTCAAGTAACACACAAGAAGGCAAGGAAAAAAAAGACAAGAAACAAAAAACAAACAAACAAACAAAAGGTAACCTTTAGCCCTAACATATAATTATATTAAATGTAAAGGGTCTAAAAACACCAATTAAAAGACATATTGGTGGAGTGAATTACCATGACCCAACTATATGCTGTCCACAAGAAATGCACTTCAAGTAAAGCAATATATGCAGGTTAAAAGTAAAAGAATGAAAAAATACATATCATGCAAACATTAACCAAAAGAAAGCAGGATTAGCTATATTAATATCAGATAAAGTAGACTTCAGGGCACATAAAATTAGCAGAGACAGAGAGGGACATTAAATAATGATAATGAATTTAAAAGGGTAAATCTACCAAGTAGACATAGAAACCCTAAATGTGTATTTACCAAACACTTGAACTGCAAATTATACAATGGGAAAACTGACAGCAGTGAAAGAAAATATAGACAATAAATATAATTATAGATAATTATATTTGGAGACTTCTCTCAACAATTAAAAGAACTAGACAGAAAACCAATAAGTATATTGAATTCAACAACACTATTGACCAATAGGATTTAATCAATATTTACAGAATACTCCATCCAACAACAGCATATACACACTATTTTCATGTGCCTTCAGAACATATAACAAAATAGACCACATTTTGAGCCATAAAATAAACTTCACAAAATTTTTAAAAGTCAAAATCATATAGAATGTATTCTCTAATGACATTGGGATCAACCTAGAAATCAAAAACAGGGTTTAACAGGAAAAATTACAAACACTGTAAATAATTGTGGATCAAAGAAAAGTCTCAAGGGAAGTCAAAATGTACACTGAATGAATGCCAATTAAAATACAACATATCAAAATTAGTGAAACACAACTAAAGCAGTGTTGAGAGGAAAATATATAGCATTCACTGCATATGTTAGAACAGAGAAAAGGTTTCCAATCAATAGTCTACTTCCCTCAAGAACCTATAAAAAGAACAAAATAAACCCAAGCAAGTAAAAGGAAGGAAATAATAAAATAAGAGCAGAAATCAATGAAATTGAAAATGGCAAAACACTGGGGAAAATGAAATAATGACCTGGTTCTTTGAAAAGATCAATATAACTGACAAACCTCTAGCAAGACTGACAAAGAAAAAGGGAGAAGGCATGAAATAACCAATATCAAAAGTCAAAGAGACCCTATACACATGTAATAAGGGAACTGATGATAATGATTAATAGGGGAATACTATGAATAACTCTCCACACATAAGTCTGATAACCTAAATGAAATGGACCAATTCCTTAAAAAACACAAACTAACAAAACTCCCAAATGAGAAATCTCCAAGCCCAGATGTTTTCACCAGAAAATTCTACTAAATGTCTAAAAAAGAATTAACGTCAATTTTATATAATCTCTTCCAGAAAACAGAAGAGTAAGCACTTCCCAATTCATTTTATTAAAGTAGTATTACCTGATACTAAAACTAGACAAACACAGTACAAAAAATAAAGACCAATATCCCAAAAATATAGAAACAAAAATCTATGGCAAAACGTTAGCAAATAGAATTAATTCATCAATATATAAGAAGAAATATACACCATGATCAAGTGGGTTTTATTCTAAGGACACCCAACTGGTTCAATTTTCAAAAATCAATTAATGTAATCCACCGTATTAACAGGCTAAAGAAGAAAAAAAATCACATAATCATATAAACTGATGTAGAAAAAGCCTTTGACAAAACTCAACACCTATTCATGATTTTAAAAACACTCAGAAATAATAGAATTAGAGAAGAACTTCCTCAACGTGTTAAAAAGCATCCACGAAAGATTTACAGCTAACATTACTCTTAATAGGGAAAGACTGAAAGCCTTTCCGTAAGGGTGGGGAACAAGGCAAGGATTCCACTGTGAACGCTCATTCAAAATAATGCCGGAAGTTCTAGCCAGTGAAATAAGGCCAAAAAAAAAAGTAAAAAAACGGTATATAAAATATAAAGAAGGGGGCTTCCCTGGTGGCGCAGTGGTTGCACGTCCGCCTGCCGATGCAGGGGAACCGGGTTCGCGCCCCGGTCTGGGAGGATCCCGCATGCCGCGGAGCAGCTGGGCCCATGAGCCATGGCCGCTGAGCCTGCGCGTCCTGGCCGCTGAGCCTGCGCGTCCAGAGCCTGTGCTCCGCAACGGGAGAGGCCACAGCAGAGGGAGGCCCGCATACCACAAAAAAAAAAAAAAAAAAAAAAAAAAAAAAATATATATATATATATATATATATATATATATAAAGAAGGAACTAAAACTGTTCCTATTTACAGATAACATGATTGTTTACAAAAAAATTTCCAAGGAATATACCAAAAACCAAACCAAAACAAACAACCCCCCCCCACAAAAAAAATCCCTCCCAGAACTAATAAATGAATTCAGCAAGGTCACAAGTGTAAATTTAATGAAGCATGTATAGGATTTCTACGCTGAAGACTCAACATAGGAGTCATGTCAATGCTCTCCAAACTGATGCACAGTTTTGGTGCAATTCCTATAAAAATTCCAGAAATATTTTGTAGATATAGATATAATTATTCTAAAATTTATATGGAAAGATAGAGGAACTAGAATAGCTAAAACAATTTTGAGAAAGAAGAATAATGTGGAAAGAATCAGTCTGATTTCAAGACATCATGTAGTGACAGTCAAGACTGGGTGTTATTGGTCAAGGGATAGATCAGTGGAATAGGATAGAGAAGGCATGAATAGATCCACACAAGTATGCCCAACTGATTTTGTCAAAGGCTCAAAAGCAATTCAATGGAGGAGGGATGACTTTTTCAACAAATGGTGCTGGGGTAAAAGAACACTCATAAACCAAAAAAAAAAAAAAAAAATGACCTTCAACCTAAGTCATACCTTATAAAAAATTAACTCAAAAAGGACAACAGGCTTAAACGTAAAACACAAAACTGTAGAACTTTTAGAAAAAAACATAGGAGAAGATCAAGATCTTGGACTAGGCAGAGTTCTTAGATACCATAAACATGATCCATAAAAGGAGAAATTCTCAAACTGCATTTCATCAAAATTTTAAAGTTTTGCTCTGTGAAAGAAGATGAAAAGACAATCTACAGACTGGGAGAAAATATTTGCAAACCATACATCCAACAAAGGAGGATACTCTAGGATATTATAAAGAATTCTCACAAGTCAACAGTTAAAAAAAATTCCAATCTAAAAATGGGCTAAAGATGTGAACAGACATTTCACCTAAGAGGAGATACAGAAAGCAAATAAGTACATGAAAAAATTGTTAAACCATTAGCAATTAGTGAAATGCAAAGTAAAACACAATGACGTAACTCCATACATCTAACAGAATGGCTAGAATAAAAAATAGTGACAATAAGTCCTAGAGAGGATGTGGAAAAGTTGGAACCCTCATACATTACTGGTAGGAATATAAAATGATAGTCACTGTAGAAAAGAGGGAAAGTTTCCTAAAATACTAAACATGTAACTACCATGTGATCCAACAACTGCACTCCTAAGCATTCAACCCAGAGAAATGGAAAGTTATATTCACATAAAAACCTGTACATAAATATTTACAGCAGCTTTATTCCTAATAGCCAAACTGGAAACAATCCCGATGTCCTTCAACAGGTAAATGGTTAAACAAACTGATATCTGTAATAAAAAGGAGAAAACTATTGGACTTCCCTGGTAGCACAGTGGTTAAAAATCCACCTGCCAATGCAGGGGACACAGATCCCACAAGCCGCGGAGCAACTAAGCCCGTGTGCCACAACTACTGAGCCTGAGCTCTAGAGCCCGCGAGCCACAACTACTGAGCCTGCACGCCACAACTACTGTAGCCCTCGTGCCTAGAGCCCATGCTCCACAACAAGAGAAGCCACCGCAATGAGAAGGCTGTGCACCGCAACAAAGAGTAGCTCCCACTCACCACAACTAGATATAGCCCGTGTGAAGCAATGATGACCCAACACAGCCAAAAATAAAAAATTAAAATAAATAAATAAATTTACTTTTTTTAAAAAGGAGCAAACTACTGATACATACAACAACCTGGATGAACTTCTACAGTATTACGCTGAGATAAAAAATCCAAGCCGAAAGGTTACAGACTATATGGTTCCATTTATATAACACTTATGAAATGACAAAATTATAGAAAGGAGAACAAATTAGTGGTTGTCAGGCATTACAGAGGGGGTGGGGGCAGAAGAGGAGTGGGCAAGGCCATAAAAGGGCAACATTCATGATCCTTATGGTGATGAATCTGTTCTGTATTGTGTAAATAAATGAGCTCAGCAAGGTCACAGGTGTAAATTTAACAAAGCATGTACAGGACATGTATGCTAAAAACTACAAAATCCTGATGAAATAAATCAAAGAGTAAAATACATGGAGAGATATACCATATCCATGTATTAGATAATGTAAATGTAAATATCCTGGTTGTGATAATGTACTATAGTTTTGCAAGATGGAAAAATCTGGGCAAAGGGCATAAGGTATCTGCATTCTTTCTCACAATTGCATGTGAATCTGCAACTATCTCAAAATAAAAAAGTTTAATTTAAAAATACATGGGATTATAAAGGAAACCAACTGTACTGAACTCAGTCATCAAAATACCAAAATATTTATCATACAGTTTTTTAAAAGTTAAGCAGTGTGACAGAGAGGGCATATGCCTATTTGAATTGGGTGGTCAGGGAAGACTTCTCTGGCAAAGTGGCCTGTAATCTGTGCTATGATCTAAATGACAATAAGGAAACACTTTGCAAAGATCTAGAGGAAAGGCATGCAAGGCTGAGGAAACAGTTCTGGCAAAGGCCCAAAGAAAAGAAGACCTTAGCACATCAAAGGAACAAAGAGAGGCCAGTGTGGCTGAACAGCAGCAGGAGAGGGAAGGGAGAGGCCAAGTTATGTGAGGCTTCACAGGCCAGAGGAGGAAGTTGGGGTTTTATTCTAAAAGCAACTGGAAGTCACTGAAGCACTGAAGACTTGTAAGCAGTCTACATTACATTAACAGAATGACATAGTCTGAGATACATTTTTAGAAGAGCATTCAGGTCACTGTGGGTAAATGGATTGTACCTGGTAGGAAGAAAGGTCTGGAAATTGGGGAGGAGGCTCCGGCAACCATGTAGGCAAGAGGTGATAGAACAAGGATAGTAGTAGCAGAGCCAGAAAGAGGTAAAGTGGATGAGGGATACATTTTTAAAGTAGAACCAAGAGGAAGTACTTTCTGATGAATTAGGGATAAGAGAAAGAAAAAAATCAAAGATGAATCTTGTTTTTGTCTTATTTTACTTGAGCAGTTGAACAATTGACTGAAATAGAAACCACCAGCAGGAAAACAGGTTGTGGTGGTGAAAATTAAGAGCTCAGGTTTGGACATCTTAAATTTGACAACCTTTTAAATATCCAAGAGGTGAGGTGATGTAGGCAGTTAGACTTATGAGTTTGTTATGGGTCTGTGTTCAGGAGGAGTGTCTGGGCTAGAAATATAATTTAGAGAGCAATCAACGTACAGATCACGTATAAATCCATGAGGCTGGACAAAACACCTTGGCAGAGTGCAAGGCTAAGAAAAAGGGGAATTACTCCCAGCCAGAGCCCTGGGGCACTCCAGGACTTAGTTTTCAAGGGGACGAGTTTTCAAGGGGATGAGAAGGAGCCATTAAAGGAGATCTGAGGGAACAGGCACTGAAGCCAGAGGAAAACCACACAAGTGTAGAAGGAGTTGTAAGCAGAGAATGGTCCGCTGGGTCAAAGGCTGCTGAGAATCAGATGGGGAAGTGACCATCCAATTTGGCAACTTGGAGGTAGGTCACTCACCACCTAGATAAGGTGGTCTCAGACAGATGGAGAGGAAAGTCAACTGGAATGGGTTGAGAAGAGAATGGGAGATGAGAAAGTAGAAACGGGGCAACAAAAAACTTTCTCAGTACATTTTGCTGGGAAGGGGAGAGAAGAAATAGGATGGAGGTGAAGCGGGATCTCGGACCAAGGAAGGATTTTTTTCCTTTCTTTTTTATCAGATAGGCAATACTGTTCTATCAGATAGGCAATACTGTTAAGGGAACCACTGACTGAAACCACCCGCCCTGGCCAGGCCCAATAGTAACCACTTGCATGAGTTATCTTACAACAGGAGGTCCTGGTAAGGAACGTGGAACTAACAAGCCACCACCAACTGGAAGAATTCAGGAAAGGTCAAAAGGAGAGAGGAGACACCAGTCAATATGTCCTACCAACCTCCCAGAATCCTCCTCGCTGGAATCTACCTTGGCTGAGCGATGCGCTCACCACCAGGAAGGACCCTGAGTCAGAATGATTGGCCAGAGACAACCCGGAAACTAACACCATCACAATAAAACCCAAGATAGCGTGCCACGTGGCAGAGCAGTCCTCCCGGGTTCTCTTACCCTCTGCTCTCCACCCGGGCGCCCCTTCCCAATAAAGTCTCCAACTTTGTCAGCACGTGTGTCTCCTCCAACAATTTATTTCTGAGGGTTAGACAAGAGCCCACTCTCGGGCCCTAGAAGGGGTCGCCCTTCCTGCAACAGTACTAGAGAACATTCCATATGCCGATGGAAATGATCCAGGAAAGAAGAAAATATAGTGCAGAAGAGAGATGCAACAGAAGCAAAATCCCTGAGAAAATGAGAGGAGACGGGGTCCAAAGCAGAGTGCAGAGACCAGCTAGGTGTACCCTGTCCTTGTTACACTGGGAGAAACAGAGGAGCACCCATGCATTAGCTGACAGGTCCCTCCAGACTTCTGAACTGTGGCCCATAAGGAAGAAACAGCACAGGCGTGGATGAGGAGATATGACTCAGATATCAAGTTCATGAGTAGGGAGTACCCAAGTCATCCAGCCTGAAATAGCAGCAGCTTCTACCACTGATGGATGATTCAATCAGGCAAAGCACTTGGTGACATCAGTGTCTGAGAAAGATTTAGCCAATGCCAGTGGGAAAGACACCATCATCCAATGAATTACAAAGTCAGAAGGAACAACACTGGGCTCAGGAAGGTCACTGCTGCTGGTGCTGTGGTAAAAATGTGTGGGGATGGCCCTGGGAATTGCAAGGGAAGAGCTCATCTGGAAGGCATCTCACAGAAGAACTCCAATAGTTAGAATTGCAACAATGCCTTCTCAATCATCCCCAGCACTTCCGCCAGCCCCTTCCCCCAAACTCAACACTTTCCGGGGTTTCTAGTGAAAAAGAAAATCTAGCTATCCACGTGTGGCTGATGTAGACTCTCCAGAATAAATTCACTTACTATTTAGCCAAATAAAATTGTGTATCAGTTCTGTTTATCGGCAGTTTTATTTTCTGGGTAAAGCATGCCAATGATAGCATCCCCCAAATACACATGATACACCCCCACACACACTTAACGCTGGGAAATATAATTTATAGTCAGTTTGTTAGTAAAGTTGAAAAATGAATCTGAAAAGAATAGTACACACACACACACAAAAAATCCCTGCTTTGGGAAATATAATTTATAGTCAGTTTGTTAGTAAAGTTGAAAAATGAATCTGAAAAGAATAGTACACACACACACACACACACACACAAAAAAAATCCCTGCTTTTAAATGTATTTTTAATCAAATTCCAAGTGATAGCCTCAATTACAGTTACTTTAGAGAAAAGGCATCAGTGGTAAGAAATGCTTGGATTATACTGTGTTCTTCAGATATTAAAAAAATTAAAACTAATTTAGTTTGAGCATCTACTCTAGCACCCTGAGTTAAAAATATATGGATAACACATAGATTTATGGATTAATTTATCAAGCAGTCTATGTGGAAAGGAGCAAGCATGTTTTAACTTAATACATTTTCTGATGCATCTAAGTAAAAAAAATTAATCATTATGGATTTTGCAAAGTTCATTTTTCTTTCTCTCTAATGAGAAAGTGAAACAGGAGACATTCACTGCCTCCCTAGAGATTCTCAAAATTTGCAAAGAATATCCTTCTCTGAAGTGTTTACCCCTAAAGGGTCAGCCTGTGCATTTAGTCATTACAAGGAGAATGTCTTGGCCCCTTATGACCACTCATCATTTTTCTGATTAATGCATCAAAAGAGAAGGGGGGGAAGGTTACAAAAAAAACTGTTAGGGGCTCCCCATTCCCTACTGTGTTCCTGGGTCACATGAAAGAGCACTGCTACATAAGGGCAAAAAGAAGTAAATTTAACATGAAGCCCACAAGTGTCATCACCATCTTGTGTCATCGCCAGTTGGTTAGTTTGGGGAGAGAAGAATAAGAGAAAAGAATAAAACTAGGCTTTCATGGGATGCGGAATAAGGCTCCTAGAAGTCCATACAGGGAATAAATCTGGCTATTAGCATAGCGTCCAGGTCAGCGCAAGCACAGATGTGGCCTAAGCATCCTACACCAACAATAAATGCTGTCAAGAAAATTATGATGAAATAAACATAATTAATACAAATCAATGAGTGGTGACATATCATTATTGTAAGTTATATTTTTATTGGTCAGGCACAATGCTTAACAAGAAACCACAATGCCGTCTCTGAGCTATTTGTATCTATCTCTAATAACTCAAGCTGCATCCCTACCAGTAGAAAAGTAAACCACTCGATTAAGAACCCTTTTCAGGGACTTTCCTGGTGGCGCAGTGGTTAAGAATCCACCTGCCAATGCAGGGGACATGGGTTCGAGCCCTGGTCCGGGAAGATCCCACATGCCGTGGAGCAATGAAGCCCGTGCACCACAACTACTGAGCCTGCGCTCTAGAGCCCATGCGCCACAACTACTGAACCCGTGTGCCACAACTACTGAAGCTCAAGCACCTACAGCCCATGCTCCACAAGAAGAGAAGCCACCGCAATGAGAAGCCCGCGCACTGCAATGAAGAGTAGCTTGCCGCTAGAGAAGGCCCACATGCAGCAACGAAGACCCAATGCAGCCATAAATAAATAAATAAATGAAAATTTATTAGAAAAAAAAAATACACCATTTAAAAAAAAAGAAATCTTTTCAAGAGAAAAAAGGTATTTAATTACGATCTTGGGACACTTGGGTTATAATCCCAAATGCTGAAGGAAAGGATTAATTAAATCTCGTTATTAACTCAACTTGTACTCTTCTCATTTTACTTGATTTCCTCCTCTTTCCTGTTAGTCTCCACATGTTGCCAAAATGATGCAGAATCCCTGGGGTTTACAATTCTTCGTTCTCTGTAAAGTAAGGGGATTTTTTTTTTCCTGCAGAGATAGGTAAGGTATCAAGAAAGAAGGACAGGTAACCAGGAAGTTATAAGCTATTTTACCTTGCCTATCATTGAGAAAAATCATCTCAATTTGTCATGGTACTGGTACCCTTATTTGTAAAAGGTCCACTTTATAATCTTTGTCTTTCTCTGAAATACTTTAAGGGAATTACTTAACAATTTCAGAACTGGGATATATTATATAGATACATATATAGATAGATATGTATTTTCTTGAGATATAATTTATACCATACAATTCACAACTTAAAGTATACAATTCAATGGTTTTTAGTACATTCACAAAGTTGTGCAATCATCACCACGATCAATTTTAGAACAGAGACGTGGCTTCTAAATCCTCTAATTCATTATACAGAGAGAAAACTAACATCCAGATGGGTTACGTCACGTTCCCCAGGTCACAGAGCTAGTCAGTGGCAGAGCCAGTCCTGGATCCCTGGGAAGTATTAAGCCATTGATATCATCCAGACTCCCTTTCCCCTGCTTAGGAAAGTGCTTCATGAATTAAAAACTGCTGTTAAAATGTCTGAGAAGAACATCTGGCATTTTTTTTTTATTGTGCTCCCTCTTATTATATTAAGCCTGGTCTAATTTCTCCACTAAATCTGTCATATTGCAAGATTTCTTAGAAAGACCCCTAGAACAGATAAAAATGTATCTATTGGGCACTTTGACCACAAAATGAAGCCCAGAGAGAATCTGTGATGTCTTTCTTTCCAGATAAAGTCACAAAGGATTTCAGCTCACGCAAAAAAAAGCTAAATTAGACCCTCGGCTCACTTCTTTTTTAATGAGCTGATTATGGGTAGTTAAACTAAATGATCTCATCACTAGCATATTATTTCACCAATGCCAATAACTTCCTGGGATTTCAACCATTCACTCTGATTAGTGGTCAGAAACCAATTTCAATCATCCAAGGGCTGTGTCTTGCTCATCTCCGAGATTTGCTCCCATGAAGTCCATACCCAATAAAAGAATATTTTTCAAAAGGGGTTAGTTTCTTGCCAGTGCTAAGGAAGCTAGCGCAGCAAGCCTAGCCAGCAAGTACGCTGACACTGCCCGGACCACAGCTGCACTCGCCTCCAGGCTGCCCACCCCTCAGTACTGAGCTCACAGCAGCACTTGCTGACTGTTCCCACCTTTAAATGCGCCCACCTCTCTAGGTTTCCATGACACTCCTCTCTCCTGCGTTGTACTAATTCTCTCCTTCCTGTGCTCCTCCAGCCCAAAAGTTTCACTTATTTAATAAATATTTATTGAGTGGTTACTGTTTATCAAGTCCTGGCCTAAACATTGTCCCTAAATGTGGGTGCTCCCTTCAGTCTATGTGCAGCTCACTGTGCATTTGCTCACTTTCATTGGCACTTACATTTTAAATCTCCATTTACGCTGGAAATCCCCCCAAACTGTAGTTCCAACCTTGGCCTCACCCACTGGCTCCCAGGCCAATGACATCTGAATGTCTCACAAACCTCTCAAAGTGCCCAAACCCCACAGTGAATCCACCATCACCCTGGTCACCTAATTGGCCCCTCATCCAGGACTCCTTATCACCCCAATAGTACCACTGTCCACCCAGTGCCCCCAGCTGGAAACGGCACCACCCAGTTTCTTCATGGAAGGGATGCAAGTGAGGGAACAGCACTGAGACTGACAGAAGAGAATCCTTCAATTCCAGCTGCATTTCAGGGACCAATTTGTGGAAGAAGCAGGATGAGACCTCATCTGAAATGTGAATTCTGAATGAAATCTGTAGAACAGATCCAGCAGTGCAGGTGTGGGAAAGATTTTACAATGTGAGCTCTGCCATGGCTGGAAGAGACTGAAATCTTAGAATACAAATTTGCTTGTCAACAGACACATACACACACACACACACCCGCCAACTCCATGCCGTCCTGCGGGTTTTCCTGTTTCCTCCGCTTAGAACGCCTATCCTTTCCACCCACACCCCCTACCACAATTCCTCCTCATACTTAATTCACAAATGACGCGACTCTTCCTCCGGGAAGCTCTCCCTGATGCCCCTACTGTATTATCTGGCATCCGCTGTGCGTGGAGGTGTGTCTAACACTATTTGTTTACGTGTCTGTCTCAATGTCTCCCCACCAGACTGGCGGCTCTTTGCGAGCAGGAGCCTGGTGCCCAACCCCGGGCCAACACCAGGAAGACGGTGGGGAGGGGAAGGACGGCTGTGTAGCGTCCCAGCCCGGGAGCCGGACGCAGTCGGGCGGGGTCCATTTCGAGGCGCGCGCTGGGAGCGCTGCGGGGCGCGCTGCGGGGCCCAGCCGAGCGCCAAGTACTCAGCATCCCGGCATCCGCTGACGCCCGCGCGGCCGCCCCCAAGCGGCAGGACGTGCCCCGGGGGCTCCCAACCAAAAGGTGGGGGACTTGAGGGAGGCCCGGCCGGCACCGCGCTCTCTGTGGTCCACCTCCCGGCGCGGGTTCAGTAGAGGCACCAAGCGGAGCCTCCAGGCCTCGGGACGCCCACTCTCTCTCCTGCGCCCGAGACCCCGCGGCCCGCCACCTCTGTGCTCTCCTCCGCAGAACCTCTCAGAATTACAGTGGCTCGGGGTGGAGCTGGGGGCCGGGGGCTGGGAAGGAGGAGGCGCCAAGGAGCGGAGGAGAGAGCAGGCGGCCCCTCACTCCACCCCCGCGCCTGCCTAGGCGGGAAGAAATGGAGCCCTAAGAGAGGCCCCTAAAGGCGCCAGAGCCCCAAAGGCCCCGGCGCCTCGAAGGGCCCGCAGCTCCCTAGTCCCCCTCCCTCTCGCCTCTGTGCCTCCCTACCTGGCTGGCTTTGTGGAACTGCTTCTTCAGCCCCGCCACCGACATCTCGACGGCGCCCGGCCGGGGCTGGATGGTCTCTGGGCTCTGCCGGGCCACGCGGCCGCGACACGCTGGGGAAGCGGGCGCCGGGGCCGGTCCCCGCGCGGCTGGGCTCCGCCGGGCCAGCCTCCCACGGTCACGGCCACAGCCGCTGTCACACTCGCACACACGCGCACACGCTGATGGCAACACTGCGTTCCAAAGCCCCTGCGCAGCCCATTGGCCAAGCCGCGGCGGTATGCAAATGAGGCCGCTGGGGCCGCCCACGCTTCATTGTTGCGTGGAGACCCGGGACGACTAGAGCTGCTGGGAAAATGGGCCTGGGAGGCTGGGCGTGGGGATGTCCTGGGGTTAGGAAAGCAGAGCCACACAGGGCTGCTTGCTGGGCGTAGGACGGGATGCATCTGGCATTACGATTGCCCTGGATGGGGAGAGAGAGATCACCTTTCTATGCTTCTGGGACTTGGTGCGAAACCTGCTTTTGCTCATAGGCAATATCGCCTCCCTCAGGTGCATTTTCGGTAGGTTTCTGGTTTTTAAAAGGGACGCTCCGAAATACGCCTTAGTGGGGAGAAATGGAACAGGACAGAGGACCTGCAGTAGGAGGAATTAGTCTGTGGGCGGCTGGTCTGTCTCTTCTTAACCCCACTCGGTGCTCTGGGTACAATCTGGTCCTCTAGGAGCCCAAGAGTTATTGGGTAATTTGTTAAATACCGCGCTCGCCTCCATAGAGCGCTGAGCCCACTGTCAACTGTATTAAGAGCAGCTGTCTCCAAGGAGCCTTAAACAGCGCGCTCTGTATCCAGGGGAATTCACCGGAGGACGAACCCAGCTCCCTCGGTAACTCCTACCAGTTGTGTCAGTTACAGAGTCCTTTTTCAGAGAGACCAGAGCGCCCATGTGCGCGGAGGTCCAGCCAGGGGTCTGGAGCATCCCACTGATCTTCGTGTCAGAGCTGCGCCCAACAGGTCAGCATCTAAGCGGAATCTGGCCTCCAAAAGTCCTTAGGGCTCCCAAAAGACCTAGAACCCACTCTTAGCAACGCTTAACACTGAAAGATACAACCCTCTTCCTCCTCCAGTCTTCACCTTAAAGAAAGAAGCTCCTCTCTCTGGACCCTCAACAGATCCCATCTGGGATGACCAAGAGCCCCGGTTTACACCTGTTCCCTGGCGTCCACTCCTGGCATCCTGAATTTCTCCAGGATAAAAGTCACACGGGCTCTCCTTTGCCATTAGCTCCCAACTCCCTTATCCCTGACTTCATCCTAGTGAGGATTGGGCTGGTAACTACATCTCCCTGTGCCTCTGTTTCCTCACTTTCCCTTTAGAGGGTGCGAACAGGAGCATTCTTCCTCTGATATGGGAGAAAACAATGAACTCAGTGAAGAATTAGTATGACTTGCATGAGCGCTGTGGGCTTGACTGGCCTACATACAGCTGACAGCAGCCACAGATAGGTAACTAGAAGGTATGAGGGTGGTAACAGCTAGGTCCGAATAGCATAGCAAGATGACCTGTCCACACGACAGGCTGAACCCCACTCAACAGCAGGCTCTGACCCAGGGGAATTGCTGCTAAGGCAGGGGCGGCTGGGGGCCGGGCCATCTGGAAGGGGCTCACCTGCCTTCTTTCTCTGTGTCCAAGAGTAGTCTAAGTAGAACCGGTTTGAAGGGACTTCTCCCTAAACCAGTCTGACTCTGTGCCCTTTGGGAAAGGGGGTGATTTATTTAAAACTTTTTGGCCTTTTTTCCTTGGTTGATAGCATATTCCAATTTAGTTAATTTTGGTAATTTATCTCTTCATTTCATCAAGTATAGAATTGTAAGTGTATTCTCATCATTTTTTTAATGTCAGAATCGTTCATGCACGTTTTTCCTTCATAAAAGTATTTGTGATTTTTCTTAATTTTTTCTGTGATAAGACTCAGAGGTTTGCCAATTTTGTTGGTCATTTAAAACAGTACTTGGGACTTTCCTGGCAGTTTAGTGGTTAAGACTCCACGCTTCCACTGCAGGGGGCACAGGTTCCATCCCTGGTCAGGGAACTAAGATCCTGCATGCCACACAGTGCAGCCAAAATAAATAAAAATTTTAAAAAATTTAAGTTCTTGAGTTTATTCATCATTGCTATAATTTTTTTTCTCTCATTAATTTCTATCTTTATTATACATTCCTTCCTTCTGTTTTGTTCAGGAGATTGAAGTTATTCACAACAGAAACTGATCCTAAGCTGGAAAAGAATGTATTGGAGAAGGATTATCAGGCAGCCCAGAGGTTCAGGGGATGTAGGGAACCAGGTCGGGGGGATGAGCAGGAACTAGGAATCTGAGTGGTCAGATCTCCAGCATGTCCAGGGGCAGCTTGTTGGGATGTGCTGTTTCCACCACATGTTCAGGCTGTGGCTACCAGAATGAAGGCTAAGCTGTTTCTGCTTCTTTCAGGCACTCACTCCAGATTCAGAGTTCCAGGGGGCAGCATCTGATGAGCTAAGTCTAGATGTTATGCCCCAGCTCTAGAGTCTAAGACCCACACCATGGTGGATTTCCCCCAGATGCCAGGTAGCCAAAAAAAATATCTACAAACAACAGCAACACGAATGCCCATGAATGTTTATCTGGGAACTCCTTAATCCTTTCAGTTGAATGTGTTTTATTTATTTTTATACTTTCTTGTTTTATAATCAACACATGTAAAACTACGAATTTTCCTCCTGAGTACGGCTTTGGTTTCACACTTTGTTTTCATTATGTAGTATAGTTCTTCTGATTGTGTTTTAAATAAATTTTTAATTGCAATTACAAAGAGGAAATAACTCTTTGATCCAAATGTTATTCAAGATAATTTTTAAAATCTTTTCTAGGTGGTTTGATTTCTATTATTCATGATATATGAAATTTGAGACTTGTGGTACTATTGTCAAATAACATGTCTTGAAGGTTTTTTTTAACATACTCTATTATATTTCATTTTATAAATGTACCACAGAGGTTTGAAATAATGTGTATTCTCAGTTTCTAGGATAAAGTTTTTCAGTTCATGGGTAACAGGAGCATGTGTTCTACCAAAGCTCCTAGCTCAGAGGGAGATTTCAAAGACGTGCTAGCTGGAGCCACATTGGCCAGTTCAAGGCTTGACTTTTACATCACCATCACCCCTGCAGGACCCAAAGGCCCATTGCTCCTCAATCTGTTTAGGGAAGGAGTATACAAATGTCTTGGGCTATCTGACAGAGTTGTCTACATGGTATGAAACCAATGGGAGAGTCCTGAAGCACAAACAAGCATCACCCTAAACTGAAGGATCTTTGGGTACTTGGTGGTCTTCAAGGTAAATGACAAGAGGGATGCTGTGGTTGTCTCTGGCACTCTGGACAGATGACCCATGTTCTGGCAGAGGCTTGGGTGTTCTCCTATGTTCCTTTCCTTGTAGTCCTTGGCTCTCCCCTCCACTTTCCCTTCCCTGGTCCACAGAGTACTATGCTAGTGTGCATTCACATCTGTCTGTCTTGGTCAGGCCAGCTTTTGAATCTAGTATTTGCAGCTCTTGTGTCTGGTCCTGGCATGAGTGTCACATTTCTCTGTGTGGGCAGGAGCAGAAGAGCCTTGGGCAGGGGACTGAGGGGGAGAGAAGCCTACTGATTAATGTCTCCGAATATTATCCCATCCTGTATCTCATAAATCAAGTCTTCTGAGCTTATTGTTCAAATGCTCTGTGTCCTGATTTCTTCTACTTCACTTACCAGAGACTGAGAGAAGCAGTCTACAGTCTCTTGTTACAATTATAATTATGTCTGTTGTGCCTTCATTTGGGAGTTTGCCTTTAAATATTTTAGGGCTGTCATATTTTGCCTGTGTTTGTGACTGCCATATCTTCCTTGTGGATTGGAATTTTATCCATATAAAATAACATATCTGTCCTACTTATGGATTTTTTGCTTCTATTTTACTTTGTCACATGTAATTTTTTTGTATCCCTACGTTTTGTTTGTATGAGCTTCATATGTCCTGATTGGTCCTTTTCCTCCTGTCTCTTCTTTTTTCCAGCTTTACTGAGATTAATTAACATACGTGTCATATTACATAAGTTTAAGGTGTACTGTGTGATTTGATACACATATATATTGCAAAATGATCACTACAGTAAGGTTAGTTAACACCTCCATCACCTCATTTGTCTTTCTTTTTTCTTTTTCTTTTTTTTTTTTTTTTTTTTTTTGGTGACATGAGAACATTTAAGATCTACTCTCTCAGAAACTTTAAGTATACATCCTTTACTTCTGACCATTCATTTTGTTTGACATGTGCTCTTATAAAGAGAATAAAATTTAATTTTGTTTGTGGGCCAAAATATGTTTTAAATGTATTTTCCTAGAGAGATTTAAAGCATTCATATTTATTATGAAAAGGATATATTTGGTCCTAGTTTTGTCATTTTATGGCATGTTATCTGGGGTTTTTTTCCCCCCTTCAAATAGCTCCTTCTATCACTAGTATCTATTTGCTTCAAAGGTTTTCTTTGCTTTTTCTTCCCCTTTACTTTTATGAGTTATGTACCCAATTTTTACCCACTAGCAGTTATCATTGTTCTATAAAATATTTGAACTTATATTGTCTACCAACATCAATAATTAAACATTGTAGGGAAGCCATAGCATGATTAGAATGAGCAGCAGCCAGGGCGCATGGACTAGGGCCACCTCATCACCTCCTTCAACTTAAACCAGATCATGCTCTAGCCCCAGCCAGCTGAAAAGCCTCCAGCAAAGACCAGAGTGGGTCCAGTTTCCTTCGTCTGAAACAGAAAAAGAACCAGTTTGAGACTAGTATGCAGGGTGTTGGCTTTAAGCCAGGGAGGCAAAGATGGAGAGAAGACAAACAGAAATTTTGAGATAAAAGAATAGCGAAATTATCTTAAATTCAAAATAAAAGTTTTCACAAGTATATATTTTCCATGATACAATAACACCTAGAGTTTGAAACTATCAAAAAGTAAAAAGGAGGAAATTTTACCTTTGGAATCACCATTGAAACAACTTCTCTTAATATTTTGGCATATTTTTCTTTTACAGACTTTTTCCTATGCAAAATTTAAACAGAGCAGGGTCATGACTATGCGTACTACTTTATTTTCTTTATTCTCTTAATTACATGAGCATTTTCTATACTGTCTAGTCTTCACACACATTATTTTCATGACAACTTAATAACCAGTCATGTAGACATGTCAAATTATATTTGATCATTTTCTATTACTACTCATTTAAAGGATTTTTCCCCCAAATTTTTCATCACTTAAATAACGCTACCTTAAACATCTTTTTCCATATTAGGATTTCTTTCTGTATTTAAGAATAGTTCCTTAGAATGGATTCCCAGATGTGAAATTAGTGCATCAAAGACTTGAACAGTTCTAAGTGCAAATTGCCATTTATGTAGCATAGTTATAATTGCTCCGACCCTCCATGGTCATTAGAGGAAAATCTTATAAAAAGGGAGGGGGTGTCAAAGAGACACGGATCTACATCTTCCCTTTGCCTTGAATTCCATAACTTTAAGCCTGTGTCCTGATATAAACTCCAGATTGCAGTTCTTGGCAGTCTTTGGAGAGCTGAGTTCAAATACTGACGTCTTAAATAATCCTAAAATGTTAGTTTAACCATGGCCTCTCAATTTCCAGCTTTACTCTTTTTATTTTTTTTCTTGAAAAAAAGCTCTCACCCAGACTCCTTTCTGGGGAGGCACTCTGGGTTACTCATGCGTGAAAGGGTGGAGCTCTGGCCCATTATGTGGCATTTGTGCATTATGCCAAGTATTTAGATAGACCAGACCTAGAAGCATTCCTTCCCGCAATTTAAAATCTCCACATACCTGGTTGCGCAGAAAGTTGCGAGCATGGCTATTATTTTGCGTTCCCTGTAACTTCACTGGCTTTTTATTTTGCACATCTGGGAAAGATGTGTGCCCATCGATGAGGTAACAGAGCAGACATGATGAATCCCAGATGCTGAACATGGCAATTTGCCTTGAACTTGCAAGATCACAACTGGGAACAAATGTATAGATTTTCTTCACTTATTGTTTTACATGAAGCTGATGGAAAATCAATTGATGGATTCCAGAAAAGGCCAGAGAAATCTTTCCATTTTAAAATGTAGAGGAAAAACACTGAAGTATTTTTGTGTGTTTAAAAATGAGGATTGGGTGAAGGACTGCAATAAGCACACAGTGAAAGTAAATATAATTAACTGGTGAATTAATGTCTTTCATAGTTATACACAATGCATGACTCCATTGTTCTGCACTCCAAAAGTGTTCAGTTAGAATTCTGGGTCATGGCGTAATGCTAATTAGATTTGTTAATTGCATAGGTGCAGTTTTCATTTTCACATTTTACCCCAGAAGATTTACTTTTAAACAAATGCCAGGGATGAGGAATTAGTGAGTGGTGCCCTGATGGCTTTTGTAAACTACTGCTGCCACCTTGTGGTGCTTCTGAGAAGTGGCAGAGGTAAACCTTTAGAAACCATAAGTTTATCAGACAGTGGTTAGTTGCATGTCATTGACTTATAATTTCAAAGTTTTTTAAGAGCACACTAGCACCTCTAGTCTTCTCACAGCAGCTCATCTGAATGGTGTTGAGTGCAAAATGTTGCTGCATTTTGGATACCTTGAGATCCTGGATCGCTTCTGGGACTTTGGCTAATCAAGGGTTCTCTTGCAGTTCTTACTGTGTAAGAATCTCAAGAAGAGCTGTTCTGTCACTAAAACTTTAACCAGAGAGGTAGGAGGAGAATAAATAGAGAATGATGGCCATGGTACTAAAGGAGGAATTTCAAGAAAGAGGAAGTGGCCAATAGAGCCAGTGGTTACTAAGAAGCCCCCTGCATCCCAATTCTATCCTTATCTATCCCCTTTTCCTCAATTTATTTTTTCCTATTTACTCTAGATACCTGATATTTTAATCATACCTAATTTTTAATTTTGTATCATCCAACTCCACTCCCAGAATGAATAAAAGCTCTATGGCCGCACTGTTCAATAGAACATTCCATGATGATGGAAATGTTCTCTATCTGTGCTGTCCAATACTGAGAAGCACTGGCCAACTGCGGCTATCAATCACTTAAAAGGTGGCAACTGTGGCTCTCAATTTCTACTTTATTTGGTTTTAATTAATTAAAACTTAAATAGCCACACGTGGCCAGTGGCTGTGTTGCGCAGAGCAGCTCTAGAAGGGTAAGAGATTATTCTACTCTATTTACTGCCGTGCTCTCAATACCAGAAGAGGACATGGGGGCCTAGAGCCACTCCAGAAACATATTCATTTAGTGAATAAATGATTATGAAGAGGGCAGATGAAGACACAAAGTAGTGTAAGCTAAGTAACTTCTTAGCAAGAAGTTGCGTGTTTGGGGGGCGGGGGTGTTTAGGGAGGAGCTGTGGTCAAAGTAGATGGAGTTGAAAAGCCAAGGAAATGTGAGAGGTTGCTGTTCGTGTTGCGTATTCAAGGTGATGTGAACAACGGTCCTGACAGTGCTGACTCCCATGGAATGGCGAGAGTCAGCTCCGCAGCCAGAGGCTGGACTAAAGGCCAGGAATCCTGCCAGGATGGTCAGCAGACGGAGGGACCACAAGAAACAGGGTTTTCCCATAGGCACATCTGGGTGGGCATCCACAGCAGTGCTGCCATGGAGGATAGGGAATTCCCACCTGGCTGTGGCCTTGTCCTTGAACCTGCAAGTTCCCCAGCTCGTTAAGTGGACCATGAGGTTGATAACAATGACCTGACAGGTGTGGTAGGACTCAGGGAAGCTTTGTCAAATGCATGAGACAGTCTCATTAGTATCATTATTACACATGGCTTATTCCTTTTCTGGTCACTGCTCAGAGTTGCATAGAAGTCTGTGGGCCCTCACTGGCAGGAGGTTCTGGGCCTAGACCCCAGCAGTCCAAGCTTGCACGTATCCTCTACCCGTCTCTACTCCAGGCACCTACTGGGACTAATGCTCTAACCGTGTCCCCATTCCCCGCGGGAAAAATGTCAAATTCCTTTTATAACATGTGCCAAATGAAGCACTGAAGGACGTTAAGACATCGATTCTCAGGACTTAGAGGTAATAATTACAGAATTGTAGATCACTGAATCATTCTAAGAAAACCCAAAAAGACATAGACATTCCATTTTAAGAAAACAATGCTTGCTGGACTACTAAAGAGTGTGCTTTACTCCACCCATTTTCCTATAAGGCCCCATTTTTCAGGGGATAAGTCAATCCCCAATTGAATTCATATCCTCTTTCCACTGCCCTTGTGAGAAGAAACTGTGGTTCCCTTTAAGTGTAGGATTTGGTGCATTTACAAATGTAGCAGAAATGCCCTTAGCATCTGGTATTTCAAGAATCTCCCACTTGTTCTGTATGTGCCTCTTGTAATCATACAAGAAAAGTTTACAGTGTCTGTGTTGATTTGTATTAATATTTTTAAAGTTGGTTCATTGCTGTTATGATTACTGTCTATAGGGGGCAGCGAGGGACCTCAAAGTGAAACAGCAGAACTTAAACTACGCATGGCCAAATGTGAGATTCCACAGCTCTCTAAAGCAGTGCTTCTCAATCTTTAATGTCTGCATGAATCTCCTAGGTATCTAGTTAGAATGCAGGCTCTGATTCCCTGGGTCTGCAGTAGGCCCCAAGGCCTAAGATTTTGCATATCTAACAAGCTCCCAGGTGATGCCAATGCTACTGGTCCAGGGACCACACTTTGAGTAGCAAGGCTGTAAATGACAGTCTTATAGAGACCCCAGATGCAGCTTTTCTTATTTAACACATGCTCATTATATGAATAGTGGACATGCACCATAAACAGCTCCTTGTGTTTAAGTGAACTGGATGGATGGAAAACAACTGGGTTACAGGTATGTCTTTCCCTTGGCAATGGGGGCAACATTTTCTCTCCTGTGGCTCAGCAACTCTGCTGGTAAACTTCAGAGGCTGGTATTATTTGTCATCACCTTGGCCCAAGTGGGTGCTGGATTCTGAAACTGATTTTGTCAGATTTTGTCCAAACAGTAAGAATGTGCCCTCACCCCTGAAGCATGGAACCAGTGGCCTGCAACCACCTACTGTGGCCCGGGCCATATCAGGTCCCTGAATGTGCAAAGGGAAAAAAGTCACAGTGTATATGGTACATGCCACTGTGCACTCTCACGGCAAGCCTGTGAGATATGTACAGTCTCTCATTCAAAGCTCAGAGAGACAACGTGTCCCCAACAAGAGGTGATTGATCCATCTCTCAAACTCAAGCCTCAGAAGTCCACCCACTGGCCTGGAGAGAATCAGGACTTTAATGTGTATGAATACTCCTTGCTCTAAAGTACACTTCAGTAAAGTTCATTCAGTTAACACACACGTATCGAGCACCTGCTATGCACCTGGCCTTGTGCTGGGGGCTGGACCAGCAGAGATGAATCCATTTGTCCTGTAGGAGCAGACATTTGAAACGTGTGAGTAGGTTTCCAAGGAGAGTCTCATGCAGCCTTAGGAGAAGCTGGAGTCGAGTGAGCTGACCGGTGTCTGTCCCTACCACTGGCCCCTCAAGTTGTTTTTCCCTGACCAGGGCAGTCATATGGTATTACATAGAGGCTCGATTCCTTCGTGCCCTAACATGACCCTTATTTCTATAGTAAGCTGTGACTTTATTCTCCTCCCTACCAGATTCTGAACTGGAAAACACAGCTTAGTAAGCATGTATTGTATTGGTTAGCACCATTCCATTCTTGTGACTTTTCCTTACTCCTGACCCTTATGTACCCTCTGCCCACCCAGGCTGGGGAACAAGAGAGCTGATGCAGCTGAAGTGACGGAGGACCATCAGGGGTACCTACACACACGCTGCCACCCATCATCTTCGTGGGCTGGAAGCTTACCTCAAGCAAGCTGCTGGAAGATGAAGCTTCGTCTGGCCCATCTCTGTACAGGCGCGCGCGTGCACACACACACACACACACACACACACACACACACACACACACACACACACACACACACACACTGACTAGTAAAGAACCTAATGAACTCTGTCACCCCACAAAATTTGAGAAGTAAATGAGTGACTTAAGATCTCACCCATGGGTTTGCAGATCATGAATGGATTGACGTTAAAGTTCATTAGTTTTAGGCAAAACTGACCAAAGCTGTTAGAAATCAGGATCCTGGTAACCTGTGGGAGGGGAAGTCAGGACTGGAAGGGGTCCCAGGGAGGCTTCTGGGTGCTGCTTATGTTCCATTTCTCAGACTGGGTGCAGGGTACATGAGAGGGTTCACTTTGCTAAAATACATTAAGCTGGACTCGTAAAGTATGTGCACTCCTCTAGATGCAGACACAAAAAAATACACAAAGTTCATAACTTTGAAAGATTTTCACTACATAGAACAGACATTTTAAAAACAGGAGGGCTTCCCTGGTGGCGCAGTGGTTGAGAGTCTGCCTGCCAATGCAGGGGACACGGGTTCGTGCCCCGGTCCGGGAAGATCCCACATGCCGCGGAGCGGCTGGGCCCGTGAGCCATGGCCGCTGAGCCTGCGCGTCCGGAGCCTGTGCTCCGCAACGGGAGAGGCCACAACAGTGAGAGGCCCACGTACCGCCAAAAATAAATAAATAAATAAATAAAAACAGGAATTAAATCATAATGCTTAAATCAATGACAATGAACAAATGCCCTGAATTTTCTCCTTTGCAGATCCATTGCTTCTTAAAAACAAACCAAATCACCAATTACCTAATCTTGGCCACCCCCATGCAATACATTTAAGGCTAGAAACTTCAAAAACAGCCCATCTCTTCTCTGTTTTCCATTCTGCTTTTGCTCTCCCCCCACTGATGCTTGTTGAACGACCTCACCTGATTTTTATATAGAAAATTGAGTCCATCTGGTGTTAGCTCCCTCCAGCCCCCTCCTGCCCACTTGAATGCGATCCTGGGAACCCACGTTTTCCTCCCCTGCTTCCCTCTGATGGTGAGGAAAAGGAGCCCCACCTCCTCTTCACCTCTCTGCAGCTCACTCCCCAGGAGTCTGGCCCTGACACACACCTCCAGGAGGGGGGCATCCCCTCCCCACAGGCAGCAAATGCTGGATGTTCCAGACTTGGCCCCAGCCCATTTGCAAGGTCTTCAGTTTCAGGAAAAGAACCTGAGCTGCTTCCCCACCCCCCGAGGACATTGGTAGAATCATCCCCTGAGATCTGAGTTTACCTTTTATACAATCTTGACCCTTTGACTTTTGTCTTATATTTCCTGACTTCCAGACATATGAAGGGCCTAATTTTAAGTGGCTTTGGAAGTTTAGATGTTCAGGCTTTTGCAAATAATTTAATTTCAGGCCTGAAACGCTCAAGTTTCTCTGAAAACCTAGAACCTTTTAAACTCTTTAAACTGGGTGCTTCAGCTGTACAGTCTGAGCATTGGAGGCCCAGGCCTGGTCTTTCTGTCCTCCATAAAACCCAGATAAAGTGTCTAGCAGGGAAGTACCAGGTGCCACCCAATCTGGGTTTAACCTGATGGAGGGCTCTGGAGAAGCCCAATTTGCCTAAAAGATAAAATATCCATTCCCTTAATGATGCATTTCCCCAAAATTCATAGTGGTATGATCTATTTTAGGTCACATATGATAAAGTAGTCTCTAGCCCCTACAGCATCCATGCATTCCCATGGGCACCCAACCTGGGGAGGGGAGTGTAAGCTTGCTTCCTCAACTGGACATCTTCAGGACACAACCTGCACAACTGCCCATGGCACCCCTGTCCACTCTTTTGGAGATATTTTAGGTAAATTTTGATATCTTTCTGCTTCCTCTACTTTTGACCATATCAGTAACTATTTTTTAGCCACTCCTTCTAAGGATACTTCAACTTTATTTTCATGTTTATAGTACATATTTAACAAATGCCCAGAATTTATACCCAAGGTATCAGATTTATCTCTTTGAAGTGTCTTAGTTCCACTTTACTCTTTAAAAATGGGTTTTACAGAACTTGGTACACCATAGGGAATTATTAATCAAATTATATAACATACAGAAGGTTTATGCCAAATTAATGAGACCTGCCCAGATGGTTAGAATGAAGAGGCAAGAGATATAACATCAGTGTACTCAGCTCCACTGCACTTTGTTTTTAAAGCTATATAAATAAATAAAAGGATTAGGCATCACAAAATACTAATTAATACATCCAACATATTTAAAATATATTTGTGGTTTTTCTCTCCTCCACTCTTTTCCTAGAGCCCATGCCTTGCAAGGTCAAGATAATTGAAAAGCATGCTCATAACATAACCCGAGTCTGGGAAGAAGGTAGACACTCTTTTTTTTTTTTTTTTAACATCCTTATTGGAGTATAATTGCTTTACAATGTTGTGTTAGTTTCTGCTGTA
>NC_041224.1:41284128-41321999 GCF_002837175.3 Physeter macrocephalus
CACCCCTCCAGGTGGTCACAAAGCACCGAGCTGATCTCCCTGTGCTATGCAGCTGCTTCCCACTAGCTATCTATTTTACATTTGGTAGTGTATATAAGTCCATGCCACTCTCTCACTTCGTCCCAGCTTACCCTTCCACCTCCCCGTGTCCTCAAGTTCATTCTCTACGTCTGTGTCTTTATTCCTGTCCTGCCCCTAGGTTCTTCAGAACCTTTTTTTTTTTAGATTCCATATATATATGTGTTAGCATACGGTATTTGTTTTTCTCCTTCAAGGCAGACACTCTTCAGGATAATAAAATACAGGAGATATGCCAACAGCACAAGATATCTGATATATTTTAGATAATCCACCTGGAGACCAGATGACCATAATGGCCTTTTTCCATCCAACCAGCAGGATGTGAGACTCCCTCCACCCTGTCTCCAGCAATGGGCAAAAGAGAGAAATCCACTCCAAAGGACTAATCCACAGACTGACAATGCACACCCAAGGCTATGGCCAAAAGCAGCCATTTCAGGGAGAATATGAGGAATAAAAGGACTGGGGATGGGGAGAAGGGGATGGCAAGGAAGAGTTCCAAAGGAAACTGTTTCCGCTCATGTGCTGAGTAGTTATTACAGACTGAGGTCAACCATGGAACATATACTGAGAAGACAAATACACATGATTGTCCATAAAGGTCCCTTAAAACTCTATGGCCTACTGCTCCTAAATGGTACATGGGCATGAACTGGGTAGATGAATCCCTACCACCCCTTTTTACTCCAAACAGATTGATTCTATCACTAGAACATAAGTTAAGAATTGACTGAAGGAGGTTTTCAGCTAAACAAAGCAGACATAACACATGTTTATCTCCACCTCTTCCCAAAATCACACAGAAGGACACTAAAAGAATTAGAAAGAGAACAAGAGAAGAGATGACAGACTAGAGATGTCAACCAAATTTGGGGAAATTGAAAACAGTTGAATAAATGGTGCTGCCTTAGCTGAGCTCTGAGAACAAAAATCTGACTGCCTGCAGAGGAGATGAAACTGGTGAAAAACTGATTCCCAGTACAGAAGCCTGGAAAGTTTCAGAAATCAAGGCACAGGCACCTTCAAAGAGAAAGAATAGGGTGGGTTTGGCAGTGCAGGGCAGAAAGCAGAACTGGTTTAAACCTCTAAAAAGGAGGAGCTGGGCCCCCAGATCCCAAGCCCAGGCCACAAAGCCACGGGAATGACCCTGCCTCTCTTTGCAGAAAACAGGAGTCTCATCCTCCAGAGAGGCTGGACCAGAGAAACACTGGGAGTGGAGAAGTAAAAGTGGGTGAGGCCCTCCTTCCCCCACCCCACCCCCACTCAGTTCTGAGAATGCTGGCTCCAGGAGGGCTGTCTCTAAGGGAAAACCATGCAACTGATAAATTAGTTGGTGTGTTTGACTGCATAAGAGGACTGTTAGAGTTCTTTTAGAATGTTTGGGGCTGAATCAATGATAAATAAGTGCTATAAAACTAAGTGAACAAAAGATAAGGCAATTATTTAAAATGATACAATAAGGGAAATAAAATCATAATACAGGGACTTTCCTGGTGGTCCAGTGGGTAAGACTCTGCACTCCCAATGCAGGGGGCCTGGGTTCAATCCCTGGTTGGGGAACTAGATCCCACATGCATGCTGCAACTAAGAGTTTGCATGCTGCAACTAAGAAGCCTTCATGCCGCAACTAAGAAGCCCTCATGCCGCAGCTACAGAAGCCCAGAGGCCGCAACAAAGATCCCACATGCCACAACTAAGACCCGGCACAGCCAAAATAAATAAATAAATATTTTTAAAAAATCATATAAAAAAAAAAAAAGGGCTTCCCTCGTGGCGCAGTGGTTGAGAGTCCGCCTGCCGATGCAGGGGACATGGGTTCATGCCCCGGTCCAGGAAGATCCCACATGCCATGGAGCGGCCGGGCCCGTGAGCCATGGCCGCTGAGCCTGCGCGTCCGGAGCCTATGCTCCACAACGGGAGAGGCCACAACAGTGAGAAGCCCATGTACCTCAAAAAAAAAAAAAAAAAAATCATAGTAGTGGTATTATGATACCAGTACATGGTATAGCTGTGAACAATATTTGCATAATTATAATAATGACAATACAAAAGATTAATTTGACAAAAAACTATATAAATTGGGAAGATGGGGAGGGTCATGTATGGTGGTTTAGGAAACACAGTAGTATTTTAACAGTAGGAAGTCAATAGATTACTTCTAAAATTTAAAAAATCACAACTAGTAATATAAGCATGTTGTATAGAAATAACAAAGTTTAAAAAGAGAGAAAGAGAAGAAAAGGCTGAAAGATTTAAAAGCATGTATTCTGAGAGGTGGAGATGCGGAACAAAAATTGAGGTACAGGAAGCCTGGGGTAAAGGACTGCTTCCTTTCCTGTAAGGCATGCACTATCATTTGACTTCTAAAATTATGTACACGTACTGCTTTAGTAAGAATTAAATTACATTTTTAAAAGGAATTTGTAGGACATTCTTTAGAATTAGGTGTGCGTGTGCTCTGGGTTGAGAGGGAATTAGACCACCTCTTTGCTCCCCTAATCACCAGCAGATGTGTGGATTTCTTCAGAGTCTGAGAGAGGGATTATAAGAGACCACAACATGGACAACAGCCTAGCAGCTGACCAGTGAGACTGATTTGCTTTACTGGCTGCTTCATTCTTCCCTCCAACCTAAAGGCCATAGATGTCTGGGATTATGGAACTGTGGTGCAGTGCCTGCTATGCCCATTTGAATTCCATAAAACTTAGTCAAGAGGTTCCTGCTTTGGCAGCTGAACAATGGTTTTCAGGGGTATAAGTATCCCCAGCACAAATGGTAATGTTGCTTGGAGGGGAAAAGAGATTTAAGTAGAAGCAACAATGATATCTGTGCTAGAGCTATTGGAAAGGCACCCAATTTGGAATGGATGTGTCAACTGAGGACTGGGATCACACCTTACTTTGCAACATAGAAGACACTTCCTATTCAGGCCTCCCAGAGGAGATGCAAGGGGAGGTGGCCTAGAAACTAGTGTGTACACCTTCGTTGTGTGGGGCAATTAGAGGGATGGCAAATTCATGGAAAAAATGGAGCTGGTCTTCCACATGTGCTGGTGCAGTGACTAGGCAGGCTTCTGGGGGACTTAATTAGTGTGTGCATGGTATAGTTTTTCATCCTTTAGTTTTAACCCATGTATGTCTTTATTTTAAAGTAGGTTTCTTATAGATAGCATACAGTTTTTTTTTTATTCAAGCTGACACTCTCTGACTTTTAATTGGAATGTTTAAACCATTACATTTAATGTAATCATTAATATGGTTGGGTTTATATCTATCATCTTGCTATTTGTTTTCTATTTCTCCCATCTGTTCTTTGTTCCCCTTTTCCATTTTTCCTATTTTCTTTTGTGTTTATTAGGTACTTCGGAGGATTCCATTTTGTTTCCACTATTGGCTTTAACTATAGCCCTTTGTTGTATTTTTTTAGTAGTTGCTTTTGGGTTATAATATTCACCTCTAACATGATAGTCTACCTACAAATAAAATTATACTATTTTACTTATTATACATATTATACATGAAGCTTAAAAGAGGGCACTTCTATTTCCCCCTCCTATCCTTTGTGTTATTTTTATCATACTTTTAAATTCTATGTATGTTATAAATACCACAATACATTATTATTGTATTTGCTTTAAATGGTCAATCATCTTTAAAACAACATTTCAAATTAAAAAATGTGTTTTATATTTACTCACATATTTACCATTTCTAGGGCTCTTCTTTCTTTTGTATAGATCTCAGAATCAATTTGGTGTCATTTTCCTTCTGCCTAAATAACTTCCTTTTTTTGCTCAGATCTACTGGCAATGAATATCTCAGCTTTTTTGTGTGGAAAAGTTTTTATTCCACTTTCATTTGAAAGATATTTTCAAAGATATTTTTGAAAGATATTTTCACTAGGTATAAAATTCTAGGTTTACAGTTTTCTTTCAGTGCTTTAAAGATGCCATTCCATTGTCTTCTGGCTTGCATATCCTCTGACCAGTAGTCTACAATATTTCTCTTTGTTCATTTGTATGCACTGTTCCTTTAATTTCTAATTGTCTTGTGAATTGTTTTTCTCTGTATCCCTTATTTTCAGCAATTTGATTTTGATGTTCCTTACTGTGGTTTTCTCTGTTTGTTCTACTTGGGGTTTGCTAAGAGTATTAGTCAGCTTGGATTTCTATAACAAAATACTATAGACTGGATGGCTTCAACAACAGACATTTATTTCTCACAGTTCTAGAGACTGGGAAGTCCAAGATCAAGGTGCTGGCAGATTCGGTTCCTGGGGAGAGCCTTCTTCCTGGCTGCAAGAGGCTGCCATTCTCACATGGCAGAGAGGGAGAGAGCTCTGATCTCTCTTCCTCTTTGTATAATGGCACTAATCTCATCATGGGGGACCCCCACCTTCATAACCTCATCTAAACTGAATTACCTCCTAAAGGTCCCACCTCCAAATGCCATCACATTGGGAGTTAAGGCTTCAGCATGTGAATCTGAGCGGGGTACACAAACATTCAGTCAATAACAATGAGCTTCTTGGATGTGTGAGTTTATATTTTTAAACAAATTTGGAAAACTTCTGGTTATTTTTTCTTGAAAAATTTTTATTGCCTTCCCCTTTTCTGGAACTCCAATCACACATTCCTCAGGCTTTTTCTCAATCCAGCTCTACCTAATCAGCTTTCTAACTAGAGTGATTTATTTTTTTTCTTAGAATCATTTAGTGAGTTTCTACACTATTATTTGTCAATATAATGGTGAATTTTTTATTTTTGTTTCTTTTTAAAAAATATTTTAATGATTTTTTTCAGTTTTATTGAGACATAACTGACAAATAAAATTGTAAGATTACTTAAAGTGTATTATGTGATGATTTGATATACATATATATTGTGAAAGGATCATCCCCATTGAGTTAATTAACACATCTATCCATCACCTCACACATTTACCTTTTTTTTTTTTGATGAGAACATTTAGGTTATATTTTCTTAGCAAATTTCATTTATACAATACAGTGTTCTAACCTATAGTCATCGTGACATATATACATTAAATCCTCAAACCTTATTCATCTTATAACTGAAAGTTTATGCCCTTTTACCAACCTCTCTCTATTCCTCCCAATCTTTGCAACCACTTTTCTGCTCTGTTTCCATGAGTTAAACTTTTTTCCCAGAGTCCACATACAAGTAATGCCATGCAGTATCTGTCTTTCTCTGTCTGACTAATTTCACTCAGCATAATGCCCTCCAAGTTCATCCATGTTGTCACAAATGACAGGATTTCCTTCCTTTTTAAGGATAAATGATAGTTACATGTGTACACACAAACACACACACACACAGTATTATTTCTTCCAATCCATGAGCACAGAGTATCTTCCCAATTATTTGTCTTTTGAATTCTTTTGTCAATGTCTCACAATTCTCAGTGTAGAGCATTAATATTGTTTAAGTGTCCATACAACCCAAAGTGCCCAAAATGTTCTACAGATTCAATGCAATCCCTATTAAAATCCCAATGACATTTTTCACAAAACTAGAAAAAATACCTGAAATTTGTAAGGACCCACAAAAGACCCCAAATAGCCCAAGCAATCTTTAGAAAGAAAAACAAAACTGGAGGCATCACCCCTCCTAATTTCAAACTATATTACAAAGCTATAGTAATCAAAACCATATGGTATTGGCAAACAAACAAACAAACAAAAAAGACACACAGATCAATGGAACAGAGTAGAGAGCCAGAAATAAACCCACACCTATATGGCCAATTAATTTATGACAAAAGAGCCAAGAATATAGAATGGGAAAAGGATAGTCTCTTCAATAAATTGTCCTTGGAAAACTGGATATCCACATGCAAAAAAATGAAGCTGGACCTCTATCTTATACCATACACAAAAATCAACTCAAATGGATTTAAGACTTGAACATAAGACCTAAAACAATAAAACTCCTAGAAGAAAACAGGGGGTAAGCTCCTTGACATCAATCTAGAAAATGATTTTTTTTTTTGGACTTAACACCTAAAGCAAAGGCAACAAAATCAAAAATAAACAAGTGGGACTACAAACTAAAAAGCTTCTGCAGAGCAAAGGAAACCATCAACAACCTATAGAAGACAACCTATAGAATGGGAGAAAATATTTGCAAAGCACATATCCAATAAGAGATTAATATCCAAAATATACAAGGAACTAATACAATTCAATAGTAAAAACAAAAACAAATAACCCAATCAAAAAAATGGGCAGAGGAACTGAATAGACACTTTTCCAAAGAAGACATTCAAACAGCCAACAGATACATGAAATGCAAATCAAAACCACAATGAAATATCACCTCACACCTGTTAGGATGTCTATTACCAAAAGACAAGAGAAAACAAACGCTGGTGAGGATGTGGAGAATATGGAACACTTGTACACAGCTGGTGGAAACATAAAGTGGTACAGCCACTATGGAAAACAGTACAGAAGTTCCTCAAGGAATTAAAAATAGAACCACCATATGATCCAGCAATCCCATTTCTCAGTAGACACCAAAGGAAATGAAATCATTATCTTGAAGAGATATCTGAACTCTCACACAGCCAAGATATGGAAACAACCCAAGTGTCCATCAACAGATGAATAGATTTAAAAATGTGTGGTATATACATTTGGCTCTCCGTATCTGCAGGTTCTGCATCTGCCCTACAGAGGGTCAACTGTACTATGACATTTTATATAAGGGACTTGAGCACCTGGATTTTGATATCTGCAGGGAGTCCCATGGATACTGAGGGACAACTGTACATTCAATGGAAATTATTCATCCGTGAGAAAGAAGGAAATCCTGCCATTTGTAACAGCATGGATGGACCTTGAGGGCATTATGCTAAGTGAAATAAGTCAGACAGAGAAAGACAAATGCTGTATGATATCACTTATATTTAGAATCTAAAAAAAGCTGAACTCACAGAAACAGAGTAGAAAAGTGGTTACTAGGGACTGGGGGTAGAGGAAGTGAGAGAGATATTGGTCAATAAGTACAAACTTCCAGTTATAAAATGACTAAGTTCTGGGGAATCTAATGTACAACATGGTGATTATACTTAATAATACTGTATTATACGCTAAAGTTGCTAAGAGAGTAGATCTTAAATGTCCTCACCACAAAAAAAGTAATGGTAATTATGTGACGTGATGAAAGTTAGTTAACACTATGACGGTAATCATTTTGCAATATATATTGAATATATGTATCAAATCAACATTTTGTACACCTTAAACTTACACAATGTTATATGTCAGTTATATCTCAATAAAGCCTGAAAAAAATAAAAAAAGAAGAAAAGGAAATAGATCACAGAAAGAGAAAGCTGAAAAGAAGGCTCAGGACCAGATTGAGGGTTCTGTAATCCCTCAACTTTAGTCAATTGTTCATGCTAATACAATTGCATCTAATGTAACCTAATCTGGGTGAACCCCACAGTACAGATTCTTTAGTAGGTACTGCCTAGATAGGAGATTTGATCCATGGGGAAAAGACAGTGAAGCAGAAATTGGGATTAGGCTCTTAACTGAGGAAACGAAAGTCTAGATGATCATTGAAATACCACTGGAGAAAGCTCTTCTGATTAAAACTACAGTGCTGGCCCAGCCACTCACGTGGTTGGTCGTGTGGACTATTCCCTCGGACTTAGATCACACAGGGCTGTGAGCAGATGACTATGGGGGAGGGGCAGTGACCCATGTGCCTCTGAGGACCCAAGACTCTGATGTCCCAAATGAAGAGTGAATGGAGCAGGGTTGCTGGTTTAATGCTCCTCTCTCACATGTATAACAGTTGCTAGTAGTCTGAGTAGACACCCACATTTTAGGATGGAATGGAAAATGTGGCATCTAGAAACGATTATAGTTGTTCTCAGAGATGGCACTGTTCTTTCCCCCACACCGTGTCAATTTCCTCTTGCCTCAGGAATTCCTGAAGCCTTACTTTTCCCATTTCAAGTGTTTTCTGCCATCTCCCTAAGAGTGATTTGGGCAGTGAAGACACATAGCCAATTGCCTTTCTATTAGGGATGCTCAATGTGCAGACATGAACATGCTGAAAATACTAAAATTCATGAAACCAAATTAGGGTGATCCCTGAGGAACACACGTGATCACCTTGCACATTTGGGTAGATCATCCGTTTCCTCCTGCGAGTTTCTCTGCCTCCCTGCTCAGCCCCCAGTAGTTTCTCAGGGTAACTTAGAGGACCCTGTTTGGCCTGCACAATCTAGAAGAATTTTGTTGACCATGGTTTGGGCAGCAATGTCCCAGCATGAGTTCAAGTTCTCCAAAAGGGTAACTTTCACAAAGTTTTATTAGCTAAACCCTTGCTCAATATGAAGTTTGCTCCCAATCCCCATACTTTTTCTAAATCGCTTAACAGTGAACCAGATCCCATGAGCTGAACAACAAGCTAGGAGTGTTTAATTCACTTCGTTTTCTCCCTTAACATTCCATGGCTGGTGTACCAGCAGACTCCCTGCAACATTTTGTTCTACCTACAATGTACAACCTGATAGGGTCTGGAAAATTCAGATGGGGTGAGGAGGATTCAGACAAATCTGATTAGCTGGGCAGGGAAAAGTCACTCTGTGAGCAACAACCATTGGCTTCCAGAGAATACCAGACCTCTCCAGAGAAAGGGAAAGGTCGGTTCATATATTTCCTATCTTTCACATTATAGTGCCTGGTACAATTCACTCCAATAGGAAGTATTCTCCTTTTAAGGTCCCTCAAGATACCCTGTACCAGATGAATGCTGGTGTCTTAGTTTCGTCTTCATGGTTCACACATCCATGGAAAGCTGGTTAGATAAGAGAGAAGACCCATTTTTCCAAACTTCAAGTATGTCATTCCTGCAGTAGATCCAATATCTGAGGGACAGAGATTAGATAAGCATTCCAGGCAGAAATGAGAGCATAAGCAAAGGCCCTGTGACAGGAGAGGGCACAGACCGGAAAGAAAATCAGGGTGCTGGACCACCAAGGCAGAGGAAGTATGGGGTGGAAGAGGCTGGGGCAGTAGTTAGAATCAGACTACACAGGGCCTTGTAGGTCCTGTTAAAGATCTGGGTCTGAATCCTAAAAATAATGAGAAATCATTGAAATTTTAATAAAGCAGGAAGCTGATGAGTGGCCTGATCACATTGGCTGCATCTGTGGAGGAGCTTTGGTGTGGAGAACAGATTGGAGGGGCACTGGTGTGGAAGCAGCATTTCAGACGTGAGGCGCTGGCCGGTTAAACCAGGGTGGTTCGGGGAAGCAGAAAGAAGTGAACAGATTCCAGCGACATCCTCGGGCAAAAGGGACAAGACTTGGTGACAGACCAAATGCAGGGAAGGAGGTGTCAGCAATGACCTTCCTGCTTTGGAAGCTGCCAAGAGCTCAGCTCAGCTTTCCTCCTTCTCTGCTGCCTCTTCTGGAACAGGCAGACGTCTGCCCCAGGGAAAAGCAGCGTCAAATGCTAAGTTGATCTTTCGGGTTTTTCTTTGCCTCCCGGATCTTAGCACTGTCCTTTTTCACTGCTTATTTTGGGTCTCTGAGGCCTCAAGAAGACTTTATATTTTGTCCCGTTTTTCTAGCTGTTCTCTGAGGGAGGCTTGGCCCGTCACTAGCTGAAATGGAAGAAACAGTCTCCAGTCGACCTCAGAGACTCTGATCTCTGCCCCGCCCCATCCTGATCCCTCACAGGGTCACTGAGCTTTTGCAGTTGGGAGACCCAAGTTCTAGCCCAGACTCTACCACTGACTTTCCCTGTGACCTTGAGCATGCCCCTTCCCACTCTGGGCCCCACTTTTCTCATGCGGTGTCTACCTCACATGCTTGTGGTGTGAGGTAGAATGTAAGTATATCAGGATGTTTGTTCAAGGTGATGTGACTTGTGGTCTCTAAGACCCACCTGAGAGCCATGTCCTGTAGTTTCTGCCACCAACTATGACCTTGGGCACCCAGGCAGATCAGCAGTCACTATGCACCATCTGATGTCCCTGGGGTCCCTCCCAACTTCACAGCAGCTAGCCTAGTTTTGCAGGGCCTGAAGCTTATGTAATTTGGTAGACCCTCTTAAAAAAGAATACTATAAAACAAACACAAAATCAGTTATAAGTGAATATTTTTTTAGAGTGGAAAAAGAAATGTTAATGAATTCAAATTTAAGAGCTAGTAAATACCTGTATTAGTCAGGGTCCAGGCTGGAGGCAGAATCCACAAAGTAATTGGAGTAAGAAATGTTTAATATAAAGAATTATTCATTGGTTAAAAAAAATGATTCATTGGTAACAGGGGATTAACTTAAAGGGTAAACAGAACTCTAGACGATATAGGACTAGTAGATAAACGGAGCAACCATAAACTCTAGGACTGAAAGTACCCAAGGAAGGAACAAATTTGGAAGAGCTCCCCACCCTCCCATCCCCCAGGGCTGAGATTCAGACCTCGATGGAGAGGGTATGGCTGTGGCCCATTGGACGTGCAGAAGTTCGCTGAGGTGTCTCAGGCCAGGTCTGACAAGCAGTAAGCCACCTGCTAGGGTGTGGACTAGACTTACTCAGGAGCTCCCTTCTGGGGTGCAAGCGGAACTTGCTGAAAAGCTTCTGCAGGGGAAACGCACTGGAAAGTTGCCCATCAGGCGAGATTTGTTGGCAATCCTCCAGCTGGGTGCCTGGGAGATGTGCCAGGATCTGGCTGTGGTGCTGGCATTAATTGCTGGAACCACCCGTTGGGGTGGCCCTGAAACTTGCATGGGGATAAGCACCATGGGGTGTGGCCCAAAGCCCCAGAAGCGAGTAGAGAAGCAGGAAAATCCAGAAGAAAGAAGAGAAGCGTCCTTGTCCTCCAGTGTCCCTTCAGCACCCTCCTCCGGCAAAGCTTGATATGATGCCAGCAGGCAATGGGGAAATGTTTACATGGCTCACCCCAGTATCACAAAGCGGAGCAAAGAAGGGTGGGTAGGAACTGAGAAGCAATAAAGTGATGACTGGCACAGTCCAGGAAAATTACCTATTTCATCACCATCATCATCACTACCACCATCATCATCATCCATTAATTGCTCAACATAACCTTATTATACATTTTTCTTACCCTTTCTAGCTTCATCTCTTTGACTTTGAATGCTTGCTCATATGACACTGATTTTGTGACACTGTTTTCTATAGCAAGACTAGAAAAGTAATCCAGTATTTCTTCTAGCATGCTTAATGGAAATCTATTCTTTTAGTATTGATAGTTCAGAAATAGTAGCCTCCAACTTCAAAGGCTTTTGTTAATGCCCCTTCTGTAACTGCACTCCTGGTCTCTTCAATAGCTTGGAGTGAGGGCCTAGGATGCTACTGGCTGTTGAGTGGGGGACACGGGGGTGGCTTCCCAGCAGGGAAGGAGGAAGGGACAGGGCACATGTAGAGGATGGACACCCAGCTTGAGCAGCACAGCCGAGCAGAGGTGTGCTGGGGTGGCTGCTTTCTCCACTTAGTCCTGGAGGGGAACCTGCTGATCCTGGGAAGGGACCCCCAACAAGCTAGAGTCTTTGAGGCTTAAGCTTCATTAATTTGACCATCAGTCCACTTCTGCCACTACAGGATAGCAAAACTGACTTCCTACCTGTCTTCGGAGGTCTTTGGATGGTTTCTGAAATTCTGCTTTAGCCTCAAAAGTTGTGGACATTATTCAAAGGACATTACTCTTATGGAAGAGTTTTAGAAACCAGGACAGCCTCTTGGGATAAATGTCCAGACCCCTCCCAAGGGGTTATTTTAGAAGCAGCAGCAGTCACAGAAACTCTAGCCAGTTATTTTTTTAAGGACAGTTATCATGAGTACTAAGGCATAGCAAGTAGAGTTATTTTTATCTTCTTTTATCAGCTAAATCACTTCTTGCAAACATGAAATAACTTTTGAAACAGGGATGGCTGTGGTCAGAATCAATATTTCCCCCAAGATGAGCCTACTTCAGAGAACAGTGCATCTCCTCCAGTTTTACTGAGATCTAACAATCCCAGACAGGACGCACGCAGGAGGGCGACTAATGATTTTCCAGTTCCGGTCCCGCCCCTCCCTCTCCAACACCCCTCCGTCCAACCTGTATTCTGGGCCACTCTTTCTTGGATGGAAAACTGGAAAGATTTGACATGTTGTTAACTATATTCTTGTTCATGGTTTTCACCCCAGATTTCTATACATTCCTGAGTAGAAAAAAATACAGGCACTGGAAAGTTTAAGACTATTTTTTCCCAAAGGTTATTCTTAGTGTGGGCTACAGGATAGGGAGGCGGATGAGGGGAGAGCATTTATCCCATGAGGAGGGAAATTGAGGCCCCAGAGAGGCTTACTTGCTTCAGCCATGTCTGCCCTCCATCTGGTATTCTTAGATGCCAGCTACACCAATCTCCCTAACCTTCTCTGCCATCTTATTTATATTCATCTCTATCACAAGAGAAAACTCAACTGTCACTCAATATCCAGAAGCAATAATTTTTTAATTGTATGGTTTTTTAAATGAGCAAAATAAAAAGATAGATGACAGATAGAAAATATTTTCAATTTATATCACAAAAAATGAACCTCAATACCTAATATAGCCACACCCTAAAAATTCTACATACCAACATTATCCAAGTAGAAATATAGAAAGAACAAAAGATACTATTTGTAGCAGCCACTGAACCTTTGGAGTACCAGAGAAAGGCTGGGGTGTAGGAACAGGTGGGAAAAATCTGTCTCCAAAATTCATATGTTGAAGTCCTAAACCCCAGTACCTCAGAATGTGACTGTGTTTGGAGATAGGGTCTTTAAAGAGACAGAGATTATAACTGGGTTATAATGAAGTCATGGGGGTGGGTCCTGATCCAATATGACTGGTGTCCTTATAAGAAGAGGAAATTTGGACACAGGCATTGCACAAAAGGAAGACACAGGGAGAAGACAGCCACCGACAAAGCAAGGAGAGAGGCCTGAGAAGAAATCAACCCTGCCAATACCTTGATCTTGGATTTTCAACCTCCAGGACTGTGAGAAAATAAATTCCTGTTGTTTAAGCCCCTAGTCTGTGGTACTTTATTATAGCAGCCCTAGCAAACTAATAGAGCCCTGAAGTAGCTCTGTTCGTGCTCAGAGAATCACAGAAGATTCTGTCTCACTTTCTATCTTCAGGATGCTCCCAATTGTTGGCTTTCCTCTTTCAACCCAGCTTCCGGAAACATAGCTACTGCAGGTTTGGTGCCCCAGGGAAGGGCTCTGACTGGTGCAACAGGAGTCAAGTCTCCATCAATAGACCAATCTCTTGAGGCCAGGAGGGTGGTATAGAATGATTGGTTCAGGCAGTCTCAATTGATCGAAGGTTCTGCCTGCCACTGCCACTGGTCTTGCTAATTTAAAGCAAGCCAGAGTTCCTACCTGAAGCTCCCCACCCCCTGACCTTCCAAAGTATCGCCCTGAGGAGAGCCACTTGCATGACAGATGAGGTAGACTCTAACCAGCGGACTCTGAAAATCCAGAAGGACCCTGGACCCTCTTTTAAAACATACATGGTGGGCTTCCCTGGTGGCGCAGTGGTTGAGAGTCCGCCTGCCGATGCAGGGGACACGGGTTCGCGCCCCGGTCCGGGAAGATCCCACATGCCGCGGAGCGGCTAGGCCCGTGAGCCATGGCCGCTGAGCCTGCGCGTCCAGAGCCTGTGCTCCGCAACAGGAGAGGCCACAACAGTGAGAGGCCCACGTAAAGAAAAAAAAAAAAATGTTCCTGGTAGTAGTTACATGTTGAATTAATTGTTATGCTATTATTTTCTTGGTTGCTTCCTTTTTTTTCTTTGTAGATGAATTGAGCAGAGAGTCCTAGATATTGTGGAAAAGTTCAAACAATAGTTCTGAGAGGGAAGTGAGGGGAAAGAAACAAGTTTCATGGACTTAAAACTTTTGCTGGGGCAGCCTCTGCCCTTTGAGTTCTAAGAACTCTTCGTGTGAGATGTAGGGTCAACATAAATATGTGGACTTCTCATTTAGATGATACCTAATCTAGCAGGTCTTAGATCAGTAAACAAAATTGATGGGTTCTCTGAAATTATTTATCTCTCAAGGTACCATAATTTCACTGTGTACCCCAAAAGAGAAAGTCAAAGAAAGCTCACAAAATTCCAGCTTCTAGGTTTCACCATCAATTGAAAATTGGGTACAAAAGCACTATCTTCCCTGGATCGCTGGCTTTTAGAAGTTTCTAAACTTCCAAGTTTTACTTGTACCAAGTAGCAGCCAAACCTCATGTTGTCTAGTCATCCACTAGGATGGAGCCGTGGGAAGAGGACTGGGAACGGATCAAGACGACGACAGGTGGTTGGACGTCCCTGGTGGTCCAGTGCTTAAGACTTCATGCTCCCAATGCAAGGGGCGTGGGTTCAATCCCTGGTCAGGGAAGATCCCGCATGCCACATGGCATGGCCAAAAAAAATTGAAAATCAAAAAAAAAATTTAATTAAAAAAATAAAGACAAGAGGTGGTCAAGTTCCAGGAGAGTAACAGGACAGGTGATGGTGAAGCAGGTGGTGGGGGTTGGGGGGAGGGGGGTAGGCAGGGAGTTAGGTCAAAGGAACCAAGGCTAAGAATTTGAGGAACAATGGGCAGATACCCAAAGTACAAAATCTGGACCATAAGACTGGGCCAATGTCTAGGCAAGGAACTTGGGTAACAGGCCTGGGGCCGCAGCAGCAAGTCTGTCTGAGGAACCTGGATAGAGGCTGCTATGCCAGAGACTCCCTTCTGCATATGGCCCTGGCCAGAGTTGGGCGCCAATGGGATTTGGTAGTGTTTATAAAAATGTTTCCATGGTCCCCCATCTGCCTCTGAATCTCCTGGTTGGCTTATTCAAAATACAAATTACTTAGCTTCCCCTGATCCAGAGCCACCTCTTCCTACCAGATCAACCATAGGGCCAGTACTGAAGAAAGAGCCTTTTCATAACTCCCCACCATTATTTTTATATACCTTAATTTTTAGAACTTTACTGAAGTAGAGATCTGTGCCTTCAGAGAGGGGTAAATAGACATGACTAGATGGAAAGGTATTCTTGATACTGGAACAGCAGTCAGAAGCACTATTTTCCCAACTTAGTAGATCTGGAAAGTTTGGCCCATGAGCCCCTGTCTCATCACCTGACCTTGATGCTTCCAAGCTCCCCATTCCTACTGTCCCTACTCGAAAGCTCAGTATGACTCCCATATCCCAGAATGACAGACTTGAGACAGGAAGTCCTCAGACTCCCCTCCCCCAATGGGTAGGGACTTAAAATAAGGTCACTGCTCCTGGTAGACTGGCTCAGGACAAGGCATTCCCACCAACCTTGGCTCTACCTCCAATATGAGACCCAGCTCACAGGGTGGGCTGCTTTGACCCCTATTTTTTAGTGTGTCTCTGCTAGTGCTTTGGGGAACTGAGGCTCTGGCCCTACTTGCTGACTGTTGGGTTTCATTTTGCCTCAACCATTTCTGGAGACTCTGCTTTGTGCCTGGTTGTATATGCCCTTCAGACTCCATCCAATCAGCCCCATCCCAAGCGTCTGTCTAGTTCCAAACCTAGCACATGGTAAATGCTATGAGAGGTAGCATGGATCTAAGGTGAAATCACAAGACCACAGGTCTGTCTTGGTTCTGCTGCCACCCTTGGGAAGCCTTGGGTAAATCAGTTCCCATTAGAATACATGGACAGCTGTGTAACTTTAGACCACCAGCCCATGAATCCAGATAACTGAGACAAGAACTGTCAACCCCCAAATCTAAGATATTCCTGTGGGTGATCTATAGGACCTGTATGCAACAATGAATCAGCTCCTTCTCTGCTTCACTTTGATACCCCAAACAAAGCCTCACTCAGAGGTTCATTAAACTGCCATATGGAAACTTTAGAACCAGCCACATGAAAAAAAAAAAATCACTCCAGTTGCAAACATTAAGCATTTGAAGGAGGCCAAATACACACTTACTCAATACAGCCAGGTCTCAGCTTCCCCATCTGTAAAACTAGGCTCAGTCCCCAGATCCCTCAGGATGACCAGCAGCTCCAAATGCCAGGAAAGTGCTTCAACAACATCAGGTGAGCTGTACAAATGAGAGGTAATTTGACAAGTCAGCCAGCACGGAGCAGCCAGTCAAGTCAATGCAAAGTGCTCTAATGCACTTAAAAGCCCAGAAGCAAGCCCAGGCTGAGTAATAATGGCCTAAACACCACCAGGGATTTCCCCAAGTCTAATTTCCAGGCCTGATGGCCATGGTGTTCCATCTCCATTGAGCTAATTAAGGCACAGCGGAGACAGAATCTGACAGAGAAGCTCACCCTGGCCTTGGTCTAGATTTATGGAGATGAGAAGTTGCCAGGAAGGTAAATTAGACATCAACAGGGCTTCCCCCAGGATGGTGAGGTCTCAGGAGCATTAAGGCTGTGAGATTTAAAGTGAATATAGATCCGGGCTATGCAGAGAGACCAGGAGGTGTGGGAGTTAGAGCAAGGTCTTTTCCATTTGCTAACCTTGTGGTGCTGGTGTACTCCACTATTCCAGTCCTTCACTTCTTCATCTATAAACTATAGCTAATGTTATCTATCCCAAAAGGTTGCTGTAAAAAATGAAACATATGTAAAATGGCAGTATTGGGCCTGGCACAGAATCTGCTACAGTGAAATATTCACACAAGACCTAAGAAGTGAAAGACTATTTATCTTTCAGACCAAAAGACTCAGCCGAGCCCTGATTGGGACATATGTTCCTTTGGGGAAGATATGTTTACATGCGATGTATCTGCCTAAGGGGGCTACTTTTTCTCTCAGCTTCTTCAAATACCAGTCACTTTAGCCAAGTTTATACAATTTATCTCTCCCGCAGAATTCCTTAATCTTAGCTCGAGATGCTCCCCCCTCCCATTTCTAACCCCTTTCCCACCAGTGCCATGAGCCACATTGGACCATCATACAGGAAAACCATAGCCTGTGCTCCCGACAAGTACAGAGGAATCCATACCTCTCTCCTAGTCATTCTTATCACTAACTTTCCAAAATCAGTTTATCTACATAATATCCCTGATTCTGAGCCAGGAAGGTAGGTGCTAGCCATTAAAATTTTCAGCTCAGTGGAGGAAGAGTAAAGAAATTTCTATTGAGTAGAGCTGTCCAACATATATACATATACATACATACATATATGCACACATACTTTGTGAGAGAGAAATTCAAAGGGCCAAAGTCTAAATCAAAGTCCACCAAGTTCATACATTAGAAGACACATTATTATTAAGAGTTTACTTCTCCCCAAAATTAATCTGTAGATTAATTCCAATCAAATTCCCAAAGGATATTTTTTTGTTGAAATAGATAAGTTAATTATAAATTATATGTGGCAATGCAAAGGACCTAGAGCAGTCAAAGGAATCTTGAAACAGAACGAAGCTTAAGGACACACACTACCTGATTTCAAAATGTACTATTAAAGCCACAGTAATCAGAAGAATGTGGTATTAATGTAGAACAGATAAATAGGTTAATGGCAGAGAATAGAGTCCTGAAATAGGGCCACACATATAAAGACAATTGATTTTCAACAAAGGTACCAAGGCAATTCAGTGGAGGAAAAGAAATTCTTTCAATAAGTAGGAGCTGAAACAATTAGATAAACGTGGAAAAAAAATGAACCTTGACTCCTATTACACACCACACACAAAAATTAATTTAAGATGGATTACTGATTTAAACATAAAAGACTACAAATTTTCTAGGATAAAAAACCAGGAGAATAGGCAGATATTCCTTATAAAAGACACATAAGAAATAAGAAATTTCTTATAAAAGAAATTTTTGATAAACTGGATGGCATCAAAATCAAAATATTCTGCTTATCAAAAGACACCATTGAGAAAATTAAACGGAGAACCACCTGCTGGGGGAAAATAATCACAATACATATATCTGAAGACTTGTATTTAGAATATATAAGGAACTCCTACAAATCTACATCAAAAGACAAACAGTACAAGTAAAAATGGGCAAAAGACTCTGAACAGACATTTCACAAAAGAAGGTATACAAATGACCAATAAGCCCATGAAAAGATGCTCAGCATCATTTGTCATCAGGGAAATGCAAGTTAAAACCATTATGAGATACCATCTCACATCCACTAGAAAGGTTACAATTAAAACAATTCACAACACCAAGTACTGACAATAATGTGGAACAACTGGAACTCTCATATACTGTTGGTATGAACTAATTTGCTGGTACACAATTACTTTGAAAATGGTTTGGCAGTTTCTTATAAAGTTAAATATACAACCATCCTATGACATGCTAGGTATTTACTTAAGAAAAATGAAAACATTTTTCCTAAAAGAGACTTATATAAGAATGTTTATAACAACTTTATTCATAATGGTCAAAAACAACCAAGTGTCCATGAATAGGAGAATGAATAGACAATAGTAAAATATTCACGTAATGGGGCTTCCCTGGTGGTGCAGTGGTTGAGAGTCCGCCTGCCGATGCAGGGGATACGGGTTCGTGCCCCGGTCCGGGAAGATCCCACATGCCGCGGAGCGGCTGGGCCCGTGAGCCATGGCCGCTGAGCCTGCGCGTCCACAGCCTGTGCTCCGCAACGGAAGAGGCCACAACAGTGAGAGGCCCGCGTACAGCAAAAAAAAAAAAAAAAAAAAAAAAATCACATAATGAACTACTTTTTAGCAATAAAAATGTAACAACTGATACATGCAACAACATGTATGAATGAATGTACATACATGAATTTGAGATTCATGGATGAATCTCAAAAATATTGTTTCATAAAAGAAGCCAGACAAAGAAGAGTATATACTGTATATTCCATTTATATGAAGTTCAAGAATAGGTAAAATTAATTTGTGGTCATAGAATTCAGAATAGTAGTTGCCTGTGGGGGATAGGATTTACTAAAAGGGGGCATGAAGCAACTTTCTGGGCTGATGGAAATAGTTTATGTCTTGATTATAATGATAGTTACATAATCACTGATCAAACTTCATCAGACTATATACTTAAGATCTATGCATTTTACTGTATGTAAATTTTACCTAAAAAAAAAGTAAAAGACCTTTAAACACACATTTCATTCTAGTTAGTCGGTTTGCTTTTTCACAGTGGGATGTTAGTAATTCAGAAGCTGGAGCTAATCAGTGAATTCATTGAGGATAATGAAAGCGAAGTTTCTCACTGTTCAAGAAGGGTGTTAGAAATATGGAAACAGGAAGACTACAATAAACCTTGGAGTGTTGGATTGGAATAGAGGAATCAGTATGAATAGTTTATAATATAAGGTTTTTATTTAGAGATTGATATATTTCCTAGCCCTGACAGCTGGGAGGGCTGTCAGTCATTGCCTCGAAGCAATGACTCCAGTAGCAATGAACACACCCAGTGCCCAGATTTGATTTCTAAATACTATTCTTCTCTAAAAGGAGAATGTCTCCTTGAAGAAAGGGCTGATTCCAGAAATGGGGCAGGGATAGTACAGTATGAACCTGAAACATCTCATCCCACCAGAAAATACGGATGTGTTAAAAAAAAAAATGGTGGGATCATGTCTGAAGGACACAGGAGCCTACCTGACAAGGCTCCCACTGGCTGAACCTTAAACAGTTTGGGAGCCCAATTAAATAATCACGAGGAAACAATTTGAGCATCAAATTAGGTGAATTCTATCCCACGGAATAAAATAAAGAATCCACAAGTCCATTCTGACATAAATAAATATATGCTGACAACTCTTCCTTACGCATAGAAGAAATAATAAATGGAAGAATAATAGTTTTTAAATTATCAGTGAAGGCTAGAATTAGTGGGTGAAAGTTTGATGAGTAACAGGGTGTTTACATAATCTCAAAGTATCTCCCGTAACTACAAAGGGATGATAGAACTTTACAGAGAAGAAACTTGGTGGACACCTTCTTAACCAAGTGATCAAAGTTAACATCACCAAAATTATGACAAACTGACATCAAGTCCCTCCTAATATGATACACAGACAATAACACAACATCACTCCTGAGGCATATCTGCCAAAAATTAAAAATTTAAATCTAATCAGAAGAAACACCAAACTAACCCAAATCAAGGGACATGCTATCAAAAAACTGACCTGTAGTCTTTTAAAATGTCGAAATCATGAAAGGAAAAAAAGCTCTAAGAACTGTTCCAGATTTAAGAGACTAACAATTCATGACGACTAAATGCAAAGAATAATTCTGGATTGGATTCTGAACCAGAAAAGAATAGCTATAAGAAGGAACGAAATTGGGTCATTTGTAGAGACATGGATGCATCTAGAGACTGTCATACAGAGTGAAGTAAGTCAGAAAGAGAAAAACAAATATCGTATATTAACGCATATATGTGGAATCTAGAAAATGGCACAGATGAACCGGTTTGCAGGGCAGAAATTGAGACACAGATGTAGAGAACAAACGTATGGACACCAAGGCGGAAAGCGGCAGGGGGCTGGTGGTGGTGGTGTGATGAATTGGGAGATTGGGATTGGCATGTATACACTGATGTGTATAAAATGGATGACTAATAAGAACCTGCTGTAAAAATAAATAAATTAAATAAAGTTGAAAAAAAAAAAGAAAGAAAGACAACCTGGCCCTGGGCAGGGGGCATGGACACCCACATGCTTCTCTGGAAGAAGCACTGCAATGAGATACCACCACATGCCTGTTGGAACATCTAAAATTAAAAAGACTGATTGTGTCAAGTGTTTGTGAAGATGTGGAGGAACTTGAACTCATATACTGTTGGTGGGAATGTAAAATGGTACAACTATTTTGGAAACCAATTTTTCATTTCTTGAAAAATTAAACAAACACCTATACCATATGACTAGCCATTCCACTACTAGGTATTTACCCAAGAGAAATGAAAGCATTCAATACTTGTACATGAATATTCATAGCAGCTTTATTTGTAATCACCCCAAACTGGAAACAACTCAAGTATCTATCAACAGATAAATGAATAAAAATGTTGTAGCATATCCAAAAAAAAAGAAAAACAGAATAGCTAAAAAGGACACAATTGGGACAATTGACAAAATTGAATAGGGACCATGGGTTGACAGAGAGTATTGTATCAGTGTTAAACTTCCCAGTTGAGATCTTTGTACTGTGATTATGTAAGAGAATGTCCTGGTTCTTAGGAAATACACACTCAAGTATTTAGGGATAAGAGGGGCTGTCTTAGCCAGTTTGGGCTGCTATAACAGAACTATAGACTGGGTGGCTTATAGACAACAGAAATTTATTTCTCACAGTTCTGGAGGCTAGCAAGTCCAAGATTAAGGTGCCAGCAGGTCTGGTGTCTGGTGGGGACTCCCTGGTTCATAGATGGCTGTGTTCTCACTGTGTTCTCACATGGCAGAAGGAACAGGGGAACTCTCTGGGATCTCTTTTATTTAAGGGCACTAATCCTATTCAGGAGGGCTCTACCCTCATGACCTAATCACCTCTGAAAGGCCCCATCTCCAAATGCCATCACATTGGGGATTAGGTTTCAATGTATGAATTTGGGAGCGGGACACAAATATTCAGTCTATCACAGAGTCCAATGTCTGCTACTTACTCTCAGGTGGTTCAAATAATAACAGTAATATGCACTTATATATGCTATATAGGTATGTGTATGTGTGTATGTGTACAGAGAGAGAGATTGATAAAGAAGCAAGTGGGGGAAATATGCAAACAATTGGTGAATCTAGATAAAGGGTATACAGAAGTCCTTTGTACTGTTTTTGCAACTTTTCTAAAAGTTTGAAATTACTAGATCAAAATTAAGTTTTATGCATTAGTTATTTTGATTCTGTATTCTTTTTAAATATAGCAAGAATGAAGGTATTTTTATTCCTTTCCCAGACCTCAAAACTCATGGAAAAAAATAGAAGATGTGATCACTGATGAGGTGAAGCTGTCCAAATCTGAAATCTGGATGGAGACAAGAGATCAGGCTGAGAGCCAACACATGCTTCTCCAGCTGGGTGTCTAGGGAAGAAGAATCTGAGAGAAAATTGATAGTGCAGGATCTTTATCAGGGGTTGCTCTTAAATCAATACCTCTGGAAGAAAGGGCATGGAAGCAGGATTGGACAGAGAAATGAAAAGAACTGTAATGCTATCTTGATAAGAGCCTCAGTCCTTCCCCTGGGGAATCTCTGGAGCTGGGATGGCCCTTGGGAAATGCCCCTGGTTTAGACGAGGGGGCTGGACCTTTATATCCCTGCATGAACCAGTCATGGGATGACAGCAAAGGAAGGAGAAGGAACCCAAGAGAAGTTACAGAAAAGGGGACAGTTGATATAACATGATCTCAAGGGAGACCTGATTCAAATCAGGTGTGAGAATAGACTTAGAAAGATGTAGATATGCTTCTTCTGAACTAAGCAGGAAAGTGAAGATAAATCACTTTTAAATAGTAAGCAGGTAAATCAGCTTATTCATGGACATCTAAAAACCTAAGATATGTTTGAATTGAGATAAAATTACGTGCTGTTCCCAATCCCATTTTATGATTTATGAACATAGATGAGTTTCTTTCATGTGCTGCAGAAGATACAATGAAAAGCTAGAGGTGATGCTGGGCAGACCCCCGGGCATTTGTTGGTGGAAATGTGGGCTTGTCACAAGTCCAAGATGGGCTCCTGATCCAAACACCAAAAAGAATGAGCCTTTCCAACATCATGGTGCTGTGCAACTTGTCTTGGAATCTGGACAATGCAGTAGCCCAGCTCTTGTAGCATTCCCATGTGCCTTTGAACCTGGATCCAAGAGATTTGTAGCAGCCCACATGGACTGACAACAACATTCCTTATGTTTTATTAATAAATTTTTCTCGATTACTTTATGTTATATGCAAGATTCTCAAAAGTGATTGATTTTATCAGAGCCAGCTAGCAACGAAAAGTATGACCAAGATGAACTACGTAACTCACTACAGGGACTGCTTGAGTTTCCAAGTCTTTTCTTCTTGCTTTGTCTTGAAGGCTGGTTTTACAGCATGAATGCAGCTTCTTTCCCTCTTCCTTAGGAAGGTCCAGCTTCATGCTGTAGGGTACATATCCTATTTCAAGGAGTTGTGGATTATTGCCCCTTTTAAAAATCTTTCATGCAGTTTTTCTCTTATGACAGGGTTTCTCAACCTTGACACTATTGACATGTTGGGCTGCATAATTCTTTGTTGTGATGGAGAGTGGAAGAGGTTCTGTCCATTACAAGTTTAGCAGCATCCCTCGCTTCTATCAGAAGTACCCCAACTTCCCGCAGTTGTGACAAAAATGTCTCTGGATGGTTCCAGATGTCCTCCCAGGGGCAAAATTGCCTCTGGATGAGAACCACTGTCTTAAACTGAAATATTAGAAAAGATTTCAAATATTTTACAACTGCTACACTTTATAGCCTGTCTGTTTACTCCCAATACAAGGCTTTCATAAAAACCTGGGTGAGGTGTAATCCCAACATCCAACTGTCTCCCCAGGCATCTGTCCATCTCTCTGTGTTTGTAAGTTGCAGTGCCTCATTGATCCTTCTTTTCACAGAGTCCATTATCTATTCATATTTTGACTCTAAGAGATGTTTGCTCAAATCATGTCTGCTGTGCATAATGGTCTCAGTAATTTAAAAGCTTCCTGCCAGCAGGCATTTCCCACTATTGACCGTGGTCTTCTGGAAAAAGTATGTTGCTTTTGCATGAGTATGGTTGGGTCTCCCATTCTATTCCAAAGCTTCAAGTGTCATCTTGTCTACAAACAAAATAATTGAGCATTTAGAGTTTATATTCATTTGTCTGCAATTTTAGTCCCTTGGAGATGCTGACCGGACAATATCTCACGATGCTGCTGCAGGACAGGACAGGAGCAGCAGCGGGCAGTAGACTTCTGGACTGAGAGTAACGCAAAGATTATTGTCCTATCTCTGCCTCCTCCCTTCCATTCTGAATGGGTTTTCTTTTTTAAGTCATGGGCATACTTCCTACTTTCAGACAGCTTTTGTGGGTCTAGCAGTGTTTGGAAATCCATATTGTGTATTGCATATTGATAAACCATTTTTTTCCTTTTCTTGGAATAACTTTGCAATCTGGAAATGCTTCCATGTGGTAGAAATTGGTCCTCCCAATTTTGCTTAGAGAAGAAAAAAGAACATATGCTTAGCAGCTAATTTCCCTATAATACTAAGTAAATTTAGCAAAGGCCTTCCCTCTGAATCAGCTGTTTCTCTTTCCATTTCTTCTACAAGCAATCCACTCCTACGCATATATCTGGAGAGAACCATAATTTGAAAGGATGCATGCACCCCGATGTTCACTGCAGCACTATTTACAACAGCCAGGACAAGGAAGCAACCTAAATGTCCATTGACAGAGGAATGGATAAAGAAGATTGCAGAGACATGGATGGACCTAGAAATTGTCATACAGAGTGAAGTAAGTCAGAAAGAGAAAAACAAATATCGTATAGTATCACTTATATGTGGAATCTAGAAAAAATGGTACAGATGAACTTATTTACAAAGCAGAGATAGAGTCACAGATGTAGAGAACAAACTTATGGTCATCAAGGGGGGAAGGGGGGATGGGACCAATTGGGAGATTGGGATTGGCAAACATACACTACTACGTATAAAATAGGTAACTAATGAGAACCTACTGTATAGCACAGGGAACTCTACTCAGTGCTCTGTGGTGACCTGGATGAGAAGGAAATCTAAATAAGAGTAGATATGTGTATACGTATAACTGATTCACTTTGCTGTATAACAGAAACTAACACAACATTGTAAAGCAACTACACTCCAATAAAACAAACAAACAAAAAAACAAAAAAACTCCATGACATATTCTGTATGTTCCAGTCTTACAACAAGGTCATACATCTGAGCATTCTGTCCTTCTCCCTCTGGAAAATCGTTCAACTCATATATTTGTTACTCTGTCATTCGTTCAAATAAATTAATGAGAGAAAAGAAATGAAGACATGTATACAAATAACTAAGGCAGAGAGTAGAAAACAGTATGTGTATCATGCAAGACTTATCAGTTAAATTTTATGAGGGTTCATTTATTTGGGGTTGCTTTTACTTTGTGAGGTCCTGAAATATTTCTTACTATGATTGTCTGTCCTCAAAATATTAAGGCACAATTCAGTGTCTTCTGCTGTTATTGCTTATCTGAGGGTCACACTGAACCCTCAGAATAATTTCCTGTGGCAAAAAGATCATCGCTCTGCAGGCCCAGGGGACAGGGCAATCTCGGTAAGCTGCCTCCTTTGCTGCACACAAGCGGGCCCATCTTCACCTCGTGGCAGGTTACTGGTGGGGTTAAATGTATACTACTGCCACAAAACACAAAGTACACAGAACAAAAAGTAAGTTTCATGACAGATGCCTCTGGCATCTTCTCAATATTTCTTCTCCAGTGGTGTCTTTTCCTTCCCACCCTCATTAGAGAAATCCACCATTAGTCAGTTCAAACACTAAAGAATTTTAACTGGAGTATGAGGGAATTCAGAAGGCCCAGAGCAGGCATGTTCCCTAGGAGTGTAACAGCCATTCTTCTGGCCCTGTCCCTAAGAGTTTGGGTCCTTCTACTCTTCAGGGAAGGCCACAAAGATCTTTGAGAAGCACATTTTACATTAGTTTTATTCCTGACTGGGTTCGGGTTCACCTTTAGGGCAGAGAATGCTAATTGTCCCCTAATATCCATCCTCTCCTTCTTCCTTTTAGTAATAGAACTTCATGAGTTTTGAATGAACACTTGCCCAACAAGTTAGAGACAGCATTTCCCAGCTTTGTAGCTAGGCATAGACAGGTATCTCAAGGTCACCAGAGAGTACGTGGAAGAGCTAGGATTCAAATCTACATAAACAAAGAATATAGTCTATCTATTTTCTCACCCTGTCTCCCAAAAGTGAAAATGATGAAAATAAGGAGGCCGTTTGTGGATAAAGGAGAGAATTCTAGGAGAGCAGTTTGATTGTTCTCTTCCTTTCCAGAAGCGATATTGATGGCCACCATGGAAGGGCTGGGAGGGGCGAGTGTCATTTGCCAGAGAAGGTGAGCTGGGAGAAGAGCCAGTGCAGGGCATGATAGGAGTCTGCTATGCAAAGGTTTGGCAGGCAGCGCTGGGTATCCAGAGCAGGCAGGTTAAGGGGCGGGAGGGAACTGGACCCAGACAGCCACATCCAGTATGGCCATTCCTTTTTTTTTTTTTTTTTTTTTAATACAGCATGTTCTTATTAACATATCAGTATGGCCCTTCCTTGACCACATGCAGCAGCCTCGAGCTGGAGTGAAGGAAATGGGTGGCTGTCTCAGACACAGAATCTCTGATTTACCAGGTTTAAAAGAGCCCTTGCCAGATAATTAGTCCAACCTCTGGCTCACCATCTGCATCTTGAGCATGTCCATCAGTACAGACCCTTTGTTGAGTACCTGTTCCCCTTTTGAAAGAAAACAATCCTGCAGAATTGTTAGAAAAAATAATACTTATTTCCATCCTACTGTGGACATACATCTGGCATTATGATTTTTTAAAATTAATATGTATAGGTCAGTAGTGTATTTCTCTTTATTTGCAAGGCTGCTTTAAAATTCACAGATACATATCCCTTCTGGTGTTTGAATGTGAAAGTGTTTTTTCTTTAGATATTTTAAAAGGTGAGAGTCTGTGGCCCAAGAATTTTCACATGTAATGCTATCCTTCTAAATGGATTTATGAAAAGTTATCTCAGGACTTCTGCTTTTTTGCTGCTGTTAAAAGCTGCTGGCTACAATGTCTCTGCCTTGTGAAAAAATGTGGGGTTTTATTTTAAAATTAGATCCTAGGGTTAATTTAAAGATTATGCCAAGTGTATGTTCCAAATCCACTCATTCCATCTGACCTGCAGGAACACATCTGCTCTGTGTTCGCCCCACCCAACTTCTGACGGTGGCATACATCTGATTCCTTTGATTAAAGAGAAGAGTTTGTTAGGATGTCATGTACAGTATATCAAAGGAGATCAGGCACCCGTATGCAAGTCAGATGACAAAAGGAGTGATCAGGACGGTACGGCTAAGCAGACATTGTGAAGAGTCAGCTAAGGGGAATGAGTCATAATTTGGAAAAGTGTTCGTTACCGCTGGTTTTGGTAATAATCACGCACAAGTCCCAGGGTCTGCGACATTAAGTGAAGCAACGTAATTTCTCCAACATCCATCTGTCCCAAGCACAGAATTCCAACCAAACTGTAGAACCAGCATGGTAAGGGAGATTCCACAACATTTGGCAATAATTTTCCAAACTGGGATTTGTCCAGCTGTTCAGTCAATGGATCCAGATTAAGAAAGCGCCTTACCTTTAATCAAAGCATGATGAAAAGCTTTTGTTTCTGAATAGCAAGGCTGCCTAAGAACGTCATTTCCTTTTTATTTGAATCAAAATATACATTGTTTTCTGTATTTTTTTTAACTTCTTGAGTAATTGGCCTCCACACTGGACCATCACTTGCACTCTCTGTATCTCTTGAGAGGTAAGCTGTCCATCTTGGTGCTGAGACATAGGAAGAGTTAATGCTTCCTGCATGGAGCTACTTCCCAGACTGTTAAGTTCTTACTGCTCAGCGTGTGATATACCCCAGCAGCACCAGCTTCCTGTGGACCATTGTTAGAAATGCAGGATCCCAAGCCCCACCCCAGACCTACTGAATCAGAACCAATGGTTCTAGCGGGTTGGACAGTGCATTCTCTTCTTTTCATGGCCTGATCATTCTTAAAAGAGGAAATGATGTCTTGTTATTTATTTAAAATACAAAGCAGGTACTTTGTAAACTGCTTCTGTGTTACGCTCATTCTTCAAAACATATTTATGAAGTATAAACAACAAGTTCCTACTGTATAGGACAGGGAACTATATTCAATATCCTGTGATAAACCATAATGGAAAAGAATATTAAAAGAGAATGTCTTTGTGTGTATAAGTGAGTCACTTTGCTGCACAGCAGAGATTGGCACAGCATTGGAAATCAATTACACTTCAAACTTTTAAAAATTAAAAAAAAATACATTTATGAAGTGATGAGTAGGTGTCAAACCCAGTTCCAGGAGCTAGGATAAAAGAGTGAATGGAAAAGGGTCTGTCCCCTTGGAATTTAAATTCTACTGCAATAGATGTATTTCTGAGAAAGCCCTTTTTCTCAGTCTTCACTGTGATGCGTGTCTTCACAGGTTTTTTTACACAAAGCCCACGTCTCTTCTGTTTTCAGGTACTCCAACCATTAACAAACAGTGTCCCAGGTGGAGAGGGCCCAGTGTGCCTGGATTGTCCTCGGGCCCCTCAGGAGGCTCCATCCCTTTCACAAGCCTGAGGCTGAGGGCAGGTTTCCTGATCTTTGTTTTACACAGGTCTCTATCCCAATTCCCTAGGCAATTCAAAGAGCCCCAACCCAGCACGCCAGGAAGAAATTCCCCCTTGTGACTATGAATGTTGTTTCAGAGGATAAAGAGGGGGAAAGTGGAACACAATTCTGGATTTTAAGTCCTGCCTGTGCATGAAGCCAAAAGGAAGATTCAAAGAGAGATTTTAGCTGTCTCCTTCATCTCAGCCCTGGCATCCTCTGCTGAGGACAAAGGTCTTCCCTGCTTAGCTCCCCAGTCTCTGGTGGGCGTAGCCATTCATGTGCTGCTGGGAACGCCAGAGGGCAAGACTCTTCTAGAGAAGCCTGGTTCATCCTGCTGGCAAAGCAATGAGTTAGGGGCTGTTGATGGGGAGGTCAGCCAAGGCTGGATCTCACTTAGCACTCTTTTACGCTAAAAGGCATGGAGGAATTAGCTGTTAATCCAGCCCCAGGGAGCTGTATTTAGTACCCCGTGGAGCTGTATTTAGTACAGTATTTAGTACTGTATTTAGTACCCAGATTTTGACACGTTTAATTTTATCCAAAGTTCCTGAAGCTGAGGGAGATTTGTTTTTCTATTTGCATATCTTCATGGATATTTAATGAAATATGGGAGAGGAAGCCCATGTGCTTTTACTTTACTCTGTCAATTTCTACAAAAGTCAAGGGACTACCTTTATAGAAAAAATTAAACACATATTGATGAAAAGCACTTCTTAACACTCTAAAGAGGTGGCTGCCCTAAAACAAAAGCCAAAACTATGTCGAATGGCAAAAAGCTAGTAGCCCCTCTAAGCAAAGGAACAAAACAGAGATTCTCTATTTCCTTCCTTCATTCTTTTTTTAATGTGGATTTTTTCCAGTTTTATTGAGGTATGATTGGCAAATGAAATTTGTATGTATTTATGTACAACACATTGTACACCTTAAACTTACACAATGATATGTCAATTATATCTCAATAAATCCGGGGGAAAAATGTATCTGATTAGATTTCCTAACTATATTTTATTCTTTTCTTCCTCCCCCCAGCAATTATTGAGCATCTACTCTGTGGAAGTAAATGAAGCCCAACCAAATGAGGAAAGTAAAGCCTATTTATTCTGAACTTGCTGTCGTAAGGGAGTCAACCACCATCACTTGCATTTTGGGAGAAACTCAAAGGCAGGCAGAGAAGTGAGTAAGCTATACAGTGGGAAAACACAGAAGGCTTCAGGTGTGCCCTGATTGGAGGCTGTTGGCATGGGGGAGCTGGAGGTGGGCTAACTAGAAGCAGGGTATCCTATGTGATTGGTTAGGGGTGCATATTTGGCTTTCTCTGGTTGGTCCTAAGGTGGAAACCAGGACAAAAATTAGGGGAACTCTTAGTTATTAATGTCCTGGCCATTTGGGGCCAATTGTTAGAGAAGTTATTGTTTAGTTTCCTGGATTGTTGCTAGAGATAGCACTTGGCTTCCTGCAAGTCTGGCTTATAGCAGACCAGCATCCTGGGCTAATTACTGTAGATAAAGGGTTTTCTTTCCTGGGCAGCTTGTGGGTAAAAGTTCTGTTTTTATATTTGGTCATTGTCCATGTGTACATTCAGTCTCTCAACTATGTCCCAGATGCTAGGTGCTGGGACACAAACTTATATAAAAATGATGTCTGCTCTCAAAGAGTTTACTGTCTAGTAGTTACCATTGTTATTAATTAATTTATAAAGTGTCTTCTAGTGCAATAAGACATGAAAAAGAAATGAGAAAAGATTAGAATAAAAGTTTACCTTATTATTTGCAGGTGGCTTAAGTGCAGTCTTTGGTACTAGCATATGGGGTAAGGCATACTTTTAGGCCAGTGGGTTGATATTTGAGGCAAGAATAGCTTATTTTGTCACTGAAATTATAGTATTTACAACATGACACAGACCTTCCACTTATTAGGCACACACAAGGCCAGGTGAGAACTGACCCTCGGGGGTAATTTATAATCTCTAAATACATCACAATCCCATGCACCTTAAACTGGCTCTGGGAGAGGAGCTCCATCTCATACATGGGAACAAGCAAGACATGCCACATCCAAAAGGGCAACCTACACAGGAATGAGGAACCCACAAAGATCATACCAAGGCAAACATCTTAAAGACCTTCTTCATCTTCACTTTTAGGATATCATTAATATGCCACAGCTGCTGGTCTAAGACACCACTCCAAGAATTGCCTTCTTGAGGCAAAGCCCTGAGGAAGGCATGGAAGGAAGGATAGTCCTTTCATTTCCCTCCTGTTCCCTGAAAAATCAGTATCTCACTCCCTCCTCTGCTCAGAAAAAAAGAAGGGCTCTCTCTCTTAAAAGAGGAACTGGCTTTGTTCTGTGAGGTATCAGATGGTGGAGATGGGAGCAGATTCTTGAGGCAGCCCATATCTTATACAAGAAGGGACCATGTCACAACTGATCTACAACAGCATGAGCTGCCTCAGTGGTAATATGCTTTCCATCCAGGCACTGAAAACTGGGTAACCAAGCTTGCCAGGGATATGAGGGGGAATGTGGTAGACCATGTAGTAATGTCCTCAATACCCACTCCTTACCCACACCCCACTGTGTAGCAGCCATATTCTATGAAGGCTCCAAGGATGAGTCTTTCTTGGTCTAAGTCAACCATGACGATCATAAATCTTTGCCATGACATCTGTCTGAGCCAATCAGCTCACAGCACTCTTCAATGAGCATGTGACCCAATTCAGGTCTCTGGGCCATAAGGTGAGGCACTTCTGAAAAATAAAAAATGCTTGCTCGCCTTTTTGAAAGCACTTTAGAAAAGGACACTCTCTGATCTTCTGGAAGGCATGCTGTGCATATGTGAAGCCAGGAATTTCTGCAGCCATTTTGCCACCATAAGGGAGACCAGCTTTAGGATGAAGCTTTCCAAGAGGATGAAGTCAGAGCATAGAGATGGTAAGAAACACCATCCTTAATTTCCTCACTAAGCCACTGGATCAAACCAGCCCAACTTCTGCTCTACAAGTTACAAAACCCAATAAATCCCTTTATTGTCTGAGCTATTTTGAGTTGGGTTTTCTATTTCTTGACCTTAAACAGAACTTATACAGAGGGGATTCCTTTTCTGGAAGAGAGACAGGCCCAGCTGAGTTCTGAGGATGTTTCATACCTCCAAACATTTCCCAGACAAGATAAACACACCCATCAAAGACTACTGCTGAGCAAACAAATTACATATTTAACTCTAAATTCAAGCTAAAATGGAAACCTAGACTCTAGGGGCATTAGGAATGCTTCCCCCTCAAATAAATACATATTGCATAAGGGACTGAATGGGGTCTGGGGAGCAGACAAAAGGAGGAAGAGGCTTGGCCAAGGCCTGTGATATTCAATACTTAACAATACCCTTAATTTGCCCAGTATTTGAGACTGTCATAGCAGTCCCCTATTTGCTTACAAATTTGCTTTTGTTTGGGAGCAGCAGCTCTGCTGTTTCTCAGACACATCAGCATGCCAGCCACAAATGATGATCAAGGTCTCAGAAGGCCTATGGTCTACCTTTTCCCTAAATCCCTTAAGATGACTTCCCACTTCTGTAGGCAACATCCCCACCATGTGTATTTTACACACCAGGGTGCATGCCAGAGCCCTGAAACAGATTCAAAACATGTAAACTCTGGGATCCAAGATAACTATTTTTAAAATAAATAAAGACACGACTGTCCACGTGGATATTTCCCCTCTGTCTTGGCTCTTTTACCTTCTCTGGTTGAGAGGATGAACTGAATCCTAAACCTGAATTTGAACCTAAGTGTGCTTGTTACGGTTCCAGAAACACCAGGTCATATTTCCTCCAGAGCATGGACAGAGGAGATGAGGCTTGTTGTTTCTCTTACAAGAAGGAATTTGGGGGGGCCTGTGAGAATCCTGGGGTTATTAGAGGCCTCAGCACTCACAGTAGGGGAGGTGTCAAGAAAACTTCTGCAAACTCTGGACTTCCTAAGTCCACACTTGCAAACAGGTACCAGAGTGGGGGAGCTCGGGAGTCTCCAGAAGATTCCTCTGAGATGGGAGTGCTTCTGCAGCAAGCTGAGGAGAGGGGTTGGCAAGCCTTTATCAGGCCGCAGCCAGTGGGCCCCTTGGTTCTGTCTAAGGGGGCACAGTGTAGAGGAGATGCTCAGGACCCCTGGGCTGCAGGCTTCAGTAGATGCCTTTCATTGTCCCCCAGTCATACATCCCTGCCTGACAGTCCCCAGAGGCTTTCCTTCATGCAGCCTCAGACTGGTGGGTGCTGAGACGTTTACAGAGTTATTGACAGGTTGCCCCTGACACCCTAGGTAGAGGCCAGGACCCTTACTCCTAAAAGTGCATTTTCAGCTAAACCTCAGCTTCCCCCCTCATCTTCCTCCCTATCTGGAATTTAGTGGCTTATCATGATGCTTAGCACACTTTTAAGGTCTCAAAAGTGCCAGCCATTATTGCTGTTATGTATCTGCCCTCAAAGTTGTACCAATACAAAGCCTTTAAAGAATCCACTTCCACGTTGATGATTTTTCCCACACATGTGGCTTTGACACCTGTCAATCATCTTCCACTCTCCTCACTCTCTCCCATAGACAGTAAATCACCAAAATGCAGCCTTGCAAAGGGGCCCAAAGACAATGGTGTGAACCAGCCTCTCTCAAGGTCTCAGAGCTATTCCTACCCCCTGGTCAACCGATACCCCGTCTCTACCTGGTGACTCTGATGAAGGAGAAGTGCAATGTGTCCCTCTATGGCACCTCAACCTGGAGTTCTGTGCCTGTTGCCTTCTCATAAGGTCTATTCAGAGGCCATGACTTGTTCTCCTCCCCTGGCAGCTGCCATGCCCACAAGACTGCCTGACTTTACTGCCAGCCCCCTCTCTGCTACAGGACCAGCTGAGCGATAAGAACTCTGAGGACCAGCTGACAAATGTGCGGGGGCAGGACCCGGTGAAAAGGGAAGGCTCTTTCTACACCTTCAGTTCCCTTGAGTGACCATGTGATACCTTCGGTTAAAGGGCAGGGAGGACACACTGCAGAGCAGAGAGGCTGCATCCCCAGCCAAAATGTAACTGTAACTAATGTGAACTCTGGAACATTGGCCAGATAGCCTCTCCCAAGTACGCACATCAGTGGAGGGCTACAGAGGCATGGATGATCCAGAATTGTGGATAATGGATAGAATTTCTGTGTGGTGGTAAGGTGTGTTGCTGCTATGCTTGAAATTGTGTGTACCCTGGAAATTAGCTTCAGACATCACATTGGAGCTGAGTTTTGAAGTCTCCCTGTTTCCCATTCAGATCCTCCATTACCTCCCAGACTAGGGAATGGACAAAGGGAGTGGGCACTGATTCTTGTGTTTGAAGATGTCTCCACCTGTATCTAGTTAGAGAAGTTGATTTAGTACCACAAAGCCTTAAATGGAGAAAATACTCTCCATACATGTCCTACAGGTGGGTTGGCGGGGGGGAGTTGATAAATAATATTCCTTTTTTTTCTTTCCTAAATATGGAACCAATTGATAAATATAAGACATGTGAAGCAGATGGATAGAGATTTAAGCCATCAGTTTTATTGTTAACAAGCTGATGAGAGAATGTGTCTTTACATTCATGGCCAAAAGGGCTTGCCAACACTCGCAGTACATACGGCCCCTCCATATCACCCCTGGACAGACCTTGGGAGCCCAGGCAGGGAAAATTCAGGTCAGTAACGGACACATCCTCACCCAGGATGGCAGCCTGGTACCTGTCCCAGGTGAGAGAGAAGGAGAGTAACAGGCTGTTGATAGATCAGCTCCTCCAAATGGAGAAATGTAAACCAGTGTACGTCAGCTCTTTTCTAATCAGGTAACTCACTGCAGTCCCATGAAGAGAGTCCGGAGTGGGACTAGAGGTGAGGCGTGTCCCTCACTGATGTAATTCCCTGCACCTGAAAACATGTGAAAGCCAGGTTTGCCCTGTAAACTGATATCCCTCCTCCCACAGAGAATCATAATGGCTCTTCCAATAAGAGCTGTTAACATGGTGAAAGTCGGGAGAGTCTGTAGTCGAATGCTATCATCTGGCATCCTATATGGGTACAACAAGCCACAGGCAGAAGAGCTGCAGTTACTCACGGCACTACTGGATGGAGAGCTCGCCTCTTTCCTTTCATACCTTTCAGGTCCAAGGTCTTTACTCAGGGACCATGGCCTGGGGCAGCTATGGGTTGAACCTGGGTGGGGATCCTAAGAGAGGGCCTGTGTCTATGAGTGTCTGCCTAGCAACCTCTCACAACATTTCACGAAACATGCAGAGAACCGTTTGACATGCACCGCCTTCTGCCTGGATCCTGCCTGTCCCTGCCCCTTGCATAATTTACTCCTCTGCATTCTTTGGTCTGAGCTTATTAGCTCTCTGGTCACCTTCTCAGGAAGGCTCTCTCCTAATACCCTCACCCCCACTCCTCAAGCCTTTACTATCTACTCTCAAAGAACTATGTTCTTTCCCTTTGGAACATTTATTTGGGACGTGCTTTTGTGTTTGTTGGTGTGATTCTTTGGTCAATTTCTGTCAGCCCCAATAGACTATCAGCTTCGGGAGGATGGAGACTGTGTCTGGTTTTGCCTCCTCCTGTATCCTTAGCACAGTGGCTGGTACATAGAAGAAGTTCAAATATTTGTGGAAGAGTCGAATAAATGAAGAAGTGAATGATTTTACTACCACACCAGAGAACGAAGATTAAAACCAAGGTAATCCACTCTCCCCGTCTGTTAACACCTGGCAAGACTGAAAGGAATGACATGGAGAAGCGATCAAGAACTTGAGCTCTCAAGGCGCTACTAGGAGTCTAATCCCACTTTTCAGTCATTATTAGTAGTGTGACCTTAAGCAAATTACATAACTTGGCTTTGGTTTCTTTTCCTGTTATCAGAGGATAATAAGAGGGCCCACTTTATAAAGTTGCTGTGAGGACGAAACCACATGTAAAGTGGCTAAAACAGTGTCCAGCACTCAGTAAATACTGGCGATGATTATTCCTTAAGGAGGTAAGGTTGGTGGGTGGGTTGAAGTTGAGAAAGATCCAATAGAACGTATGTTTTCTTCAGATAGAAGGTGAGGTTATCTGCTGGTGATGGGGTAAAGGATGAAGCAGATGCAGGTTTGAAATGGCTGTTACAAGATTGGGAAAGGGAGGTGACTGCAAGGCAAAGTTGAGGGTCCAGCTAAGGCGGAAAACTGAATTTAGAGCAGCCCCAACCAGCGGAATTGAATAATTTCCCAAGCGGCTCTCAGCAGCCAGAGAGGAGGAGCAGGAAGAGGGGAGGGTTGGAATGATCCAGAATTAAAAGCAGGGCAGAGGCAGGATATTAGCAAGGAACAGGACCTGCTACATGCAAGAATTTATGATAAAGGTGACATTTCAAATAAGAGAGTGAAAGATTATTCAATAAACAATAGTGGGACTATTGGGTAACTCTTTTGGGAAAAGACAAAATCAGATTGTTGCCTAATATAACATATCAAAACAAACTATAAATAATTAGAGTTGAAGGTGGAAGGAAGTAAGGAAAGAAGGAAGAAAACAAAGTAAACTATAGGTGACAGTTTATACAACCTTGGCAAGGGGAAGGCTTTTCCAAACCCAACAACCAAATCAGAAGTCATAAATTAAAAGATTAATATGACTAAAGCCTCTATGCCAGAAAATTAATTATTAGAGTTCAAACTGGGGAAAATATTTGCAATGTAATGAGCAAAAAAGTATTTGCAATTCAGTCAATATTATGACATAGTATGAGTGTGTTTCGTGTTTGGTAATTGCAATCATTGTTGTTTTTGTTGTGGTCATCCATTTACAATGCTTGGTGTCAGTTTATTTACCTCTTGTAAAAATAAAATACAGTGTGTGTGTGTGAAAAAAAAAGTATTTGCGATTCAATATATAAAGTATCCTTTCCAATCCATAAGAGATGAAGGCAGTAACAGAAAAACAAAGGACTTGCATAGACATTCACCAAAGGAGAAATGCAAACGATTAATAAACATATGAAAAATCAAGAAAGTATTCACCAAAACAATCATATGTTAAATCTTTAGGGACAAGATAGCATGTGCAATCGATAATGTTAATTGGCCAAAATTTTTTGAAAAAAATAAGTTAGGTTTTTACCTATGTCAGATACCAGACTAAATGCAAGAGGAATTAAAGACTTAAATGTAGTGAAAAAATTAAAAAATGAATGGGAATAGAAAACTATTTTATATTCTTGATAAGGAGAAAACCTTTCTTAATGTAATACCAAAGCTGACAATTTTGACTAAATAAACATTTAAAACTCCTAAAAAAAAGCTTAAAGCTAAAGGACAAGCAGGAATGAAGTCTTCATAACATGATAAGCAAGGGGCTAATAATATTATATCAAGAGCTCTTGAAAATTAATGAGCAAAAGCTGAACATACCAAGTAGAAAACACCCAATGTCTGATACAAACAAGCATTCAATAAAATCAACAAATAACACAAACAGGCAATTTACATAAGAAGAGATTAAAAAGTGAAAAGATGTGTTGTTTACCCTTATTAAAAATCAAAGAAAGGGGTTAAACAATTAAATATTAAACTTTCTACTTTCAAATTGACAAAGATTTTTAAAGATTGATAATACCAAATTTGGGTGAGGTTGTGGGGAAATAGGCATTCTCATACTTTGTAGGTGCGAGTGTAAATTGAAACGACCTTCTGGAAGGCAGTTTGCCAATGTGTATCAAAGCCTTAAAAACGTGCACACTATTTGACCAGCCACTATCTTCCTAGGAATTTATCCTAAGAAACTCATTATGTATGTGTACATAGTTTTGTTTATAGTGCCATTCATCACAGCTTTCTTTTATGGCTAACAGTTGTAAGCCACCTTAATGTCCAATAGAAGAATTGATTAAATAATTTTGGGCAGAACCTACAGATGTGAAGAGATTCATGATATACTTTTAAGCGGATAAAGTAAATTACACACAACTATGTATAAAATAGATAACTAATGAGAGCCTACTGTATAACACAAGGAGCTCTACTCAGTACTCTGTGGTGCCCTAAATGGGAAGGAAATCTAAAAAAGAGGCGATACATGTATCCGTATGGCTGATTCACTTTGCTGTACAGCAGAAACTAACACAACATTGTAAAGCAACTATACTCCAATAAGAATAAATAAAAATAAAAATAAAGTAAATTACAAACAATATGTGTAATATGTAATGTAAAGAGTCATCACCTCTGGGCATAAGCTTACAAGTCATTTTTTTTTTTTTTTTTTCTTTTTTTTTTTTTTGGGGTATGCGGGCCTCCCTCTGTTGTGGCCTCTCCC